>NC_065446.1:93080112-93412496 GCF_917563875.1 Diabrotica virgifera virgifera | reverse complement strand
ACGAAAACTTTCCCCGGAAAAAGCGGGGTTTTCCAACAAAATCTTTAATTTTCAACTAAACTTTAAGATAAGTAGTTTCTAATCAATAATTAAATAACTTGGTAAATTAAAAGCCCTTTCTGTATATATTATAATTCCAGAAGCCGATGGAAATTGAAGGAACAATTTAGCAACAACTGAAATGTTAATTAAAAATTTACGGTCGCTATAATAACGACAATAATTATGATGGATAAGAATAACTATGCTTTTTTCATAAAAAGACTTTATACCTATCTAATGTACTTTACAGAATTGAAATTGGACTATTTAAGCGGACTCAGGAATATTTTAAAATTATAAACAATTTTTTGGCTTATGAACAAATAGAATATCTCGGGAAATATTAAACTAAATTAAATTGTGAAAACGGTATTCGAAAGACAGCGGCAGGATGCTTCTTTTAAAAGAAAAAAACGTTTAATTATGATGAGTAGTTCCTGAGATACAACCGGTCAAAGTTGACCGAAATTTACGGCGAAGATATAAACAATAGGATCATAATTTTTAAACCATCACCTTTTTATTTTTGTCCTCTTTCTCCACACCAACTTTCATACCTTTAAAATCCTCATAACATATATTATTATAATAAAAACTATCGATAATACGTGTGAAAATTGCCAAAAATAACAAAATTCCAATCAAAAATTAGGTTGGAGAAAATGTAACCCCCAAAGTTCAAAGTCGGTATACGTTAAAAAAAATGCATTTTCTCGGCTTCCCATGGAGCAATTTCCTTCATTCTTTTTTTGTTCCCAAGTAACTCGAGTAGAGCCATCGAACTAACGCATTATTAAATGTCAAACTTGCTTTTGTTTTGTTATAATAAATTAATTTATTTATTATAACACAATAATTTAATTTGTTTAAATAAAAATTGTTTAAATAATTATACAGCTTTCAAATGAGAATATTTATGTTTTTAACTTTAAAAGGTACACTTGTAGTAAGTTTATCTAAAAAAAAACCTACAACTGGAAAAAATATGTAATTTTCTGTCCTTATAAATAAATTAATCTATTATAACAAAACAAAAGCAAGTTTGACATTTAATAATGTGTTAGTTCGATGGCTCTACTCGAGTTATTAGGGAACAAAAAAAGAATGAAGGAAATTGCTCAATGGGAAGCCGAGAAAATGCATTTTGTTAACGTATACCGATTTTGAACTTTGAGGGTTACATTTTCTCCAACCTAATTTTTGATTGGAATTTTGCTATTTTTGGCAATTTTCACACGTATTATCGATAGTTTTTAATATAATAATATATGTTATGAGAAATTTAAAGATATGAAAATTGGTGTGGAGAAAGAGGACAAAAATAAAAAGGTGATGGTTTGAAAATTATGATCCTATTGTTTATATCTTTGCCGTAAATTCCGGTCAACTTTAACCGGTTGTATCTCAGGAACCACTCGTCCTAATTAAACGTTTTTCTTTTAAAAGAAGCATCCTGCCACTGCCTTTCGAATACCGTTTTCACAATTTAATGTAGTTTAATATTTCCCGAGATATTCTATTTGTTTAGAAACCAAAAAATTGTTTATAATTTTAAAATATTTCTGAGGCCGCTTAAACAGTCCAATTTCAATTCTGTAAAGTACATTAGGTAGGTATAGTGTCTTTTTATGAAAAAATCATAGTTATTCTTATGCATCATAATTATTGTCGTTATTATAGCGACCGTAAATTTTTAATTAACATTTTAATTGTTGCTAAACTGTTCATTCGATTTCCATAGACTTCTGGAATTATAATATATACGGAAAGGGCTTTATGTTACCAAGCTATTTAATTATTGATTAACAACTACTTATCTAAAAGTTTAGTTGAAAATTAAAGATTTTGTTGGAAAAACCCGCTTTTTCCGGTGAAAGTTTTCGTCGAAGTAAATCGGAAAAAACACGTCTCTATGAAGAATTTAATTGCGGTGAATTTTTATTTGAGTGTTTTTGGTCTAAAGTTAAAATCTTTGGAGTTATAGAGCAAAAATTAAAAAAAAAACACGATTTTCGGTCGCATTTGTTTATAAAAAAAGTAGCACACTATCTGCGGACTTTGCATATCTATATTATTAATACATACAATAATAAGATTCGATTCCAGCAATAAAATTGCTGGTAAATAACTTTTCCTTGTATTTTGCTAATTAGCCCAGAGTATAATTACAGTCTTTAATTGAACACCCTCCTTAAATTACCACGAGCCGCCACTGGTAATACTTATGGACTATCTATAAAAATGTTCTCAAATCTCACAGAAAATGTGTTGGTTGGAACTCCTCGTCTCACTAATTCATGATTACTTTGAAAAAGGTAAATTTGCAGAGTACCTAAAGACAGCCATTATTATTTCTTTTCATAAAGGTGGTCCACTATAGATCTATTGCCTTACTACCGGTACTCTGCAAAATTATTAAGAGACTCATAAAACTCGACTTATCTCCTCGTTGATAACAACATTTTATCACAAAATCAGTTCGGCTTTTTAACTAATAAATGTACCACTGATGCCATGATTTCTGTACTACATGAGGTTTACCAAGCACTAACCAATAATCCTTATACTGCCACTGTTTTCTGTGACTATGCTAAAGCTTTCGATTGTGTAAATCACGACTTTTTAAAAAAAAACTAAATTTCTACGGAATTCGAGGTATTTCTTTGAATTGGTTCCAATCCTACTTGGATAATAGGAAACCAGTGGCGCACCCAGGGGGGTTTTGGGGATAAAACCCCTTCCAGACCATATAAAAAATCTATAAAGAATAGTAAGAAAATGTTCTTAACTTATCTTTCACAAACAATACAAAATAATTTCGGTGCCCAAGCAAACCCCCCTAGAGGAAATTTCTGGGTGCGCCACTGTAGGAAACAATTGGTTAGAGTAAATTATACTGACTCTAATCTCAAAAACATTATATGTGGAGGACCACAAGGTTTAGTATTGGGTATTACTTTTCCTTATCTTCATAAATGACATCACTAATTTAAAAATCGATGAAAAATTTTCTTTTTGCTGATGATACCAGTATCACTGTGTGTAAGTAGGGTGAACGGCCGTAGCTCAACGGCATGATTACTGGCCTCATACGCCGGAGCATACGGGTTCGAGCCCCGCCAACGAAAATCCATTTTCATTTCTAAAAATGATACGAGCCGTTTCACCGTGCTTCGGAGAGCACGTTAAGCCGTCGGTTCCCCTGGGCTAGTGTACATCGACACTAGTTACTTGAAACAGGGTTAAAGATGTAAATGGCGCCGGAATAATCCGAAAGGATCTCTCCGGCAAAAATGCCATACGATATATTATTATTATTACCAGTATCACTTGGAGCAACTCAACTATTGCAACTCTTCATGCAACTATAACTTCTGATCTACTTACGATAAAAACCTGGTCTGACTCTAATTTACTCTCTTTTAACGTGGATAAGTCAGTAGCATTATCCTATAAAGGAGCTCTTCAATCCTTGCTTCTTAATAACAGCCAGATCGTTGATTCTGTAAAATTTCTTGGTATTTTTTTAGACAGCAACCTCAAATGGTCCCTTCATATCGATTCGTTACGTAAGAAACTCGCCTCATCTTGCTATGCAATAAGATCTGTTTAAAGGGAAATCAGTTTAGCATCTTCTAAAATAACATATTTTTCGTTGTTCGAGTCTGATCTTCGATATGGTCTTCCTTTTTGGAGTTCTAATACAACTGCTCAATCTGATGTTATTTTTAAATTGCAAAAAAAGCAATAAGATATCTATTTGGCCTCAGAAGAACTACACATTGCAGAAGTTACTTCAGAGATCACGGTTCCAGCAAGGCCTAATCATGTCTATACTCCGTCTACCGAACAGACGGAGTAATCAAGTGAATAAATCATAATATTTCTTAAAAATACCTTAACGCACGGCCTTGTACACAATGCTGATAATACCAGTTACCGAATACTTTGTTATAGGTATTGTGTAGAAGGTCGTGCGTTAAGGTATTTTGAAGAAATATTGTGATTTATTCAGGTGATTACTCCGTCTGTTGGGTAGACGGAGTATAGTCCACCAGAAATTCAACCTTTGATATTTATTTACCGATCCCGTTCACTGAGTTGGTAAAGAAATCTATATTGTATTCCGCAAAAAAACTATACAACCATCTACTTTTATAACTTAAATCTGCAACATCTTTCCCAAAGTTCCGTAAAATGACAAAAGCCAATCTATCTAAAAGACCATATTATTCAGTAGAAGAATTTCTTAATCACTAGTAAACAGTGTTTCCGATTAGCTCTTAGTTTTTATCAAAATTAAGGTGGTTTTACTTGTTAGAAAATTATCAAAGTTGGTATAATAGTGTATTATATAGTGCTTAATCCGATTTTGGGATCAAACTGTAAGTTAGATCATCTTTATTACTATTTTTTAATCAACAAACAGTAAACAACGGTTATAAATACCAGTAACGAGGTAATTAAGTAGCTTAATTACTAATGAACCTGTCCAAGCACAAGGGCCGTAATCAGGCAACATAGGCCCAATATGCAGGAAATTTCAGAGGAGAGATCTTCTGAACTTCAAAATTCTCAAGATGTCATTAATCCATCCAATCAATCAAAATTATATTCAACCGCTCTGACTCAAACTAACAAAAAATTCGCAAGCAAAAACCAAGCCATTTTATTCAATTCACTTCCAAATACAAAAATTGAAGATTATTTAAATGCCATAGCAACTAAAGTCGATCCCAATAAAATTCTCGCCATTTCCAGGATTGTAAATGATCGTATTTGCGTATATTTTACTACTGAAGAAACAGTCACCGAATTTTTAAGAACAGATAATGGAACAATAGTAATCAATCAGGAACGTATCCAAGCCAGGAAGTTAGTCACACCAAGCGAAAAACTGATAATTTCTAATGTCCCCCCATCAATACCTCACAGTATTATAGAGACTCAACTACAAAATTTTGCAATTCATCAAATAACTCCATTGGATTTTCTAAGAATAGGTACAACTAACTCTTTATTTAAGCATATCTTGAGTTTCCGACGCTATACTTACATTTCTCCTAAAAATCTGGAAAATATTCCTGAGTCTATATTAATTAACTATGAACAAATCAATTATCGAATTTATTTTTCACTTGAAAAACAGTCTTGTTACATTTGTAAAGAACAAGGTCATCTAGCCTCTCAGTGCAAAAAAAATACAAACACTCAAACATCTATCGAAAATTCATCACCTACTGCTCAACCAAATTATATCCAAAATTGCCACCCTATCATAACAGATGCTCAGCCAACTATCCATCCTTCACAATCTTCGCAACAATCCACCAGTCCACAATCAAAAGAAACAACCAATACTTCTCTATTTGATTCAAAACCCATTCAAACACCTATCCAGCCAGATAATGTTGAAATGAATAATCACAGCCAAAATCAACCTCCTACACCCTCTGACACTCAATCGTCTAAACGAGCGGTGTCAGAAATAACGTCTCCTTCAACATCAGTAGACCAGAACCCATTTAAAGAACCTCTGCGTAAATCTAAGAAAGCAAAAACTATTCCTGAAGATAATAAGACTTTAGCAGAAGATCTTATTAAATGCACTAGTTCTTTTTTCCAAGATAATTCTGACAACGGATATTTAACCCAGGAAGAACTAATTGATTTCTTTGAAAATGCATACGGCTCTGCAGATCCTCTCAGCATTGCAAAAACGTATACAGAAGATATCGAAGGACTACTCAATTTTTTAACTAAAATCCATCCAGCATTAACTCCCAAGTATCTGAAAAGTCGCTGTACAAGATTAAAAACTAAGATTAATAAACAGCTATTATTATCCGCTTTCTCTACTGATCACAGTGAATACAGCAGCGACGCCTCTGCTGAAATTTAATACAACATTCAACTGTATACTGCAATGGAACCTAAATGGGTATTACACCCATTTAGAAGAACTTAAATTAATTATAGCTAAGTTTAAACCATCTGTAATATGCCTACAAGAAACCCACTTCAAAGAAGATAACTGTCATAATTTAAGAAACTATACTCCGTATTATAAGAACAGAATAACTGCTAGCCATGCTAGTGGGGGAGTAGTAATATATGTCCATAACTCATTTAATACCGAAGTAATACGTTTAAGAACTGAGTTGGAGGCAACAGCAGTATCTATAAAAGGCCCCCACAAAGTCAATATATGTAATATTTATTTTCCTCCGAACTTAGACCCGTCCATAAAAGAAATAACTGAACTCTTCAATCAAATTCCAGAACCGCGTATTATATTAGGCGATTTTAATGCCCACAATATACTTTGGGGAGGTAAAAAAACAGATTCCTTGGGACGTAAAATCGAACAAATTGTTACAGATTCTAATATGAATATCCTTAACGATGGAAGAATCACAAGGTTCAATATTTCCACCGGCAATGGATCCCCAATAGATTTATCCCTCTGTGACCCTGTCTTACAACCAACTCTGTCGTGGGATGTGACATCCCATTTGCATGGAAGCGATCATTTTCCTATCCTAATTACGAACAATAACCATATCTCCTCATCAATTCCATCCAATAAATGGTGTCTGAAAAATGCAGATTGGTCTCTATATTCCTCTTTAATTTCACAAAAAATTTCTCAGTTGGTTCAGCCCTTTGATACAGACATTGATATTAACTCCAAAGTACTCCATCTCGTACAGTTTTTAACGTCAATAGCTCACGAGTCCATAGGTTATTCAAAATTTCCAAAAAAACGTGCTCCAGTCCCGTGGTGGAATTCCCACTGCGAAGCAGCAATTAAAGAGTCAAAAAAGGCGTTTTATAAATTAAGAAGGCACCCAACTTTAAATAACCAGCTAGAATTCAAAAGATTAAGGGCGTATTGTAGATACACCTTAAAGAAGAGTAAGAGAGAAGCCTGGAAAAATTATGTATCATCTTTAAATTCATCTACCCCGACTTCTGAGGTTTGGCAAATGATAAGCAGAATGTACGGGAAAAAATCATTTAACACCATTCATTACCTAGAACATCATAACCATATTTATTCAACTAAGCAAGAAATAGCCTCCGTACTAGCAAACGTATACCAACAACATAGCAGTGACGAAAATCTATCTACAAGTTTCCTAGCCCATAAAAATAAATTTAATAATGCATGTATAAATCTTGATGACCACAATAATTTACCTCTAAATGCCATATTTACGATGGATGAACTGTTAGAAACTTTAAACAAAGTTAAAGACACTAGCCCAGGGCCTGACAACATCCCTACGACATTTTTAAAAGCTATGCCAACGGAAGGAAAACAATATCTTTTGGATCTTTATAATTTCATTTGGACAAATAATGTTTTCCCCATTGATTGGTACGATTCCATTATTGTACCAGTTCTTAAACAGGGCAAGAATAAATCGGACCCAGAGTCTTACCGACCAATCTCCCTAACATCAAATATGTGCAAAGTACTTGAAAAAATGGCAAGCAACCGACTAATGTGGTACCTAGAAGATCGACAGCTACTTAGCCCTATACAAAGTGGATTTAGAAAGTCCAGATCTACATTAGACAACATAGTGGATATTGAATCTGTAATTCATGAGTCATTTGGATGTGGTCAAGAATGTCTGGCAGTATTTTTTGATATAACGCGTGCATATGATACAATCTGGAGATCAGATATCATAAGAATCCTGTCAAGTTGGTCGATTAAAGGAAATATTATCAAGTTTATTAATAATTTTTTATATAGGCGAAACTTCAAAGTTCGAATAGACAACTTTCTTTCAGACTCTAAAATCCAATTAAACGGTATTCCTCAAGGGTCTACTCTTAGTGTTGCACTTTTCCTTATTGCCATCAATGACATCGCTAAGTCACTTAGCCCATTAGTCAAAGCCCGTCTATTTGCTGATGATCTTGTTATATTCTGTCGTGGTAAAAATATATCAACAATGACGACCCATATACAGCAAGCCATTTACAAACTAGAGAATTGGTCGAATACTACTGGCCTAGAATTTTCACCCACTAAAACGAAAGCAATGATCTTCAGTAAAACTCCAAAGAAACAAGTAAATCCACCGAAACTCTTCCTAAAAAATTTACCAATAAAGTATTCAGAATCGATCAACTTCTTGGGAGTAAAACTGGATAGCCGACTATCTTGGCAAGACCACATCCACTCTCTCCGTCTGTCAGTTCAAAACGGCCTTAACTTAATGAAAAGTATCTCTCATAAACAATGGGGTGCCGATTTCCAAACTCTTATGACTGTATACAAAACCCTAATTCGTTCAAAACTAGATTATGCTGCTGTTGCCTACAACTCAGCCAAAGGTTCACTATTGAAAGTGCTAGACACAGTTCATAATTCAGCAATTAGAATTGCACTGGGAGCACACTACACAAGCTCAGTTGAGTGTATGTATGTTGAATCAGGCGAACCATCCCTTCAACTCAGGAGAGAATACCTTAGCCTCATGTATGCCTTAAGAGTATCAACTAACCCACATGTACCTGTTTATAAAAACACATTTACAGATAGATTTCCATCGACATTTAATTGTGGGAAAAGACTGGATCCTCCGTTTTATCATCGAGTGAGAGCAACGTTACAGAGCTTAGACACAATAATTCCACACACTTACAATACTTTTAAAGTCAGCCAACACATATTACCATGGACAATTGCTCTTCCTGCTTGTAATACAAACCTATCTGCATTCAAGAAAGGTGACACACCAGCAAAAATCTTCAATCAGAGATTATTAGAGATATTAAATGGTTTTAATGATCACATCCATATTTATACCGATGCATCCAGATCTGCAAATGGAGTAGGAGCGGCTTTCACAACAGATAACTATAACAGTTCCTACCAGCTCCCTCCCCAAACCTCCATATTCTCAGCTGAACTCTTTGCTATCCTCCAGTCATTAAAGTTTGTTAACACACATGACATCAAATTCTCAATAATCATTAGCGATTCCCTAAGTGCATTAACGGCCTTGAGGCGGGTATACCCCAAACATCCTATCCTCCTCTTAATTAAGGCGGAACTCTTGATATGCCAACAAAATCAAAGATTAGTTCAGTTCCTCTGGGTACCATCACATTGCGAGATAAGTGGAAATGATAAAGCTGACACATTAGCAAAAAATGCTAGTGAGAATCCCTTAACAGACATCATAACTACTTGCGTTCATACTGACCTAAAGCAATATTTTAAAAACAAGATCATGACAAAATGGCAAACAAATTGGAACGAATCAAACTCTACATTAAGAACGATCAAACAAAGTATATCACCGTCGAAACATCCTACAAAGAGAAGAGACCAAGTGCTCATGTCCAGATTGCGACTTGGTCATACGAAGATCACCCACGACTTTTTATTAAAGAAGGAAGCCCCTCCGATGTGTTATGTGTGTGATAGTGAACTAACAGTGCAACATATAATAATAGACTGTCCCCTCTACGTTATAGAACGGCAACATCAACAGTTACCAACTACAATTAAAGATTGTTTAAGTGAAAGTAATTCATGTAAGACTCTTAATTTTTTACGTACTATAGGACTCATTAACCAAATTTAATATACCTAAATTTTGTAATTTGATGTAAATACAGTTCATTGCTAATAACCCTTGTGGTTGAAGCAAATTGTAAATAAAAAAAAAAAAAAAGAATTTCTTAATGAATAACTAAGAAAATTGGGTTTCATATCCAGCAGCTAAAATTTATTAGTTCTTAATGTTGTATTTTATTTGTTGTATATGTTCAATTTGCAATTTATATAAATTTTGCAATATATTGTTTTTGTTTTTGCTTTACTTTTATTATCTTGTATTCTGTATATTGACGATTTATATAATTTTAGTAAATTGTATTTGTTATTTTTTGACTGTATGTAAGCTTTGTCCATTAAATTGTAAAATTTTCAGTGACAAGAAAGCATATTTCTTCCAGCACTCTATTTTTCTCCTACTAAATTTTAAACCACTTTCCTCGAGAGCTTGTCCACTGTTCTAGTTTGTGTTCTAAATCGCTTTCACTATTTCGCACTAATACTACATCATCTGGATACATTAAACACCAGGAAATGTTACCCTAGATGGGTTTAAAGAGGTCTCCTTTTGGCCTATTCCACTACGACCTTTTCGGTTCTATTGTGGTCTTCTAGTCCTAGATAACATTCTCTAGCCTGACCCTTTTTAAAAGGTCTAATAGCTTCAAAACTGAAACTTCCACGTAGTAGCTATTTGCCGGTGGATTTTTTTCTCCTAATGCAAAGAACCGCACATTAGCCATACTGTCACACTGACATGGAATGTTCTCTGATGTTTCTACTGATAGGTGACATAATCTGCAAAGGTCATCATCTGACAATCCCATCAGCTTCAAGTGCCTATTCAGTTTACAGTGCCCTGTCAGCAGACCTACTATGTTTTGACTGTTTTGCTGTCTTTGCTTATGAGGTCTGCCGTAAATTTTGACGAATGTTCTGTAATTAACTGTTTCGCTTGTCTTTGTCCTGGTAAATTCCATTTTTTGGCCTAAATCGCTTTCCTACTAATACTACATCATCAGGATACATTAAATACAAGGGAATGTTACCCTCTAGTTTTGCTGTAATCTGATCAAATACTAATGAGAATAAATAAGAACCAAGCACAGAGCCTTGGTGCAATCCTGCTTTCCCATAAAATTTATGTCTCTCTCACACTAGTGCTAACACTATACTATACTCCGTCATATGTCTCTCACAATCTTTATATATATTCACCGGAGACTTCTTTCTTATTGAGTGCGCACTACAGAATCTCTCGAAGAACTCTATCATATCCTTTCTCAAAACCACATGAGCGTTTGTTTCTTTATTCCTGTATTTTTCCATCAACTGCCTTGTAAGGAAAATTGCATCTGTTGCTGATTTGCCTTACATACAGTCAAACTGATGTTTGATATTTCGGTTTCTTCACGTATCCGCCTATCAAGTAGGTACTTTCTCCCATATTTTTGTAGAGTGAATAAGTAGTTTTATGGGCCTGTAGTTTATACATTGTTGCAGGGGCGGATCCAGAAAATCGATTAGGGGAGGGGCACATAGGGTACAAACTCAAGGAGTCTGAAATGTAATACCCAGATGAAATCTATTCTATCTAGTGTATTTTTGATCCGTCTGGGGGGAGGCACGTGCCCCCGTGCCCCACCCCTGGATCCGCTACTGCATTGTTGTATAATCTCTCGTGTTTTTATAAACAGCTACTAATATACTGCTTCTTCATTCGTCTGGTATTTGTGCCACTTCCATAACTCTAGTAGATACTTAAATAAACCTATTAGCTAACTTGTTCCTGTCTCTTTTAATGCTGTCATATTTATGTAGATATAGATTTCTTTAAATGGTAAACAAAAATTCCAAATATGTAATCGCATTTTCGCACTAGGTAAATTATTGTTAATAATTAAAAAATCACGCAAGTTTCTGCAGAAAACGTATAGGTAGGTTTGCTTACTATAGGTAGGTATATATTTACGAAAAAATCATTAAACTCTATTCCTTGTGGTAGGAGAGACCAAGAGGAGATTTTTGCAGTTACTCGAGCGCGTCAGATTATCACATGGGGAGAAATTTTGTACCCTTTAAATGTACCTCTACCATATATTGACTCTTAATACAGGGGAGTTCGTTAAGGGGGCCCGAAAAAAAAATTTTTCCTTAGAAAAACTCGAAATCGTCAGATTAAGATAAGGTAAGTTAAGTAGGTACATGCAAAACAGTGTATATTTCAAAAATCTGACGATTTCATCAGGGCGTAAGGAAACAGGGCCAGTCACAAAGTGTCACAAAAACAAACGCGAATATTTCGCAAAATGAACGTCAGATCGAAAAACTAAAAAATACACGTATTCAATATTTTTGAAAAATCTATCGAATGACACCAAACACAACCCTCCAGGGAGATGGGGTGGGGGTTACTTTAAAAACTTAAATAAGAGCCCCCGTTCTTTATTGCAGATTTGAATTCCTTACGTAAAAATAAGTAGCTTTTATTCCAGACGTTTTTTCGAATTATGTAGGCGCTATAATCGGAAAAAACGATTGTTGGAAATGGAAAATTAAATTAAAAAATGGAAAGTTCCCCACTTTATGGAAAACTTAACTTTTTTGGTTTTAGGACCTACTCTTCCCAATCCAATAGGTCTCCATAACGCTCGAGTAACTGCAAATTTAGCATACTTTCCTCCCATACTAATTATCCTGAACCCCCTTAAATTTTGCTTATTTCCCTGCAGTAAATTGTGTCTTCTGATTTTGAATGAATATTTTCTGAATATAAATGTAGGCTTTCAGATAACAGGAGGAAATTTCAATTTGATAATTTAATGCATCACAAGGTGATTAAATGCTACCGAAAACTGTTAACTCTTTTTTAGATTTTAGTTTACTTTCATTTTCATTTTTGTTAGCTTGATTTTAAAATACATGTTTTTATTATACTGCTAATGTATTTCTTCTCATTATTTATTTTTGAAGTGAAAACTTCTTTAGGGACGTTGTGCGATTTTTGGATAGAGGAAAAAGCATTGAATTCGCGACCGTCATCGCGACCGTCATTAATATATATGACCGTCATAATATAGAAGTATTTAATTTAAAATCAATGTAAAACCTATTTTAGGATGGGGAAAAAAGATTTATTTCGCGACCGTCATCGCAACCGTCATCTCTTCGGCGAAATTAATTTTGTACGTATATGTATTGAAGTGAAAATTTCTTTAGGGAAGTTGTGCACTTTTTAGATGGGGGAAAAAGTATTGAATTAGACAACGTCATCGCGACCGTCATCGCTTTGGCGAAATAAATTTTTAAAGTGAAAACTTCTTTTGGGGACGTTGTGCACTTTTTGGATGTGGGAAAAGTATTGAATTAGAGACCGTCATCGCGATCGTCATCGCTTCGACGAAATATTTTTTTTAGTGAACACTTATTGAGTGACGTTGTGTACTTTTTGGATGGGGAAAAAGTATTAAATTAGCGACCGTCATCGCTTTGACGAAAGATATTTTTGAATTGAAAATTTCTTTAGGGACGTTGTGCACTTCTTGGATGATGAAAAAGTATTGAATTTGCGACCGTCATCACTTCGCTGAAATAAATTTTGTACGTATATAAATTATGTGTATGTATACATAAATAGCATAGGGCATACGCATCGCGTATATGATATGGGTATAGCACTTCTTTTTGGATGGAGAAAAAGCATTGAGCTCGTAATTTATATACTATAAGAAGTTTTAACTTCTGTCGGCACTCCCACGAGTGCCTTCAAATTTTTTTTTTCTATAGTGTCTGACCTGATAATGTTCTAGTCAAAAACCTTTGAAAAGCAATAAAAATCAGCTACATAAATGCAGTCAAATCACTTTACCGATGACAATGAATGTAGAATTAAAGTCAGAAAAAAATACGCAGAACCGTTTAGTCTATAAAGGACTTCGACAAGGAAGCTACCTGTCACCAATCTTATTATTTAAACTCTTATAGATGAAATTTGGAAATTTGGACAGATGGGAGTAAAAATTGACGACAACTAAGTATATCCATATCAATGGGGGGTATATCATTCAGGGGGGTGTCACAGGGGTCATGCCTCTTCCTCCAGACGAAAATAGATATCAATTCAATAATCCTAAAAAAACAAAAACCGAGAGCCGTCAAAGAAAAAAAATTTAGGCTCATCCAAAAAATAATTGATAACTCACTTATCCTAGGGGTGGTAAGAATAAAATTGGCCTTGCATCAGAGAAAAGTAATTAAATCACCCTCAACCCTCAAGGACGATGACCACCCCCCCCCCCAAAAAAATTTCTGGATATGTCACTGATCCATACACAACCTTTTGTTTGCCAATGGTCAAATAATTTTAACAGAAGACAAAGACGACGTCGGTCTAAATGATGAAAAAATTAGAAGAAGAATTTGGGAGCTAGGGATTGGAAATTAATGAATCATAATAGAACGCAATTCACGTCATTGGAAATACCTCAGAAGACCTGGAGATAAATAACCAGTCCATAAAACAATCAAATGAATCTAAATACTTAGGGGTAACTTTAATAAATACAGGATTAGGTGAAACGGATATAATAAATAAAATAAACAAAAAAGAAAGACAATTACACCCGATTATATGGAGCGACGATATTACAAGCAAAACTAAACAACAAATATTTAAGACAATAGTGGAAAGCTGCTCACTGTATGGCTCAGAGACGTGGATGACAACTAAGAGAATGGAAACAGAATAAATGCAATGAAAATGATGTTTTGGAGAAGAAGTTGTAGATTAACACTAACGGACAAACTAAGAAATGAACGAATTAGAGAACTAAAACGAATGTGAATGAGACACAACGATGAAATAGAAAAACAAAAATTACTCTGGTACGGACATATGGGAAGAATGGACGGGACAAGAATACCGCTAAGAACTTGGAATGGAAACCAAATAGAAGGATGAAAATAGGATGCCTTAGGTTACAGTGGAACGTACAAATAAAAATGGCAATGGAAAAAACAGACTTCACTGAAGAAGATATATGATACAACTACAACAACAATAAATGCAGATTGGGATGTGGTAAGCGGCAAACAGAATATGCTGTGTAAAGCCACAGATAGGTAAAGTAAATAATATATTTCTAAAGCAATGTTTATTATTATTACATTACTAAAATTTGTGATATATAATATTAAATTTTTATAAACTTACCTCACTTTAAAATCATATATCCAAAAAATGTTTGCACAACCACACCACAACAAACTCACAAAAAAAACCTAAAAAAAAATATAGTTCAAATTTTCGCTTCCCAAAATGTTTCAGTATATCATCACCACAATCCTTGAACTTAGTTCAGTTGACATTCATCAAATGATTGTTTTTAAAAAACCAGAAGAAATTCCAATACATACCGTGGGAATGTTCCCCCACCCTTCGATTGGTCAGAGGGTGTTTCTTCTCATGTGGCTACTCGGGCATTCAAGACTACCAACGCGGAGTTGCCAGATATTATGTTAAATAGGGCGTTTAGGGATTTGATGTTGAAGATACATTATAATTATAATGGACATGGTTAACCTTCCGTTAGCCGAAAAAAATATGTGCATTACTTACCATTTTTATTCTCATTACTTGCCATATTTTGTCAAATAAATTTATATAGGTACTTACTGATGGCAAAAAAATGCAATACCTACTTTGTAAAATGTATAAGGTATAAGCAGGCGATGATACAGAGGGGGTCAACGGGGCCATGGACCCCCTATTGTATTTAGTCTATAAGTATTTTTCTTATTATTTATTATCTTTTTTCTGCCAACTCTTAACTTCAAGCGATCAGTAGAACATTAAATATACATGACTATCGCTTCTAAAGAATTGAAAGAAGCCATAAAATCCAATAAAAGCAGCCTTCTGTGAAAAATAAACTGCAGGCGCATTTGTTTGGGTACCGACGGAACCATAAACAACGGATATATTTTTCTCAGTTCAAAGAATAACAAATATGATATTTTTAAATGTTATCTCGTGATAAACCTTATCTCGTAAAAAGTCACGTCTCAAATTTGCAATACCAATAAAGATATAAAAATTTAAATTTTACTAGATAATCCAGGCGTACCCGTTGACAGTAGGAATGCTAATCTTAATACCTACAGTTCGTAAAGAGCGGCCAGTGAGATTAATAGTCGTGAATTGTATTTACTAGCGGTAAAAAGAAGTTTAAGTATCTTAGAATTGTCGTTCTCCGATACACCTGAGTATTTAAACACAGACCCCAGATTAAAAAAAGTAAGTTTTTATCACTAAATTATTATTATTTTCAGTCAGCGAGAAAATCTAAATGCAATGTTTACTGCTTTTCTAAATGTTAGTAAAAAAAGATCTTTATTAATAATTATTTTATTTAATTTCTGCTTCCGTTGTAACAAAAATATCTATTGCAGGTTCAGATAAAGAAATCCTACTACATCAAGAACTTAGCGATATATGCGGCCAAGATGCATCCATAAGATCAGCTAGTGGTGCAGAAGAAACGCACTATAGCCAAAGTTCTGTGGTAAGTGCCGACCTTTATTTAAGTGACAGCGATGATTCAATAAAGAATAAAGATTATCAACCAGACTCAGACACTGATTCAGATGAAAGTGGAAGTAGGTTGCCTGTACCTTTATCTTCATTACCAGAGGTGTGCCAAGTAAATTTATGCTGTACCCGACTCCTTAACTAATACAGTAGAAAAGGTTATAAATCCCAATTATCTAGTGAGCAAGAGGAAATTTGTCAATAAAACAAAAATAAAGCATACAGGAAAGAAACAGACATGCTCTTCACTGGAAAGCGAATGAGAGAAAAAGAAACTATGCTGGTGGAAGGGCCTATGTTCGTAGGAAGGGTAAGAATGTTCCTTGCAAAAACTTAAAAGTGCCATGCATTCCGCATATTGAAGCATGAAATGTAGTTCAAAATTATCTGAAGCTCAAAGGGAAGATATTTTCAAAAAATATTGAAATGATACAGCAGACTATAACATCAAACGACAATTTATATTAACTTTTGTCCAAACGAAACCAACAGAACGACATAGGTTGCGCTCAGGAGATGAATCTAAACTAAGATCAAATACTTTTTTCTACTCTTTTGTAATTAATGGTAATAGAACTTTAGTATGTAAAACAGCTGAGCAACGTTGAGCGGCCGTGGAGTAACGGCATAATCGCTGGCCTCATACGCCAGTGCACGTGGGTTCGAGCCCTGCCAAAGACAAACCATTTTCATTTCCAATAATGACACGGGCCGTCTCACCGTGCCTCGGAGAGCACGTTAAGCTGTCGGTCCCCTGGGCTAGTGTACATCGGCACTAGTTACTTAAAACAGGGTTAAAGATGTAAATGGCGCCGGAACTGTCCGAAAGGATCTCCCCGACAAAAATGCCATACGATATTATTATAATATTATTATTATATAGTATGTAAAACCATGTTCTTAAACACGTTAAGCATTTCACAACAAGTAGTGAAAACTGCTTTATCAAAGCGACAGGATGGCGGCATGGTTCAACAGAATCTTAGGGGCACTCATGAGCCAAGTAATAAGACAACACAAACAATAATTATTATTATTGATTCTGCGGTATCACATATTTCATCTTTTCCGAATTACGAGTGTCACTACAATCGGGAAAGGTTCAAAAAGAATTATCTAGGACCTGATTTAAATATTGAAAAAATGTATAAATTGTACAAACGGGATAAACAGAGAATAATGATAAATGATGCTACTGAATTCATAGCAAAGCCCGGGCTATATCGCGATATATTTAATAAGCAATTTAATTTAACATTTAAACCCCCAGAGGTAGACACTTGTGCCGACTGCGATATGTTTGCAGCTAAAATACGAGCAATTGATAATAATTTAATAATTCTGAGAAACAGCTGCTTGAAAATGAGAAAGATACGCACTTAAAAGAAGCAGAAAAGAGATATAAATTTAAATCTACTGATATGGCCAAAGCAAAAGCAAATATAAAGCACAAAGTACCGACTGGTGATCTATAAAAGTGCCTTCCAACTATATATAGGCGTATATAGTCATAATATGGCCTTCCGGTCATGTTTGACCAAATGTGTAAATTTTTATAAGCGAAAATGATGGACTTTGAATTACACTTTATACGATGGATATAATAGTATTGTGTAATATGGGATGAAACGAAAGCAAACAGAGGGGGAAATGAAAATGGGATAAACGATTTTACCTCGCAATCTTTTCTGTAACTGAAATTTTTTTTCTCTTTTTTTTTCGCAAAAACAAGAAAGTTTATTTAAGGTATGTGCAGGTAATAACGCCAGCTTGGTAATATCGCCAACTCGTGATTTCTCAGAAAGTATGTTTGCTAAATAATAAATGGTAACATGGGTATGTTCCTCATAGTATTCTAAATCACTTGAGCATGTTTGCGATGACCTTAGATTCGCCAGCAGTGTTTAGGACAGTTGAGTATCAGTGTTCGGTGTAGAAGGAGTACCGTTTATAATTTTACATCTTTTGTGTTTATTAGATTGGAGCGGCGTTATTGATGAGTAATATTATTAGATTTCAGTGATTTGTACTTTGTTTCCTAAGGAATAAAATGATGCATTCAGATTTTTAAGATAGTTTTGCTTATCTTCAAAAACCAAATTACAAACAATTTATGTGCATGTCAGTAATATCGCCAAGTCCAATGGATGGTAATAACGCCTTGGCGTTACCATCCCTTGGAGAAGGTTGCGTTATGTCGAAGGTTGGAAAAATTAAAGAGCGCTCTGCCGTAGAGTCATCGACAAGCAACAGTGATTCTGATGATATAGTGTTAAGTGAGATGGAAACATCAGATGAAGAAAAACATGACACTTTATTTTCAGATATGCTAACCACTCCAGATTATGATACAAAAATCTTATTGTTCTTAAATACTTATTTATTGTTATTTTTCAGCAAATATATCATTTTGAAGTATAATGTTCAATTGTTAGACCGTATTGAATTCGAAATAATAGGCTGGCGATATTGCCAACAAGGGTTGGAAATATCGCCAAAGATGACTTTTTTTTAAATTGTCCAGTAAAAGTGTAAAAATGCCCAAGTTATTATTTTAGTGGATTCTACATAATTTCAAGTAGTTCATTGAATAGCTCAAGTTGTGACATCTTTTCTAATATGACCCACTATCCAACAAAAAATTCTAAACCTTAACTTGGCGATATTACCTTCAGATACCTTATGTCTATTTAATTTTAGTTTATTTCTAATTTTTAGTCATTTTGAATTGTTTTTGATTTAAGCTAAAAAATTTAAAATGCCAAGAGTTCCGTGGACCTCGGTAATTTCATCATTTATACGCTACTTCGAAAAGGATGCATTGTAGGCATGAAAGAGGCCTGTTTTGGTTTAAGGGGAAATTTCAAGAAGAGTTGAAGTTAATCCATCAAAGGTGTTAAAAGTTTGGAGAAGGTGGTCCAATGATGAGACTTATCGACGTCGTGGAGTGTCCGGGCGTCCTAGAATATTTTAAGGCAGTGATTTACGCCATCTTATACTTCTTGCACTCAGGGATTAACGGGACAGTATAATCAAGTAAGAGGTTATTTAGTTTCAGCTACAGGAAAAGTAGCCTCAAGAAGTCCGTTTTTGGTGTTTGACACCACAGCATAAGACTAGACGCTTAGAATGGTACAGAGCTAGGCAAAACTGGAATGGCCAATGGAATTTTGTCTGCTTCAGTGATAAATATAGGTTTTGTTTGGATGGGAGGCTCTAATGGGCGCATACGGGTAAGACGTTTTCGAGGTGAGAGACGAAATAAAGGCCTGAAAAGGCCGAAAAGGCAGATCACCTATAGTTCTTATTAAAGGTACTCTGACAGCTCGGTTTACTTTAATCGGTTTTACATTATTCCTACCTACAAACCAATCAAAATGTAATCTTTCAGCAGGATAACGCAAGACCTCATATTGCCCGTGAAACCATAGAGTTCATACAAGAATCTGGTATAGTGACTTTGGAGTGGCTATCAAGATTAGCTGATTTGTCAACAATTGAACATGTGTGGAATAATATGGTAGGTCGAAACATAAATCATAAATCGATTGCCACTTCCTCCAACAAACTTAGAAGACCTGTGGCATGCCATAAGAATCTAGATGAGTATTTCGCATTATGATATAGACCACTTAATTAGATCTATGCCCTATAAAGTAACTGAGTGTATAGAAATAGAAAACCACTCATTATTTATTTTTTGACGAAATATTATAATGTATACTTATATAAATAAATATTTAAAAAAATATTTGTCCTTCTAGATGTTGCATTTTTTGCCATTAGTATATAGACCAGGAAGGATCTGTTTTTAGGTGGATGTGAGAGGTGGCATTCGGATTTTTGCGGATAAAGTTAGGTGATAACTTCGTTAATAATAATTGACTTATGCTCCTTCTCAAATATGCCCGGAATATTAATAAAAAAAATAAAATATTTAAAAATTTCAAAAAATTTCGTTTTTTCTTTCTATTTTCTTTGCTTATAACTTTAAAATGATTCATTTTGGAACAAAGTCGTACAGGAATAAAACAAAGGTAATTAAATTTTCTATCAGATACGATTGGATAAAAATGTTTTAATTTATCACCCTTGCTGCAAAATAGCAATAAATATAAAAATAAGGGGGCAAAACAAGCCTGTCCTTATTCAATGTTTTTCCATCACTTAGGTTACACTTGGAACCTTCTTAATTCCCTTAGAACATTTTTGTAATGTGCTAAAACCGTCCACCAAATTTCATTCAAATTGACTTACTAGATTTTGCATTATAATTTCGCGGTCTAAACTTTTTTTTAAAATTAAAATTTTTTAAAATCTTGCACAACAAAAACTAGAACATACAAAGATTTGTCAATTTTTTTACATATAAAAAAGCACTTCACCTATCTAATGCACTTTACAGAATTGAAATCGGATTATTTAAGCAGCCTCAGCAATGTTTTAAAGTTATAAACAATTTTTTGGCTTCTAATCAAATTAGTGCTGTGGCCAGGAGGGGTTGCTACGGGCTCCTTTATTTAGATGGACTTGCCCAAGTTATTTTTATGTATTTTGACCCGTAGAACACGAATTTTTTGGGTAACAGTTGATCCGGATGTCGATAAGATTGTTATAAACAAAGAACTTGAGGAATTACATAACATCGATTTTTCACAAAATAAAACATTTTTTTGTATTTCTTTGGTAATTCTAAACAAAAAATGTTCTTACAAGCTTTTTCGTAGGATGCACAGTTTTCTAGATAAACGCGGTGGAACTTTAAATAAATCGAAAAATTGCAATTTTTTAACGCGAATAACTTTTGATTAAAAAATAAAATAGTAATTCTGCTGACAGAATTTGAAAGTTTAAGTCAAATTATACCGGTTTTAATTATTTGCATTTGCCAAGGCCATCAAATTCACTCAAAAAAAAATTATTTGCATTGCTAAAAATTAATTTTTTTATTATTAAACAAAGCTATTTGTTTATAAGCCAAAAAATTGTTTATAATTTTAAAATATTGCCGAGGCCCCTTAAATAATCCGATTTTAATTCTGTAAAGTGTATCAGATAGGTAGAGCACCTCTTTATATGTAAAAAAATTAACCAACTTCTAAATGGTCTACTTTTTGTTCCGAAAGATTTTAACAAATTTGAACTTTTTTAAAAACATTTAGATTGCAAATTTATTATGCAAAATCTATTAGGTCGATTTTAATGAAATTTGGTAGACCATTTAAGTAAATTATAAGAATTTTCTAAGCGAATTACTAAGGTTCTAAGTGCCACCAAAGTGATTAAGAAACATTGAATAACAACAGGCGTATTTTGCCCCTTATTTTGTATTTATTGCTATATTGCAGAAAAGGAAATACCTTAAGACATTTTTGACCAGTCGTATATCATACAAAATTCAATTATCTTTATTTTATTTCTCTACGACTTTGTTCCAAAATGAATCGTTTTAAAGTTATAAGCAAAGAAAGCAGAAAAAAATCGATGATTTTCGAAATTTTTAAATATTTTAATTTTTTTATCAATGTTCCGGGCATATTTGAGAAGGAGCATAAGTCAATTCTTATTACTGAAGGTGTCACCTAACTTCATCTGCAAAAATTCGAATGCCACCTCTCACATCCAAAAATAGACGTTTTTTACAGATTAGTCCTGGTCTAATAATAAATTACAGTTCTACTTAAATTAATATAAAAAAAAAAGAAATAAATTATCTGAACTTGGGGACTGGACATATTATACCTTAACCTTAGAGTCTTATAGACCTGACAACCCCGCGGAGGGCTGAGTGAACCATGTGAAATATCTGTAAAGGTATGTGAAGTTCCCACGGATCAAGGTGAATATATAGAAGAGTGAGACATGGGAAATAACTGTTAATGTTCGAGTTCTTCAGGCTCGAGTCCTTTACAGTGTCGTACTTCAAGGAGGACTCCTGGTGTACATATATGTATACAATGGAAGAATAACTTTAGTTCGTTTTTGAAGGGTAGTACATTTATTATATTATATTATTGAATTAATTCTCCAAATGAAGTTTTTATTACGTAAAGTACTAAAAGTAGCTTCGATGGTAACTTACTATTCTTAAGTCAATTGTTTTTAGTTGTGTATTGTGTATGGCTGAAAGTGGTTGATTAATGAAGAGGTTGCGGATTTCAAATATGTATGAAATTTATTTTTTCCCTCTAAGCTAGCGCTTTTGCTTAGGCCTTTCGTTACTGATTTTATTGTAGAAACAAAATGATTACAATGCCTTTATTTAATTATACAGTGATCAGCGCGCTAATAACCGGCAAAATAACGCAAAAGATGGAAAACACATTAATTTGCGAGATAAAAAGGGATGAGACTAGTAGAAGTGGGGAATTTAATGATAGAAACCTATAAATTATATTGATTGTTTCCCACCTTTATACGCACCAGAGGAGTATGTCAACTAAAACTTGGACTGTCACATTGGTAGTTGCCAAACTCGTCAGATACGTCTAAAGGTGGGAAACAATTAATATAATGTAAATTTATAGGATTCTATCGCTAAATTCCCCATCTCTACGAGTTTTAACTCTTTTTATCTCACAACTTAATATGTTTTCCGTCTATTGCGTTATTTTGCCGGTTATTAGCGCGCTCATCACTGTATTTGGGTGTCCTTGTATCCTTAGAAAGGACTAGGTATATGTCATATGTGTTACATTAGTGTTAAATGGTGGGATAAATATATCCCATCAGTAAAGAAAAAACATATTCAAAATTAAAAATAAAGGTACATTACATAAAAAAACGTTACTTCTTATGAATAATCTAGTATGCTTCTTTTCATGAGCATTTTTCAGTGCGTCACAAATGATAGAAAAAAAGGTAAGTCCGTGATTATATACATTTTAGTGATATGATATTTTAGTTAAATCTGACAGTTGTCACATTTTATTTGCAATTTGGCATAAAATCAAATCAATTGTGTTTATTGCATTTATAAAATGGTATTTTCTTTGATTTGTATAGTCTTATAAATTGAACAGATTATATTCGTAGACATATTATATAATTCGTAAATAATTTTTTACAACAAATTTTTACGAATTTTAATTTTTTACGAACAACAAATGTCACCGACGAAATGTAATCAACGACGTGCGTTTTTTTCTGTCACATGCAATTTAACGCGTTAGAAAGAAATCGAAAAACTGTGACGCACTGAAAGATTCTCATGAGAAAAAGCATAAAAACTGTTTTTGCGTAGAGGCACATTAAACGCTGTACAATTAGACAAACAGTACTAGTTTGGATTTCTGATTTATTTTATGATCATCTAAAGCACCATATTCTCCTAGTAGGTATTCGAAAGAGAAAGTAAAAGAAGAGAAGAAATTTACGAAAATTTTAAGTCAGAGGCAAGTTACATAATTACTAGTAAAATAGTAATAATAAGAACAACACAACGATATAAAAGACGATTTAGAAAATTAAATAGAAGAACAACAAAATAAAGAGAACAACAACACAATTTAAAACAACAACAAAACGATTTAAATTATAATTTAGACAAATAAATACTTGAATTAGAAAGAACAATTTATACCCAAACTTCTGCATCTAATACTGTTTCAGTAACTAATATCAAATCGTAACAAACAGCCTCATCATCTTCCATAGTTGAACCAAGCATAATCTGAACTAGCAAAATTTTAAAACCACCCACATTTAGTGGTCAAACAGCATGGGAAACTTATCGGTTTAAATTCGAAGCTTCAGCTATATCAAATGGCTGGAATGAGAAATGGGAATGAGAAAATGGGAAATGGGAATGAGAAAAATAGGAGCTTTCTTAGTGGTGTCGCTTCGAGGACAGGCAGCAACCGTTTTGCAATTTGTTCTCCAAGGTGCACCTAGTTATACCTCTCTTGTTCAAGCTTTAGAGATAATATATTGCCAGCAGCATCTAAATCAGGTTTACCAAACTCAGGTGAATGTTATATATCAAAAACATAAAGAAAGCCTGCAAGAATTTGAAGCCGATATTAAAAAAGATTATTGCATTTAGCGTAACCTCAGGTACCTAAAGGTTGAAATGAAACAGCTCTCCGCCCAGGAGTATGAAGCGCTGAAAAGCATTTCCAAATCTCGCCCAAAATTAAATAAATAAGATTTCGAGAAAATGAAGAAGTCACAACCGCAAATATTAAGCTTATTGCATACAAAATCTTCAACAAAAAACTCAAAATAAAAAGAGATGTTTTAATTGCTGAAGAATGGGACATTTGCAAAACAATTGAAGAATCCGATCACAAGCAAGGAAAAAGAATCAAAGAATGAGGTCAGAAGATCGCCTAAAGCGACATCAAGAAGCCCGTCACATGGTCCTACTAGAAATACTAGTAGATATAAATAGATCTCTAAGAAATTGATTTCCCACAACTAACTCCCAAAAATTACCCTAAAAAACAACCCGCCCGGTTCAAGACCCCCGGAAGACCACCTGAAAGATGGAGGGATAGTTGGCAATCTACCTCCCAGGAACTTAACCAGAGGCAGCTTCAGAATTAAACAGATGGAAAGATCTCCAAAAAGTAAAAGAAGAAGAAGACCACAGAAAGGGAAAAGATAGCCTGTAATCTGAAGTTGCTCATTTGAAGGAACAACTAGCGATTAGTAAAAATGTAATAGAAAAGTTAAGAGAACAGGTGTCAATTTTGCAGAATGTGTTAAATGAACAATAATTAGAGGAATTCCAAGATGCTTTGAATAAATTACAGGTTCGAAGTTAGTATCAGCTTGAAGAACAATGAATGTAACTGATGAAGTAAGCCTCCGGATAATAAAATGATAAAATTCAGCTACTTAAAAGCTATGATTTACGAGTACATAGGTACTTCTCTACGATGCCGAAACATATATCCTCCAGATACATTATATTTCTATCTCAATATCAATTATTGTTCATAAATACCTCTACTTTGGGATAAAGAGTTCTAAAATTAGTTAAAAATAACTTTGAGATCAAAGACAAACAAGTTGTTGTTACTGTATGAATCTTTTGATTAGAACTTTTAAAAAAAGCTTCGTTATTCTCAGCATTTACTCTTCCTTCTACTCAGGTGCAAATATGTACCACCACTGGATCTTCAAAAAGTCGTGTGGCCAAACGGATGTGAGAATTTTTACTATTACTACCCTTACTAGAAGACAGATAGATATATTTAGAAAGAGATAGAAAATCGATCTTGAGAACAAGTGGGTGGGTGTTTGTAGAGAGATTAGAAGATGATTGTTAACCAATTTCTTTTTTATTTGAAGAGGTTTATCAATGGGAATGGGAATAACAAGGGATTTTTACAATAGATCGAGGTGTCTTTTTTTGTGAGAAAAAACCTGTTTTAGACGTTTTGGTTTAATTTTTTTTTCTTATTAAAGATGGATTCATTCAACTAAGATAAGAATGGTATTATTATCAGATAAATTACCTGTTATTATCAGATAAATCATTTTTTTTCTTATTCTTTTTTTTTATTCTGCTGTGATAATTTTATGATTTCCTCTTCATTTTTCTTAAGGAGCAAAGTACCTGTTTAATCGTTGGCATTTTCTGAACAAACTAGTTATTTAGGGCGCCCAATGCTTCTTCTCCCTATTGGCGATTTTTCTCGAGATATAGAGTATTTTCTTGAGGTTTAGAACGTCTTTTGAGCGTTTTAGAACATACCATTTACTTAATTTACTATTAACAACATGCAGATTGAAAGTGTGGAAAATTTTACGTATCTTGGAAGCAGGGCCTATTTTAATACCACTAGGCCCGTGAGGCAGGTGCCCGATGCTCGGGCCCGCATTTGAATGGGGTCCGGAAAGATCGCCAAACAAAACATGTTTATTACAATAACAAAACAAATTTTCAAAATTCTTTCATTTTACGAACAGGCAATGATAAATGATAACCATAAGAGTTATAATTAAGTGGATAGGATAGGCGCAAACTTTCGGCTTCAATGCTCTTTAAATGCATTCATTTTTTCGAATCCTCAAAAAACTAATAAATATTTTTAAAAAATTTAGACGCAGAATGAAAGATTATATTATTGCCGAGGGTCAAATGTCCCTTAGAATAAATAAAAAGTTTCTTTTGAATAAGATATGTATTCAAAATTAAAAATCACACTCAATTTTCTCTTTTTTTCACCCCTGTAACTTATTAAAATAAACATTATCGAAGATTTTAAGGGACTTTCGGCCCTCGGTAGTAACGTAATCTTTCATTCTGCGTTTAAATTTTTCAAAAATACCTATTAGTTTTCTCAGCCTTCGAAAAAAAGAATGCATTTAAATGGCATTGCAGCCGAAAGTTTGCGCCTATCCCCTTTAAACAATGTTTAATTGTTTAAATATAAATTTTATTTATTGTCAATAAAAATTTTATTTTCTTGTGCAACTATATTTCTATTAAATAATTAATACATTTAAAAAAGTTATTATTATTATTAAATTATATTTAGGGGCCCGAAAATTGTGTAGTGCCTCGGGCCCGATTTGAAGTAAAATAGCCTCTGCTTGGAAGAGTCATGTACCTAACAGTAAGCCGAGGTACAGAAGACGATATTCGTATGAGGATACGAAAAGCTCAACAAGCATTCATCATGCTTAACTCTGTTCGGAGGTCTGATACTACAAAGACAAAGATCCCAATATTCCATTCACATGTCATGTCTGTTCTACTCTACGGATGTGAAACCTGGAAAGTGACAAGAACCCTTACAGACAAATTGGAGGTCTTTGTTAACAAATACCTACGAAGAATTGTTCGTATTTTCTGGCCTAACATCATCAGAAACAAAGATCTGCTACACCTGACCGAAAGGAGTACTCCGCGCGCGCCGTCCACGTGTGCAATGTGTGCGGCGCACACAGGCGCCAGCAATTAAGGGGTGCCACTAGAGTTTTCACAAAAATGTTAGGCGGATCAAAATAACACTTACTCATTATTTTCAGCTTACCAAACGTTGGTATATCATAAAACAACACTTTGAAAGCTTGGCTTTAAATCATTTATCTAATACACGCGCGCTGATCCAGCAGAATTGATGCTTTAAAGCCATTATACAAAAATTTTTCAGAAATTTATTATGCTTTATGTGATATAACGCACTAGGATAAAGATCGTGATTGAAATTATTAAGCTGTTTAGGAGATAAAATATTAACATTTACATTCTTATGCTCAGTTGTTCAGTCTACATACCTATGGTATAAACTTCTAATGAAAGTTAACTTCGTTAGCAAAATTTTTCAATCAAAAACAATAAATATGCAGCTGGCCTTACAAGAGATAAAACAATTGTTGCTAGAGTTTCGGACAGAGATATCAAATTGAATGATGTTTTTACTACAGCAAATGAAACTGCAGAGAAACTGGATGTGGAGCCCAGTTATCAACCAGCCACACAGTTACGGCTTCGGAAAAAACTGACAGTTCGATTACGAACATAAAGACGAACCGATTTTGGATCCTAAAATGGCATACAAAGTTAATTTGTGTTCTCGAGCAAGCATTAATGTCAATAAATGAAAGATTTTCATATCGGAAAATCTTGTTAATTCTTTCAAATTTTTATATAATTTGAACGACAGTACAGAAAACTCACAATTAAAACTTTTGTGTAGAAATTTGGAAAAAACTGAGATTTAATGATCATCTATATACATATTATACTTGCGGCCGGTTTCACAAAGTAAAGTGAACTTGTGGTTAAGAAAATTACCCCAAAATATGCGTTTCAGTTTCATAATTGTTACCCTTCTGGGTATACCCATAAGGGTAACCCACTCCAACCTCTGGTTAAAAATTCTGTGAGTTAACCATACTTCGCCGTTGACTTGAAACTAAAACGCATATTTTGGGATAACCTCTGGTTATCTCTTAACCACAAGTTAACTTTACTTTGTGAAACCGGCCGTTAGAGGGAGACGATTTGTTTAAAGAATTACATATATGAATTATACAGCTTCAGCCTTGGTTAAAAGAATTAAATAATGATATTTGTAAAATTTTAAAATATATATTTTTAAAGGAATTAACTGTTTCTTCTTCTTGATGTGCCTATCCGTGACGAATGTTAACGATCATCATGGCAATCTTTATCTTGGCTATATCCGCGCTATGCAGAGCGGAAAAGCTGCACAGATGTTGTGTTGAACCAGGTTTTGAGGTATTTTAACCAGGATGTTTTTTTTTCTTGCTGGACCTCGCTTTCCAAATATTTTTCCTTGCACAATGGCTTGTAGTGGGGCATTTCGCATAATGTGTACAAAGTATTCTAACTTCGAGGTTTGATGGTGGTCAGTACCTCTCAGTTCTTCTTCCTTTTTCTGAGGACCTTCTCATTTGTGACCCGATTAGCCCACGGGATTTTAAGAATTCTACGGTATAGCCACATCTCAAAGCTTTCAATTTTCTGCACATATCTTCGTTCAAGGTCCACGATTCAACACCATAAAAAAGAACACAGAAGACGTAGCATCGTAGCATTCTTACTTTTATATCAAGAGAGAGGTTGTGACTCTTGAAGAAGGCCCCCATACGGTTGAAAGTGGATTTAGCTTTTCCAATGCGCGCTCTTATTTCTTGGTTTAGGGGGCTTGTTCATATGCGGGCGGCTTGCCAACGTCGACTGCGCGGTTTACCTGTTTTCCCTCTGTGTTCCTTGGTATTAGGATGAAACTTCAAACGCGGCATTAGGGAGAGATCATGCAAAACAGGTAAACCGCGCAGTCGACGTTGGCAAACCGCCCACATATGAACAAGCCCTTAGTCCATTCTTCATTTATTATGGTGCCGAGCTAGTTGTGTGCGTCTTTCTACAGGGGTTTGGTCAGGGGCGATTTCTCCATTGGTTCACTTGTGCAGTGAACACAAAATCAAATTTTATTAAAACACATATTTTTAAAAATCTCATAAATATCATTAAAATATTTTTTCTTAAATCTCATAAATATCATACTATCATTAAAATATAACTGTATTTATTAATCTCATAATTTATTTGCACAACACCGCTACGCTAGATGCACGTGAAGTGCAGAATTCAAATTGAACCCAGCCACTATACAGTAACCCTATAAAAGAACGAGAGCTCTTAAATCCGTGAACCAGTGATTCTCCTATCTTAAAACATTGACGATTTGTGCACTGCACACAGAGACAGGGGCGGAGCGTTTCGATTCACAGTTTGGCATTTTCTGTTGTGGGATTTTATTAAATACAATATTGGTAGGTAGCTTTTTTAGGATGGAGCCTTATTCAGTGAAGTTTATAAAAGAAAATGCAAATAGTTTTGAAAATCGACTTCTCATAAAAAGAATGGACTAACTTGGCCGGAGATAAACTTGGTACAAGAATATGCAATAAGAAACAAAAAGTTTAAACATTGTTTTAAAGTTGAACAATATAGAAAAACTTGTGATTATGTGGGTGTGATAAACTACATTCTTTATTTTGTTTTCCATGTTTAGTATTTTCAAAGAATAAAACTATAATTTCAATCTCGGTCTTTGGATGCCGTTAAAATAAACGGATTTTTAAACAATTTTGACAAAACCATTTCAATATTCGTAACTTCTGCCTCCACCTTCACCACCGAAGAAGCGTCATCATTCAGTAGGTATCATATTCTGCACAAAACAAAAACAGTGTGTGACATCCTGACTAATCGGGTCAAAGATAGGTTTCATTTTACAGAACATCTTTTGGCGAGGCCCCAAAAATTTTTCGCCTGCAGCGCTTATTCACCGTTTGTATAATTACATTCTTTAATTGAACACCCCCTCCTTAAATTACCACGAGCCGCCACTGGGTTTGGTTGATTTAGAGTTGCCCTTCTGTTATCTTTTTCTTTCTAATGATCATAAGCTTTGTCTTCATTACGTTTATATTGAGTTCATATTATCGACTGTATTATGTGATTTTGTTTTTAAGGACTTATAGGTCTTCTAGGTTGTCCGCAAATATTTTCGTGTCATCTGCATACCTGACGTTATTTAGCTGGTACCCGTTTAGTATAATTTCTTTTTCAGTTTCGTTCAAAGCTTCGATAAATATTCTTTCAGGGTAGAGATTGAAAATTAGAGTGTACAAAATACAGCCTTGCCTCATTCCACGCATGATGTATTTGGTGTGTTCACCTTCAACTCTGAGGTTTGCAGTCTGGTTCCAAGTAAATGCTGGAAGGCGCGAAAAGTGAATTTTTTCTGAAATAGATATTTATTTTCAAGTTTACCTGTATCTTTAGTTATTTATATTGTTACGCGAAATATTTATTTTAATTTTTACTTAATTATTTTAACTTAGTTTATTTTCCTGTTGCATTATTGAGAATTTTTAGTTATTTTTGTTTGGTTACAATAAATAATTGTTCATTTTCATATTATTTATTTAACGAGACGATTAAAAAAAATGCGTATTTTTGGGCACCATTAAATGTTTCGCACACAGGCGCTAACACGTGCTGGCGCGGCACGGCTGACCGAACAAAAGAGGGTAGAAAATCAAATAAAGTCCAGAAAGTGGGGTTGGATCGGCCACACACTTCGAAAAAATAACTCCAGTATTGCAAAGACTGGCCTAGAGTGAAATCCACAAGAAAAAAGAAAAAGAGGACGCCCAGCACAAACTTAGAGAAGATCCATCATGGACCAGATAAGAGGTCAAGGAAAGTCTTGGAATGAGGTGAAGACCTTAGCACAAAATAGAACTCAATGGTGCGTTTTCTCTGAAGCTCTATTCTCCACTTGGAAGTTCAAGAACTTTATACATACGTCTTTTGACGTTGTGCGATATCCAATGTCCGTTCATGTCAGTTATTCAATTTTCCTTCTTTGAGTTCTTAGGAGCTAATTGATTTTTTTAAACCTTCCATCCACGTTTTTTCAGTCTTCCTCCATTCTCCCTTCCTGTAAGTGTCCATGCGGGTATTTATTTCGGAAATATATTGTTTCCAATTCACTGTACATGCCCGTATCGTATAAGCTGCTTTCGTCATATGGCATCCATTATTGTAGCTTATATTTTCATGCGTTGTCTGATTTCTTCTTCCTTATCCTCTTCCTTCGCGAAATTTTTAGCGTTGGTGGATGCGATCTTTCTTTGTTTTCTCTCTGTTAATTGTCAAGCATACTTTTACCAGAGTTTCATAGATATTAAACTCTCCCTTCTTTGTTATATTCTTTTTTTTTTCTTATTGGCTTTGAATTACTTGATTCATTCAGCCACGATAGATACTAAATTACTGTTTGCTACAATATTCCAAATATAATGAGATTACGTACATATAATACTTATGCACGCACATACATACATAGGTAGATACTGAAATCAATAAAAAGCAAAAAAACCAAAAAAGAGGGTGGAAACATTAAATTGACCGGCAGGTATACCCTTGATTCATGGCCCTAACCAACTTAAATTAATTTACAAATAATGAAATTGACAAAAAAACTAAATGCTAATACTTAATACTAATAAATATATGCTTTTTTAAACCCGCCCTAAGGCTTCAACCCGGTTCGACACCGCGGAGGTTTAGACCTTCTTTGTGTTTTTAATCTCTTTCTCTTTTTTATTTTATAATTTATTATACTTTTTTATTTATTTTTTTTTTTTGTTTTTTTTTTTTGTTTTTTTTTTGTTTTTTAATATTTTTTGTTATTTTTTTTTTGTTTTCTTATTTCTTGTTTGTTTTTAATTTTTTGTATAGGTACATATTATTATTATTTTTTAAATTTTTTCAATATAAATTTTTATACAATTTTATTCTTATTACCTCCCTGTAAAATTTACTTAATAAAATTTCACAGGGAGACAATTATATTCTTGTTCAAGAGATTTCCGTTAATATAAATAAGTCATTCTATAGCTTTTCTGACTTATATTATTCTCAGTGGTGGATCTACGGTGAGGAAAAATGGGAAAATTCCCCCCCCCCTCGCCCCTAAAAAGAACCAAAATGAAAGAAAAAAAATTGTTGAAAACATAAAAATATATTAGCTGACATGAAACTTAAACCACAGAAAGACAAATTCAACCCAGTAAACTAGCTAGTTAGGAAAATTAAAGGAACTTAATTAATAATATGTTATTATTTATGTCTTTTATGTAGTTTGTGTTTATCTTTTTTTATGTCTTTTGGTTGGTGCTTTATTAGTCCCCCCTAAGGCAAATTTCCCCTCCCAAGACCCATGTTTACATCCGCCTAATTTCTTGGTCATTTGTTCATTCTTTATTGAATATTGCTCCTAGATATTTGTAATGGCACCACACGGAGGTGGGGTTACTTTAAAATCTTAAATAGGAGCCCCCAATTTTTATTGTAGATTTGGATTCTTTACGTAAAAATAAGCAACTTTTATTCGAGACATTTTTTCGAATTATGGATAGATGGCGCTATAATAGGAAAAAACGATTGTTGGAAATGGAAAATTAAATTTAAAAATGGAAAGTCCCCCCTTTAATGGAAAACTTAACTTAAGTTTTTTTGGTTTTAGGACCTACTCTTTACAACCCAATCGGTCCCCATAACGCTCGAGTAACTGCAAATTTAGCATAACTTTCCTCCCCTAGTATAAGTATTAACAATTTTTGTATCTCAAATTTTGTCTCCTTGCCAAACGTTTATTTCTATAAGAAAAATCATAGTGTCCTCATTAAGTCTAAAGCGGCGTTTAGACACAGCGATAAATCAAGCAATTTATCGATATCAATCGATTTGTTGCAATTTATCGTTGTGTGTAAACGGTGCATCGGATTGCATCAATTTATTGTAACGATCGAGTTGTTTCAATTTATCGTCGTGTCTAAACGGTACAGCGATTTATCGGAATTGGAGTTGGATTGCATCAATTTAGGAGAATCTTACCGAATTAGAATTTATTTACATAATATCCAATTAAATGGATACCATTTATTTGATAATGCTTATAATTTGATGTCCACAAATTTGTCTGCAACGAATTCTGCAATTCTTTGGTCACGTGGTTCGCAGAGGTGACGACAGTTTGGAGAGATTAATTGTTTCTGGAAACGTTCCGGGGAGAAGATCAAGAGGACGATCACCAATCACCAACTAGATGGTCTGACCAAATAAAGCATTCAGCTGGAAACTCATTCTGCGAAGCTCTTAGAGCAGCTGAAGATAGAGACCAATGGAGAAACATTGTTAGGAATATTGGAAGAAATCACAATCCTCAGTAATGGGGAAACGACAGGAGAGAGAGATAATTTGATACTATGTGGTTTTGCCAATTAATCAACAATAACATAATAAAACCAAAAATGAATAACCATTTTCAATTTCGTTGCAAAACGAAAATACAGCCGCACCATATTCTAGTCCAATCAGAGAGTGCAGCAAGCACCTCTACCGGTTTCGAAACTTATTAGTCTCTCATCAGGAGGCACATCTGCTCTCTCTGATCCAACCAAAACAAACCCCGGCGTGCAGTGCCGGATTGCAACGAACGACATGGCATAGGTGCCCTAGCGGCAACTGCTAGCAAAAGACTAAGTTTTCACTATAATGGCATATAGAATAACATAATGTTACTCTACATCCCACAGACTGAAAACAATGGGAACCTTCTCTGGTTACACCTCCGAGGCTTCTACAACTTGCAAGCCATACGGATGCTGAGACTAAGGAAGTCACATTCCCCCGTCGTACGCCTCTGGTAATAGCCAGAAACGTCTGATTCTGGTAAACGTCTGTGGAAAAGTTTAACTTTGACACCCTGTATTTCGGTTATTATCAACTTTTGTACTAAGGTAAGTTAGATTAAATCGACCTATTTTAACCTATTTTAACCTCTAAGGTTAAGCTATGGCCCATTATTTACCAAACATGTATATGATTAACCAAAATCAACTGTGCACCGAACATAAATAGTGTCACATATCGACTTATGCAAACCGTTTGTCCATGTCCATCTAAGATGTGTATAATAAGCGTCGTTTGTCGAGTTAAGACAGTATATGTCATTACTTTATTCAAAACCATCTGTGTATGTGCTCAAGAAAAGTTATTTATCTCTCTTTTTGCAGTATTTTGTGTTTAATATTGTTATTTGTATTTATATTAAAGTTACATCATTAAAAAGTATAAGTCTGTTAACCAAATAATAATAATGATATTATATTCTGTACTGCAAGAGTCACTTTTGATAAATAATATTTCGTAAATTTTTCGTTATTTTATATGTATAGTGTCACAACTCAAAAAAAAATTATTTTTTTTAAATATTTTTAGCAGAACTATTACACTATCTTGTAGAGCTTCAAAAACCTTTGGAACTGACTAAAATAGTTGTTTTGAATTAAACCTGGAAAAGTTTTAGAACAAATTTTAAACGTCGGCGTCGTTTTCTCGATACATACTTTGCTTTTTTGACTTATGACACTGTTTGAGCGGAGGTGCGATATGTAAGAACCGGTAAAACACATTGGTTAAAGTCCTTTCTTTTTAAACAAACTGAAATATTAGACTTGAAAATTAATGTTGTTCAATCTGCCAAAGATAGCTCGTGTAAAACCTACCTTTCTTTGTATTTTAATTGTCTGATTATCTCGGCCTAAACGAATCTCATATGCCCTACTAGATATTTTAAGCTATTACTTGGTCGATGCTGTGGCTTTCAATTTGAATTTTATCGGTAACTACAAGGTTGGTCATAAATTTTGTCTTTGAGGTGTTAATTTTTAAGACCAATTGTTTTTGACGCTTCATATAGGGTAATTCAGGGTGATATGGTGAATCGGGTGAAATGGTGAAATGCTCTATTTCTTTTCCCGGTACACAGATGTATCAGTAAATCTACATGCCGACGGTTTATTATCATTTATACAGCGAGCACTTTGTGAAAACCAGCCCCGTTTTAAAAACCGTAAGTAATTTGTTCAAAACTGTTTCCGGTGCTCAATAATTTTTATACAATGCATGCATTTGTAGACGATACTTCAGGTAGCTTAGTCCGCGAGGTATTTTTCGATATATTCTGCCTTCTTTGGGTAAGTCATTATATTGCTGAAGTCAAATTAATTGATGTAGTCATAGTCATAAGCAAAGTTGTATCAAAGAAAATAGTTTTTTATCTCGTGTTAGTATATATACCTCCGCAAACACCTCTAGCTGAACTAGAATTATTCCTAGAGTGTTTAGAAACAGTTGAATGTCTTTTTAACGAAACAGTATTAGTCTTGGGTGATTTTAATATACCGGAATATACTCAAGGCATTACTACCGGTAAATCAGTGGCCGTGCAGAATGTTGCAAATTTCTTTAATCTATCGCAATATAATCATGTAGTTAATCATAATGAACGAATCCTAGATTTGGTATTTTCTAATATATTTTGTAACGTATATCAGGCAATTGACTATGTTGTTCCCATGGATAACCATCATCCAGCGCTCATCATTGATTTTAGTATTAAAAAAGAATTTAATGAAATCAAAATTGACAGTAAGCAGAATTTTAACTTTAAGAGAGCCAACTTTATAGAACTTTATAATGAACTCTATTTATCTGACTGGTCTTTTCTTTCCACTGATCTTGATATCAACAGCAACCTAAATGCCTTTTATCAGTATATTCACAGCATCTTCTCTAAACATATTCCTCTTAAAAAGAAGCAAACTAAACGTTATCCGATTTGGTTCAATGGTGATCTGATTAATCTTCTGAATACTAAAAATAGAGCTTGGAACGCGTACAAAAAATCTCGTAATATTCAAAATTACACTGAATTCAAGAGAATTCGTTCAGAATTCAAATACTTTAATCAAATAATATACAAGCGTTATGTGTCTCAACTAGAACTCAATCTTAAACAAGATCCTCGTAGCTTTTGGTCGTTCATAAACTCCAAGAAAACAAATTGTTCTATTCCTGAAACTATGTCGTATAATAATATAAAGCTAGAGACTTCACAGGATATTGCCTCATCATTTGCCGATTTCTTCTCAAAGTCATACACCGATATTTCTCCTCCCGACCATATCACTCCCAAATTAAATACATATATTGCCGAACAATTGCACATTCCCGCTTTTACAAAAACTGAAATTGAACAGGCCATAAGGAAGATTAAGCCGAACATGACGATGGGACCAGATAATATTCCTGCATTTCTCATAAAAGATTGTGCCCACGTATTTTCAACTCCTCTGTGTACTTTATTTAACTGCATATTATCCAGTTCGGTCTTTCCCACACAATGGAAAGTTTCTAAAATTGTCCCTGTGTTTAAGAAAGAAAATCGAACTTCTATCCAAAACTATAGGCCTATTGCTATCATATCCAACTTTAGTAAAATTTTCGAGATATGTATAAATAAACACCTTTACACCCACATTTCACCATTCATAGTTCCCCAACAGCACGGATTTATCAGTGGTAAATCTACTTTAACAAATCTTGTTAATATCACTCAATTCCTGTCTGAAGCATTAGACAGAAATGCTCAAGTCGACGTCATATACACTGACTTTTCCAAAGCTTTTGACCGCTTAAGTCATAAAATTCTACTGAATAAGCTCAGTTCTATTTCAATCACACCTACGCTGTTACAATTATTTAACTCTTATTTTACAGATCGATGGCAATATACACAAATTAGAGGTTTTAAATCAACCCCTTTTCCTCAGTTATCCGGAGTACCTCAAGGTTCAATTGTAGGGCCGCTATTGTTTGTGATATTCGTTAATGATATTGTTGATGACCTAGATGTTCATTCACTAATTTATGCGGACGATTTAAAATAATTTTTTGAAATTAAGTCACCCTCCGATTGCATTAGACTTCAAGAAAATTTAAATAAAATCAGTATATGGTGTGACACTAATTGTTTGCAGCTAAATGCGTCTAAATGTAATGTTATGTCTTTTTCTAGAAGCCCTTCTCCAACACACTATGATTATCATATACATAATACTTCCATTTGTCGCCCCAGCTCTGTTAAGGACCTGGGGGTCATATTTGACTGCAGACTATCATTTGTTCCACACATCACTAATATCGTTGCGGGTGCGTTTAGTACTCTAGGTTTCATTTTACGAAATGCGAAAGAACTTACCGATATTGACACTTGCAAATTTTTATATTCATCTCTTGCTCTCCCCAAACTCGATTATGCATCGATAGTTTGGTCTCCAATTTATCAAAATCACACAACTGTTTTGGAATCAGTACAGAGGCGGTTTTTAAAAAGTATGCACTTTAAATCCACTGGCATTTATCCTGCTAGGGGATTTTCTGAAGAGCTACTTCTCGATAAATTTAAGATGCAAAGTCTTCAGCGTCGTAGAATAACTCAATCTTTATGCTTTTTATTTAAAATTATTAACAATCAAGTAAATACTCCTGAGTTATTGCAACTTCTTAATCTCCACGTACCACGTGTTGCTTCTCGTACTTCACAAACCTTTTAACAGAGCCAGATCAAATATTTTGGTGCAGTCACCTCTAGTACAAATGCAAGCTCACTACAATGCGAACTCTGATCTCTTTGACATCTTCAATTCTAATTTACGCATCATTAAGAATACTGCTAACGATATTAGGTTGCAACCAGTCACTTTTTAACATCTTGCTGTTATATTATATATTTATTCTGTATTTTTGTATTTAATTGTTTTACATACTATGTATTTTCTGTTTTTCTTTAATTACTTTATAAGTTTTTGTTCGTCGTTGTTCGTATGTGAGTGTGTTTTTCTCATTTTGAGTTTTTTCACACACTTACATATAAACGGCGTTTATGTAGTCTATGTATTTTATACTGTTTTGTTGTTATGTTTATGATCTGTAAACGGTAAATTTACTAATACGCTTAATACACTAACCCAGATTGTAATTGGTCCAGTACTGTTATTTGGGTACTAAATAAATAAATAAAAAATAAATAAATAAATAAGTAAGAACAGAACAAGTAGGTCGCGGTGGAGGTGGAGGTGGAGGTCGCGGTCGATGTCGATATCCATGTAAAACAAACACATTGTAGTGAATGGAAGAGAACAGAGCAGGTAAGTCGCGGTGGAGGTTTAGCGCGATGCCATCCAAGAGGTTTACATCGATGCTTTTGAAAATAAAATGAGTTTGTTTTACATGGATGTCTACTGAGCGGCTTACAAGGATGCTTCCCTGTGATTAGTCCGTTCGAAGCCAAGTTGTCATTACCTGCGCTATCTGAGTTGATACTTTTTATATAATCCCTTTTTTGTATTCAGTTTATTTTTGAATTTCTTCAAATTTCATTAAACTACTTCACTTGATAGTGGTTCTAGCTCGACTTACAGCGCAGGTGACCTCCTTGCTATGTGCTATCGACATCGACCGCGACTTAACTAGTAGCATCCACCGCGACCTACACCTCCACCTCGACCCACTTGTCCTGTTCTTACCCTTAGACTGTTTATATGTATACAACATAAGCTAGAAATCGCTGCCTCTAACATTGTGAACTTCTTGCCGTGCTATTCACCATTTCACCCATGGCAAATGGGAGAAATGGTGAACTCGGGCAAGGGCAATATGGTCCTATTTCTAGAGCCGTTGTTTCAAATTCGGCCAAGTCCATTTTTTTTATTGGTTTGGTCCGATTTAAAAAAACTGTACTTGCAAGATGACGATAACGACGTGGTCGATAAAGATTGTTTTTGTGTAGGGTGTAGAGTGTAGGGTGTGGTGAACTGTACGGTTACACTAAAAAGGACGTGGATTGGATCAAATGTATTAGCTGCCAACTTTGGCTGCACGAAGACTGTTCAAAATATGACTCCATGTGTGATATATGTCGTAAAAAGCAGGAGAAGTAAGTTCACAATTTCACCCCAAGTGCCTTCGCCATTTCACACTTATCCATGGGTGAAATGGTGAATTTAATAAAAATAAATATTGTTTTTTAAATGTTTGTAATGTCTTAAAGAAACTATGACACTGTTAAGTTGTTGCCAATATGTTTTGTGACAGAAGTGTATTTTTATTTCGCTTAAATAAACAATTTCTTGTCTTCTACACGGCTTAACTTTTTTGTTCACCATATCACCAGTGGCGGCTGGTCCTATGAGGCAGGTGAGGCAGTACCTCATCGTTATATCAATCGACTCTTTACGTTATATTTCATCATCAATTCTTTAAATACAATTTAACTTTTTGAAATTTGCTAAATAACTTAATTTTTATTATAAAACTTAATAACTTTATTTTTATGATAAAAACAAAAATAGGTACGGCCCTGACCCCTTATCTTTGTAGTTAAGCGTTCTTCATAAATACATTAATAGGTTCTGGGCTCAGTTACGTTGTTAGCTCACCTGTATTAAGATAATAATTAAAAGTGTACAGTCGCGAAATTTTCGTGTTAACCGAATACATAATGGCGGAGAGTGCGAAATATAACGTCGAAAAGTTGAACGGCAAGAACTATCAATCCTGGAGTTATTTAGTGAAAATGTTACTCATCAATGCTGATCTATGGGAAATAGTTTCGAGTGAGTTACCATTAGAAGCAGATCGAAGCAGTTCTTGGAAAAAACAAAATGATAAGGCTTTGTCAACTATAGCCTTACTTGTTGACGTTAATCAATTAGTGCATATCCGGAACAGGGAATTCGCGCGAGATGCGTGGGTAGCGCTAAGGGAGTATCATCAGAAATCAAGTTTGTCTAGTATGGTGTTTTTGTTAAAGCAAATCTGTAGACTATCGCTAGAGGAGAATGGTGATATGGAAGCACACATTAGTTTATTCCTAGAATCGTTGAATAAACTGGCCGCCTTAGGGGAGGAAATTAAGGACAGGTTCTCAGCAGGAATTTTGCTGGGAAGTCTTCCAGACTCATACAGTTTTTTGATTACAGCGCTGGAAAGTAGGCCATCGAGTGAATTTACTCTAGAATTTGTTACGAGTAAATTAATAGATGAGTACAGGAGACGTCAGGGAGCTTTGGGAAGAAATCAGGAGGAGTCGGTGATGAAGTCAGTATACGAGGGTAACAAAAATAATGGTACTGCAAGGGCAGAAGCAAGGCAGTGTTATTTTTGTAACCGGAAGGGCCATTTTAAACGAGATTGCTTTAAGTACAAAGCGTTTAAGAAGGAAAAGGCCAATAAAGTCACTGAAGGTACTGATGATGCATGTTTTATGGTCAATTATAGCTCAAGGGACGGAAAAAGGGATTCTGCTTCGTGGTATGTGGACTCAGGAGCTTCGAGCCACATGGTTAATTACAAAGGATTCTATACCCAATTTGACGGTAGCAGAAAAGGCGTTGTAAGTTTGGCGGAGAAAGGGCAATACTCCGAGGTTCAGGGTATAGGAACAGGACTTATTGAGTGCGTGACTGGATCGGGAGTGGAAAATTTAAAAATCGACGAAGTGTTGTATGTGCCGCGATTAGACTCAAATCTGCTTTCGGTGAAAAAGCTAACAAGTGCGGGACATAATGTGCAATTCGATAAAAACGAGTGTAAAATCGCTTTACACGGAAAAGTCGTCGCGAGTGCGGTGCCTTCACCGGACTTATACAAACTTTCAACTGTGGACCATGGATTGAGTGCTGTGGAGCACTCCAGCAACTGTCAACATGCATGGCATAGACGGTTTGGACACAGGGACATGGATGCAGTCAAACACTTAATGGAAAAGAAAATGGCAGTCGGGATTGATATGACAGACTGTAGGATTAGGGAAACTTGTGAATGCTGTATGAAAGGTAAAATTTTACGTAAGAGTTTTCCAAAATTTTCTCATAGCAATACATTTAATATTCTTGACTTATTACATTCGGATATTTGCGGGCCCATGAAGACTGTTACTCCAGGGGGTAAACGTTATATTTTGACTTTAATTGATGATTTTTCTAGATATACAGCTATATATTTATTAAATCATAAAAATGAAGCGGTAAAATGTATAAAAGAGTTTATAGAATTTGCGAGTAATCAGTTAGGTAGGGTTCCAAAAGTAATTAGGTCGGATAGGGGTGGCGAGTAAGTAAATAATAATTTAAGGGAATTTTTAAAGGGTAAAGGTATAAAAATTCAATATACAGCGGGGTACTCTCCAGAACAAAACGGGGTTGCAGAGAGAAAGAATCGATCTCTAGTTGAAATGGCTAGGTGCATGTTAATCGATGCGGGTTTAGCAAATAAATTTTGGGGGGAAGCGATAGTGACAGCCAATTATTTGCAAAATCGATTACCTACTAAGTCGAAAGAAAAAACGCCCTATGAATTGTGGCATAAAGTAACACCGAATGTGTCGAATTTGCAAATATTTGGGTCTACGGTTTATAGCCACATTCCCAAAGAAAAAATGAAGGATAAATTTGATCCAAAAGGTGAGTCACTGATATTTGTAGGTTACTCTGATGAATCAAAAGCGTATAGATTGTTAAATGTAGATACAGAACGTATTACAATTAGCCGTAGTGTGGTGTTTTCCAAGAGAAATATATGCGTCGAGAAAAAGGAGGCAAAAAGTGAGGAAATATCCATTGGGTCCATGATGGAACGGGAAAGTAGAACCTAGAAACTTTAAAGAAGCGCTTAAAAGAAGTGATAGTGAAAAATGGAAGCAAGCTATGGAAGAGGAAATCACGTCATTAAGGAAAAATAAAACTTGGGATTTAATACAAGCACCAAAGGGAAAGAATATAGTCTCATGTAAATGGGTATTCAAGTTAAAAACAGGCGAAGATCAAAGCTCGAAGAAGTACAAAGCATGGCTGGTAGCAAGGGGTTTTAGCCAAAAATTCGGCGTAGACTACGATGAAGTGTTCGCTCCGGTTGCGCGGCAAGCTACTCTTCGAATTTTATTGACAGAGGCATGGAGAAAAAATCTCATAGTAAGGCCTATAGATGCAAAAACAGCCTTTCTAAATGGAGAACTGTCAGAAGAAATTTTTATGAAACAGCCTGAGGGATTTGAAGAAAAGGATACAAGTTGTGTTTGCAAATTAAATAAAAGTTTATATGGTTTGAAACAATCTGCCAGAACTTGGAACAAAAAGCTTGATGAAGTTTTATCTAAAGAGAATTTTTGTAAAAGCAATATTGATACATGTTTATATATCAAGTTAATAAATAATGAAAGGGTTTACGTACTTATATACGTGGATGACATTTTAATAGCAGCAAAGGATACACAGGTAATTGATACATTTGAAGAGAATCTAAAATGTAATTTTGAAATAACGAGTTTGGGATTATTACAAAATTATCTAGGTATGAAGATTGAAAGGTGCGATCAAGGGATATATAGTTTTAATCAAGCCAGTTATATTGACAAATTGCTGAACAAGTTTAAGATGAAAGATGCAAAAGAGTCCAATATACCGCTGGATGTTGGATACTATAAGCTTAGCAGAGAGAAGCCGATGAAAAACAGTGAAATATACCAACAACTGATTGGTGGTTTATTATATATTGCGGTAAATACTAGACCGGACATACTAAGTCAAGAGAATAAAAATCCAAAAGAAGTAGATTGGAACGAAGCAAAGAGGGTGTTAAGATATTTAAAGAAAACTAAATATAAAAAGCTTATTTTAGGACAAGAAGGAACAGATAATGCATTATACGGCTATGCAGACGCTGACTGGGCAGAAGACAAGGGGAACAGAAAATCCAATAGCGGGTATATATTTTTATTACGGGGTTCGCCTATAAATTGGGGATGTAGAAAACAGAATTGCGTGTCTCTATCATCAACTGAAGCAGAGTACATAGCATTGGCTGAAGGCTGTCAGGAAGCAATTTGGTTAAAACAGGTTATAAAGGAATTTGTGGGTTTAGAGCCGGAAATAGTTATATACGAAGACAATCAAAGCTGTCTAAAACTTTTAGGAAATCACAAATTCAGTAATCGGACAAAACATATCGATACAAAGTACCATTTCGTAAAAGAATTGCATGAAAAAGGGGTTGTTAACTTTAAGTATTGTCCTACCGAGGATATGATAGCTGATATGTTGACTAAGCCGCTGAATAGGGTTAAGTTAGAGTACTTAAGTAGTAAAGGGGGTCTGTTTGACTAATTCAAAAATAATTTTAGTTGCGAGGGGATGTTAGAATATATTCAACTATAAATTATGGTATTCTTATTAGTGTTAAAATGGACATAGCAGTCAAAGTGGGCGGGCTAATTCCCCGAACCTTTTAGGTCGAAAACTCTTACATAGGATTGATTACATGAAAGTATCGTGTTACAAGACATATGGATGTGAAAGCGATTTTAGTAGTTTTGTTTTTGATATTTTTACAGTAGTCTCGAAGTATACGTTGTAGAAGACACATCTTAATTTCTTTGTTTGTATATTATTATAATACGGTTCGGTTATAAAATAAATAGTTTGTTTAGTATTATTTGTACCTTTTATTATCTACTATTTATAATACCGGTACCTACTCTACGGGGGAGTATATATGTGTCTCATTCTCACTTTCTCAAATTATATAGCAGAGGCACCGTAGAAGCGTGCCTCAGGTGGGTCCTTGTCTAGCATATTACGAAGCTGACGGAGATCGGCCGGCAGCAATAAAATTTAAACAGAATAATTTTTGGAACCGGGATTAAGTATCCTTTCAGAGGCAAGCAACAATATGCCTCTAGCGTGGTTTTGCAGTTTTAGGTAGTTACTTACTATTAGTATAATTAGATGTTTTAGAATATGTTATCATGCTGTGACTAGCTGTATGCCATTGGCCAAATGTCAATTAAATAAATTAGAAATTATGATTTCTTTCATAATAATTCATTTACTTTTAAGCACGCTGTTTATAAGTAAAATAAAAAACCAAAAAAATAAAATTTAACCCTTAGTTAATTTAACATAAAAAATCAATCTTATAATAAACAGTAATTTGCTTACTTGCTTGTTTTTATTTCCCTATATTCAATAAATTTACAATATAAGATTGGTTCTAAAATTAAATTATCACGTGTTTGAAGATATATTGTTTGCGTACAATAATTTCATTTTGGCAAGTGATTAATAATTAAAGAATCAGTCAACGGCATAACCAGCATGATCCTAAGGGGGGGGGGCTACAATGGGTGGGTCTCTGGGGGTATGGAATTAAGGAGGATGTTAAGCGTATGGGGCGCTTATAACCCCCAAAATACCCCTGGTTACTATTTTGATATGTGATATCATATTAATTATTTTTAGCTAAAAATCCAGCTATAGTCGGTTCGCTAAAGTAAGACTGGCTAGTGATTCTACTAAGTAGTTTTGCCAATTTGATAAAATTTGGCAAAATTGGCAAAAAACAAAAAAAAATACAGACTAAAATCACTAGCCAGAGTTTAGCGAACCGACTATACCAAGAGTATGAACCATGTTAGAGACTTGGAACTTTCGTGGCTATTCTTTTGCGAATAAAATTGTTATCTAATATCGTTTGCAAGCCTTAAAATAAATACGGTGCCGTATTGTGACATTATGACGTCACAAAATCGACCTTCCGGCTATTAAAGAAAAGCTAACCATAATAATACAGTAAACTCTCTCTATAACGAGAACTGAAATGGCGTACTAATTAACTCGTTATAAGCGGATCTCATTATATCAGACAACAATATTGTGCATACCACCACTACTGAAATGTTTTGATGCCTCCTACATAGTTTATCAGGTGTCGATGATCGACTTCAACAATGAAACTAAGTTTTGGCCATCGCAAATTGTAAATTTCCTACGATATTCAATATCAGTCGACAGATAAATAGGAAGGAAGTGACAGGCGGTGGAATTATTACAGCACTGGCCTCGGTAAGCACACAGATGTTGGGCATACCTCGTTATAAGCGAAACCTCGTAATACCTGTGTTCGTTATAGAGAGAGTCTACTGTAATATTCCTCAAGTGTAGTGTGCCTCACCATCTTGCACTATCACGAGCCGCCCCTGCATATCACCCTGATTTATCCTAGCGTTTCCAGCATTTTTGTAGCTTTATCAACTCTACCAGATATTAAAACCATGTCATCAGCAAATTTTAGGTGGTAAAAATCCATACTTTAAGTGAAATCCAATAAAATTTTATATTATTACATGGGGTTCTTTTTCTTATCCTCTTAACTGCTTAAAAATATTCAGAAAGCGTTGTTATAGGTATGTGTGTTCACAAGAACACATGTAACACTTTTATCTGTCAGATTTCAAGCTTTAACGAACATATTAATATATTTGTGTTTTATTATTCATAAAATATTTCACCCACAATTCTTTCTCGACAAGCGCCCTTGAAGACCAAACTATTATCCGCGTGTTTGACAATAAAAACTTAAAAGGGCGAGAGAAGTAGGTCTTTAAGACGTCAGCGTCCCATTGTGAAGAAACCCTCAAGAGGGCGAAAGCTAATTCGGACCATTTCCTTTGAAGATTACCGTTACACGCCCTAATGAACCCTTGAACTAGACCTTGAAAGTGGTATGCCGAAGATTGATCTTCTTTTGAGGGATGGAAACAGGTGGCGGCAACTTGATAAGGGTTTAGAGAAAGTTTACTATAATTTTGTAGATGATTTTGTGAGATAATTACTAAAAATGTCAAAAGAATTTTGGAAACTAATCTTTTTTACAAAATAGAGATTACAGGGGGTATTGTTAGTATTAAAGGACTATGTTTTATGGACTTCTCGGACTCTTTTTATCCTTTTTTGTCGGCAAAAGCGACGTGAACGAAAGGTAAAGAGAAAAAAACGTGTTTCACGAGGTAAAAGCCTCAATTGATTTATTTCATCATTTCAATTTTTTCACGTTCTTTCAACGTACTATAAAAAAAAGAAAAGAAAGAAATTTGATACTCAATAAAAATATTTTAAGATTTGTTAACTTTCAATAAGATACTGATAATGTACAATATTTATATTTTTTTGTTTGTTTAAGGGTATTTCCATATTAAAGTGACTTATATTTATACATGTATAATTGGTTGACAATTACAATACTCGAAGTCTAAATGGATAACCAATCCATGATGCGAATAAAGATAATTTGAAACAAAAGTAATCTATCGTGACAGTAGTTTCACAATGTTAACGGATAAAATGACAATTATTGTAATTCTAGGTTAGAAATTTTAACGACGTAAATATAAATATTTTATGGCATTGGTATATTCGGACACTGTTTAGTGAAATTGTATTCTATATTTATTTATTTTTTCTTTAAAATATTTTAAATATTCTGACAACTCTCAGATTTAACTAAAATGTCATCCAACGATTCCCGACATTCTTATTCTTAAAATTTTTTATGACGCCAAAATTAATGACGCACTGAAAAAAGAGTTTGGGATAAACTTTAAACACGTTGCGCAATATGATATTCAAACTTCAAACTGTTTGAAGAAGTTTGATTTCAATTCAAACCTAAGATATCGAAATCAAGACAAGTGACACTTTTTTACAAAAAAAAGTTTGGTTTTCAAGTTAAGTCAAGTTTGTTAAGTAAAATCAAACTAGTTTGAGTTAATGCATCTCTGGGTATACAGGGTATTTCAAAATTTATAATTAAATCTCAATGAAAATCGTAACAAGTTAAACTTTTGTTTTTAGTTAACAATCTCACTGGCCATAAACTTGCAGTCCTTAGTTTACTATCTACTATTACTATTGTTAATTCCAACATAATATCAGCACAACTGGATTCAAGGTGCTCAAGATCAAATGTAGTGGACTTATTTACGGGAGGCCTATATTTATCAGTGGACTAAAAAGAGCTAATGATTATGATTGAAAAGAAGAAATGCTTTTTTTATGGATGCTATACAATGTGTCGCTTCTCTCACTACTTACATACATTCAAATCGAAACATTGCTCACGCAGTGAGAAAAGTCGGCCATTGCAGTGAGAAAAGTCGACCATTGCCGGTTTTCCATGGTAACATGCACATGCACAATACAAACACAATTATTTTTGTCAAACAAAAAAAAAGCAAAACTTACCTTTTTAAACTGTTCAAATATAACTGTAAATTATAATTTTAAATAAATAAAGTATATAAATATTAAGAATATTAAATACCTACATAATATGTGTATATGTATTGTATTTCAATTTAGGCATATAATATACCTAAAAGCACCTAAATTATTTAATTTTGAAGTTTGAAATATTGACAAAAACGCATCCATAGAAAAAGTACAGTGTACAACACGTGACAAAATTACATATTTCTCCCTCGCTTGATTTGCAAACTTCTGCGCTCGTGAGAAATATGTCTTTTTTCTTACTTGTTATACAATATATACTATTGATTGTTCGCCCTGTATTTCTACTTTCCGAACAACTTTACGCATTGTATCTCCAACAAGTATCTATTAGTGGAGATGGAGATGTGCCTAAGCACACTATCATAGGCTGATAAAATTTAAAATATATGAAAAAGTGGTATGTCGGTATGAAATTCATTTTTCCAGTATTTGATATTTTTATTTCTCTAAATTTTTTTATTGAGGCAATCTGCGGCTCTGTTTGCTCTATTCACTTGATCTTTCACTTCTGTTTCGAGCTTTCCGTAGCTAGATAGTGTGATGCCTAGATATTTAAACTCACTTTTTGAACAGAGGTATTATTAGGATGAGGATGCTCGATATCCATTTTTGTGATATTCTGTTTGGATTAGCTTTAATAGTTTTTGTTTGGTCAGCTCTGGTCCTACGTAGGTACTTTAGGAGTTCATTCGGTATTCTGTCATCTCCAGGTAATTTTCAATTTTTTTTATTTCCTTAATGTTTATTTCTTCGTTTGTCGTCACTTCTGGCCAGTGGCGGCTGGTCTGTCAGTGAACGGGGAGGTCATATCCGGTGGTTCAAGATTTTTTTGGAAAAACAAGACCTACAAATTCCATTTTAAATAATTTCTTATTCCATCATCTGTATTGGTTTCTTATAACTTATTTTGCAATATGTTGTTTAAATTTAAGCGGATCTTTATTTGACAAGTAAATATGAAATAAGTAAAAGGAACAAGTCTTCATTACTAATTGTCAAATAAATCAGATAAATAGTATGATATAATATGTAATTATAACAGCCAGAATATCAACAAACTACTTAAACTCAAAACCTAAAATAAATAAAAACTTACATTTTTATGCTGATTTAAAAAGTAAATCGATTATTCTTCAATTTAATTTCATTTGGCGTTGGAGTTCATTTATACCGACATTTTATAAAAATCTATAATAAAATAATATTAATCTCACGAATGCACTTAAGTTAACTTTGTAAATTCTCACGTCTCAACCGTAGATCTACGGTCTACGGTCAATGACCACGATGGTACCAACTTGCATATAAGAGCGTATTTTCGTGAACGTTCGGAATCCCAGTGCTGTATTCTCACAGTGAGGTCAAATAAATTTCTTGACCATCGTGAATGTTCGTATTTAGCTGTTTAAGAGTAATATTGCGGTAGTTTCAGTAAAAGATAAATTTGGCTTTTCGGTACTGTCAAACAGCTCGTATTTCATGTTTATTTATCGGTAATCTTTTGGCGGCATCTTTGTCGCTATATTTTACAACAACAAAATGACTGAAAAGTCAATACAATAAAAGCAAAATTTAACTTTGAACGATACTATTGTATTCCAAACATTTTTAATACAGAAAATTTTCTTTTTTTAAGGAAATAATTACATTATAATCGTTTGATTGTACAATTATTACAGGGAGGTCATTGACCAATTGACCTAAAGGGATAACCGCCACTGCTTCTGGCGTTGGTAATTCATGATCGTCACCTTTAGCAAATAGGGATCGAAAGTAGTCTGCCCATGTTTCCTTCGTTTTTACGTTTTTTATCTTTCCATATTTTTATTAGTTCGTTCATCTCTTTTCTTTGTTCTCTGATCATTCACCATATTTATTTTTGTATTCCATAGAAGTCGTCTTCCATCTGTTTGAGAAGCTCTGTCTTCTTATCTGTCTAACTAAAGTATTAGTTTCTTAAGGTATTCTTCTTTTCTTCACATTTTATCTTCGAAATCCACAAGGCAAAGAAAAAATTAGAAAAATTTTTTCCAGTAGTTGGCTGTATACCATCAATCACAAAAATTGGAAAAAAATCCTTTGTAAAAGGTATAAAATTTTTATTAAAAATCCCTTTAACCCTCCGTTACTCGCACACGGTATATGAGACCGGCCCTCTAAAATAACTTCCTATAACTCTGATTGTAATGGAGATTTTGAATTGCTGCTGCATATGCCTCTTCAATCATCAGTCAACTGTGGGTGAAGTCCACGTGCAGTGTAAAAACGAGTATTGTACTTTTATTATTAGGCAACACGGTGCGGTACACCGCGTGTGAGTATTTGTGCACAATTTTTTTGTTTAAATCAGACGTCGATAGTTTTAATTAGTAAGGTAATTTAAGATCTTTTTCTTATTTTCAATGTTTATATATTTGTTTATTTGTATTTAGATATGAATTAAGAGAAGGAGAAGCAAAGAATATTAAAATTATTTGAGGAAGTATCGACTGACGAGGAAACGTATGAAGATGATGATGGACAAAGTAACTTTTTATTAAAGTAATATAATGTTGACACAAACGCATATCTACAAAATTATATGATCATCTATTCATTAAATAATATAATTGTACACAATTTTGCAAAAAAAAAATTAAATATTGCTGACCCATATTTTTGGACCCGGTTTTCTGCGCCGTGCGCGAGTATTCGATCACAAAAAATTGGTGCGAGAAACAAAAGGTAAGTTAATCATCAGTGTTAAAGCAGGTTGGGTGCCAGCTGAGCCACCAAAGAAATACTCGGGTAAAAACCCTTTAAATATTATATAGTTGCATTAAAGGTGTATACTTAATTAAAACTCAAACTAGATGTTTCATCTATATCCATCCTATGGAGTTTTAATTAACTATGCACCTTTAATGCAACTATATAATATTTAAAGGGTTTTTACCCTAGTACATCTTTGGTGGCTCAGCTGGCATCCAATCTGTTTAACTCTGATGATGATTTTTAATAAAATCGAAAACGTTCTGTGATGTAGCCCTTAAAGGGGATTTTAATAAAAAATTTATACCTTTTACAAAGGATTTTTTTCCAATTTTATTTTATCTTCGCTTCCAGCAACTAAGCAATCTTCTCTAATATTCTTTTTCTGTATAAGTATTTCGTGGATTCTGTATTTAGTCCTTCGACTCTGATTTTTTGTTTGTATTGGTGCGACTATATTTATCAATCTGTATACTTATCAATCAATTGTATATAATAGGCTATGGTCGCTATCTACATCTACTGACTTGAGGCATCTTACGTCGATTATTTTTTTGTACATATCTGTTGGTTATAATTTATAATATTACCTATAATCTATCATCTAGCATAGATCTTTATCCACAGGGGTTATTGAATTTATTTGTGTTGGTCTTTGTTGTCAAAAAATGTGTTGTTTATTCTAAGTTCGTTATTTGTGCAGAAGTTTATCATGAGTTCTTCATTTACGTCTTCAGTCTTCAACAATCTCGATGTTTTTCCAGGTATTACATACTTGGTTGCTAATTCGAGCTTTAAAATCACCCAGTATTATCATCTTCATCAAAAACGGAATATAAAAGAGACAATTACTTCAAGAAAATAAATCAAACCATAAACTTCCGATTTAAGCAATGTGTAATAAAATGTATAAACTAACAGTATTTGAAATGTATTTATGATACCGTATTTATCACCCCCCGTTCAAAAGTCCCCTATGCAGTATCATCAAAAACATTCCCATAAATGCGATTCTCCCTTCCGTTATAAAATAATCAACCTTGCACAAAATGGTTATAATAGGTACGGGAACGCGTGTGGAAGTGTGCGTGTGACAATCCAAATCGGAAATTCCCATAGACCCCATAATCCACCATGGTACAACAGGTGTAGCCTTCGAACCCTTCTTTTTAAATGTGCAGGATGGGACTCGCCGCTGTAGGAGGTAAAATGTAAAATACAGAAGATCGACTGATAAATTTATATTGCTTCAACCCAGGGCCGGTTCTAGGGTTTTGAGCGCCCTGGTCAAAACATAATTTGGGGCTCTTTCATACAAGAATATACAAATAAAAAAAGTCAGTAAAAAAGCAAAAAATCAAAATTACACAATAAAGAACTGTGTAAAAATTAATTTATTTAAAAAATTATACAATAGTTTTTTACTTACAAGTGATGCAACAGCTAAGACTGATAATACAGGGAAAGATAAGAGGAAGAAGGAGTATAGAATAGGAAGAAGGATAGTGTCCTGGTTGAAGAATTTAAGGGACTGGTTTAAATTCAGTTAGGTATATAATAGAACTCTTCAGAGCAGCGGTAGATAGAGTAAATATAGTGCTGATGATATCCAACCTCCGATTGGGAGACGGCCCTTAACACATTGCGTGCCACGCTTTAATCGGGATACTATTCTCAGGGGCCATTGATATCCACGGCCATGAAAGTTAGTCATACGTGTAGGTATATCAAAAATGAGCGACGTGGCCCCTTAGTCTGGGCTGATTATCGGAGAATAGGCCATTTTTGGGAAAAGTTATTTACCAGCAATTTTATTGCTGGAATCGAATTATAAGATCCTATATATTAATAATATAGGTATGCAAAGTCCTCAGATAGTGTGCTATTTTTTTTATAAACAAAATGGCGTACGAAAATCGTGTTTTTTTTTCAATTATTGCTCTATAACAGCGATACTCAAAGTGTGTTCCGCGGAACCCTAGGGTTCCGCGATACCCCTGTAGGGGTTCCGCGAGAATTTAGAAAAAAAAAATCAAAACACCTCTCTCTGGTCGACTTTTCTGACGCGGCTTAGCACGATTCACGAGGCGTAGTCGAACCACAGGTCGAACTTAGTTGCCTCCTGTTGCCTCATACAATTTTACTAGCCTGTCACCGCCGATACATGACTTAGTGTGACCAAAGAATACCCCAACCAACTTGGTTGGTTGGGGCATTCTTTGGTGTGACTTAGTCCTTATTCAGTAGTCAGTCGACAATTAGGGTTCGGAGCGACCTGCTAGAAAAAAGTGTTTATTTTTCTACTGCTGTATTCTGATTGTATCAATTTTGTATTTTTGTTGTTTGTGATCGTACGTTATTTTGTGGTTTTTAATAAAGAAGAATGGAACGTTGGCTTAAAGGCGTTAAACGTGATGCAACAACATCTTCTACCGAAGCCGAATGTTCGAAAGCAGTACGCGCGGAGTATACTGCAATTACCGGTCAAGACGATTATGCAACGACGTCAAGTTCCACGGTTTCAAAGGCGAAAAAGAGAAAATATGATGATAATAGATCCATGGCACCTGCCAAGTTGCGCCGACATTTAGAAACTGTACACCCCGATTCTAAAAACAAGAATAAATAATTTTTTATACGTAAAAAAGAACAGTTATTGGAAAGTCAAAAAACTATGATGCATGTAACCCAAACTTTCAATGAAAAGGCCACAGAGGTGAAGCAGGTACATTGTACAAGCAGGTGAAGCGCACAATATCGCTGAGAATTTAATAAAACCATGTGTGTTAGACATAACAAAATGTATGCTCGATGAAAAATCTGCAAAGCATCTTTCTACAGTAAATACCGCTATCGAACGATACTGTTTCACTGCGTATTCATGATCTGTCCAGCTACGTCAAACAAGAACAACCTACTACAAAAAACACGATTCGCCTTGCAAATAGATGAGTCTACTGGTATCGCTGGTCTGGCTACCTTGCTGGTTATCGTGAGATATCCATATGAAAGAGTTCTTTTGATGAAGACATGCTTATGTGTTCACCGCTGCCCACAAACACAACCGGAGAGGAAATTTTTAATAAAATAATTATGTTTGTTGAGGAAAATAATCTCAGTTGGAACGGGGGCAATGTACAGACATTTGTACAGATGGGGCCAAGGCAATGACAAGTAATACAGCAGGACTAGTGTCACGAATAAAAAATAAAGCTCCTAATTATAGCTCTAGCCATAGTATCCTGCATAGACAAGCACTTGCGATGAAGCAAATACCGTCAAATCTAAAATTAGTTATGGATGAAGCAGTAAAAATAATTAATTTTATCAAATCACGACCACTACAATCCCGATTGTTTTCATTTTTGTGTGAAGATTATGGCAGCAAATATAACTGCTGCTCCATACAGAAGTGCGATGGCTGTCTCGGAGTAAAACTTTAACAAGGCTATTTGAACTTAAAGCCGAGTTACAAATGTTTCTTTCAGATAGTTATTTCAATTTGAAAGACCGTTTGTATGATAAAACTTGGTTGTTCCGAATGTCTTTTATGGCGGATATCTTTCAAAAACTGAACGATTTAAATTTATTATTGCAAGCTAAACAGACAAAAGTGTTCCAGGTCTGTAACAAAATAACTGCCTTCAAAAGAAAATTAGATTTTTTAATTATTTGCGTCAGAAAGAGAGAAATAGAAAGCTTTACATCACTCAGTTTGTTAGAGATACGGACTCAGAAATGTTCCGAGATGATGTATTTGAAGAATTGGTCAAATATCTCACTTCCATGCGTGCATCTTTTGAGAAGTATTTTCCCGAAGAACAGAACACAAAAATGAAACTGAATTCATCGATTCATAAACCCAACTTACAAAAGCCCGAAAATATGTCAAACGAGATATACGAATCTCTTTTAGAAGTGTCATCAGACACATTTATGGAGTCATTGTTTAAAACGACGCCTCTCGAAAGATTTTTGGTGCAGAATCCGTGATGAATATCCAATGCTTGCCAAAATGGCTCTGAATATTCTTCTACCGTTCCCAACAACATATTTGTGCGAAACAAGATTCTCAACATATGCAGCCACGAAAACAAAATACCGCAATAAACTGGACGCCGAACCTAATATGAGACTTTAAATGTCATCTATTAAACCTGATATCAACCAATTGATGAAAAATAACAAAAACAGTTTCATACCTCCCATTAGTTAGATTTTTTTATTTTAATATTATATTATATTATTATACTTGTTACATATATGTAAGTAAGTAATAAGTAACTGTTACATTGGAATTTGATTATGCTTATTAATAAAAAATACACTTTTAAAAACTATTGTTTTATTGTAGGGTTCCGTCAAGTATTTTGCTTTCCAAAAGGGTTCCGTCGCCAAAAAAGATTGAGAACCGCTGCTCTATAACTCCGAAGATTTTAACTTTACAACAAAAACACTCAAATAAAAATTCACCGTGATTAAATTATGCATAGAGTCGTGTTTTTGTTGTACCAATAATTAAATAATTTAGTGACTTAAAAGCCTTCTTGGTTTAGATTATAGTTCCAGAAGCTGGTGAAAATTAAACGAATATTTTAGCCACAATTCAATTGTTAATTAATAATTTATAGTCGCAATAATAACCAAAATAATTATGATACACTGATTAAACTTTGAAATCTTATAAAGATGAGATGCCTATTAACATTTTGTCGACAAAATATAAATTTTTTATTTTTTTGCATAATCTTTAAACGTTTTAAAAAAAATAGTTATAAACAAATTAACGTTTCTCAGAAAGTTTTTATTAATATTATAATTTTAAAATATAGCTAAAATGCGCATTTCAAATATCTTGAAAATGAATGCTTTAAAACTCTTTTGCAACCATTTGCAAAAAGTTATGAAACAGCAAAGTAAACATACGATTACTACGGTGTTTATAATTTTTTTTAATTCTTTCAAAGCGTAGAAGTGAGTTTAAAGTACAAGCTAATTATTTACAAAAAAATATCAATTATAAGTTTAATGGTTATATTTTAATTAAAGATTATAAATATATTTTTTTGTAGTTTACACGCGCGAAAGTAGAATAATACAGTACTGTAACTAAAATTTTCACTCGGAGCGACGACCGGCGGCCGCGCGACGTACACTTTTAATAAATAATGTATGCTGCGTGTCAGTCGCTTCGAGTGAACATTTTAGCTCCGACTCTGTATCAGGCCTACTTTTGCGCTAAAAATTACAAAAAAAATTTTAATTTTTATTTCTTTGATTAAAATATAACCATTGCACTAATTTTTGACACTCTTTGTGAGTAATTAGATTGTACCATAGACTCACTTTTAAGCTTTGAAACAATTAAAACAAATTATAAACAACGGAGCAATCGTATATTTACTTTGCTGTTTCATAACTTTTTTGCAAATGGTTGGAAAAATTTTTTAAAGCATTCATTTTCAAGACCTATGAAATACGCATTTTAAGTATTTTTAAAATTAGAATATAATAAAAAATTTCTGAGAAATGTTAATTTGTTTATAACAATTTTTTTTAAACATTTAAAGATTATGCAAAAAAATGAAAAATTTATATTTTGTCGACAAAATATTAAATAGGCATCACACCTTTATAATCTTTCTAAGTTTGATCAATGTCTCATGATTATTTTGGTTGTTATTGCGACTGTAAATTGTTAATTAACAATTGAATTGTTGCTAAAGTATTCGTTTCATTTTCACCGGCTTCTGAATTTATAATCTATACCAAGAAAGCTTTTATTTCACCAAGCTATATAATTATTGATAAATAATTACTGGCTCAAAAAAATTATTTGAAAATTCGAGATTTTGTTGGGAAAACCCACATTTCCCGAGGAAAATTTTTGTCGGAGCAAATCGGGAAAAACATACCTCTATGTAGAATTAAATTGGGGTGAATTTTTATTTGAGTGTTTTTGGTGTAAAGTTAAAATCTTCGGAGTTATAGAGCAATAATTGAAAAAAATACGATTTGTCGGCGCCATTTTGTTTATAAAAAAAGTAGCACACTATCTGCGGACTTTGCATACCTATATTAATAATATATATGATCTTATAGGGCTTTTCATCGATTGTCATTTGTTTCGAGCTTCTGTCATGTGTCACATAATTTTAATATATCTACGCCATACGTCTTTTGTTTGTATCATTGTTATATACCAATAACGTATGACGTAGATATATTAATATTATGTGACACATGACAGAAGCTCGAAACAAATGACTGTGAATGGAAAGCCCTATAATTCGATTCCAGCAATAAAAATGCTGGTAAATAACCTTTCTTTGTACTTTACTAATTAGACCAGCGTATTATAACTATTTTTTTTTCACAATTTAAAGATTATGCAAAAAAAAAAGAAAAATTTATATTTTGTCGATAAAATATTAAATAAGCATCTCATCTTTATAATCTTTATAAGTTTGATCAATGTATCATGATTATTTTGGTTATTATTGCGATCATAAATTGTTAATTAACAATTGAATTGTTGCTAAAATATTCGTTTAATTTTCACCGGCTTCTGGAATTACAATCTATACCAAGAAAGCTTTGATGTCACTAAGTTATTTAATTATTGATTAATAATTACTTACCTAAAACTTTATTTGAAAATTTTAGAGTTTTTTTTAGGAAAACCCGCATTTTCCGAGGAATATTTTCGTCGGAGCAAATCGTGAGAGGTGAATTTTTATTTGGGTGTTTTTGTTGTAAAGTTAAAATCTTCGGAGTTATAGAGCAATAATTGAAAAAAATACGATTTGTCAACGCCATTTTGTTTATAAAAAAAGTAGCACACTATCTGCGGACTTTGCATACCTATATTATTAATATATAGGATCTTATAATTCGATTTCAGCAATAAAATTGCTGGTAAATAACTTTTCCATGAATTTTGCTAATTAGCCCAGAGTACCTAGCAAAATATCTGTGTCTCTCATATATGAGCGGCGTAACACGCAATGTGTTAAAGAAGAAGAAGATGCAACATATGGAATAGCATAACGAGCGGATTTGAACTTCGAGTGACGAAGAAGCACGAAGTTTGAATGCGCTCGAAGAAATAAAATGTATGACAAATATAGTAAATATGTTTTATAAAAATAATTTAAAACTATTTTTGTCAAATATTTTTCTACCAACTTTCGTATGTTTCCACTTTATTTTGAACTTCATTTTGAACAAAATTGCCAAGCTATTTAATCTTTTTTCTATTCTCATACTATTAGGTCTGGATCCCGAGTATGAAAAAAAGTTGATTAATAGCAAGCTGAAAATTTGTTAGTAGCTTAAGGGTGTCTAGTCGGACAAACTTTGATATATGGGAACACTGGAACAGGGCAAGTTTTAATTGTGGAACAGGTTAAAAATTTGGAACGGTCAGACCACGAAAACGGCACAAGTATTTTGTCCGACAGAACAGACTTAAACTCTCCGACAGAGATTAAATTCTCATGCAAAAGTCAGACTGCTATTTATCACCAAATGGGCGTTTTAATGAATGGAACATGTCGAATATGTCAAATGACAGGAATTATGACAGGTGATAAATAGCAGTCTGATTTTTGCATGAGAGTTTAATCTCTTTTCGGAGAGTTTAAGTCTATTCTGTCGGACAAAATAAATGTGCCGTTTTCGTGGTCTGACCTTTCCAAATTTTTAACCGGTTCGGCAATTAAAACTGCCCCTGTTCCAGTGTTCCCATATATCAAAGTTTATCCGCCTAGACACCCTTAAGCTATTAACAAATTTTCAGCGTGCTATTATTCAACTTTTTTTTCATACGCGGGATCCAGACCTATGTAATATATTATCAATTATGATGTCACTACCTGTATCATAATGAACTTCATTATGATACAGATTTTCATTAAGATACAGATTTTTAACCAATAGAATCGCGATATGGCATTCGCAATAAAGGTGGTACACGCGCAGTGACCAATGGCGAGTCAAATACATACGCTTTGACAGTTCTCAATATGTAAACAAACCGTCAAACTGACAAACTACTGCATTTATTTGTGTTACAAAATTAATAAATTTGAATATATTTTTTGTTGTGAATGATCATAGAAAAAATAGTGTATACAACTTGCATTTAATTATCATTATGAAGCTCGTACTCTATACGAAACTCGCCGCATACGGCTCGTTTTGTAACCCTCATACTCGTTTCATAATGACGATCATTAAATGCTCGTTGCATAATATACTATTATTTGTTATCGTTGATCTTAAAAATATGTAATAGGTTTTTATTTTCTGAAACCACGTTGACAAGCTGCAACAGTTACAGAAATATTCGCAAATTTGGCTTAATGGTATATAGGTCGTTATTTTTTATAAAATTGAGAATCTCTAAAGAATTGTTAACATTTTCAAGAATTAGATTTTTGAAAGTTACAATCTCATTCGTTAATTCAGTACCATCAATATCGGATTTTTGTTAGTTTTTTAAAAGCAAATATAAATTCATGCAACATCTACCAACGTAATTCATCATTATTTAGGATCTTTTGTAAGTTACACAAAAATCCTCAATTATTCAAAAAATCATTGGTTTGTTCAAAATGTTCTACCAATGAAGACTTAATTTGATCTACTAATATGATGAATAGATTTATTTTGAAATGTTCTTTCGCGTCAACATCATCAGTAGCTTCATAATCATGCTTAGTGTGACCAACTAGCCCGAAAAATCCGGGACATGGCCCGAATTACGAAGTCATGTCCCGGCGTCCCGGACAAGGCTTCCGGGCCATCCGAATTTTCAACATTTTGGTAAAATTCTATTTTGAAATTTTGAGTACGTTATTCTTCTAAGAATTCACATCAAACTGAATTGGCAGGACGAGAAAAAAATCGACAATCTCTAGAGTGTAATACTAATACCACATCCAAAACTCATGCGTTTTACATCGTGGTATTATAGTTCTACGAAAACTAAAACGGTGGACTTTTTTCGTTTCTGTATTTTAATTGCCTTCTGAAAAAAAAATGGCCCGATTTTCATTGAAGTGTCCCGGATTTTAGGTATTTTTTTCAGCCTTGTCCCGGATTCGACTCAATTGGAGTTGGTCACACTAATCATGCTGTATGTAAGTCGGATACGTTTTTGTATAAAGATCGGTTGAGTATCTACAGGAGCGTCATTTGAAATTTTGATAGGGGGGGGGGCAAGCATTATACAGGGTGTAACGAAAATACAGGTCATAAATTTAATCACATATTCTGGGACCAAAAATAGTTTGATTGAACCTAACTTACCTTAGTACAAATGTGCATATAAAAAAAGTTACAACCCTTTGAAGTTACAAAATGAAAATCGATTTTTTCCAATATATCGAAAACTAAAAAAGACTTTTTATTGAAAATGGACATATGGCATTCTTATGACAGTAGCGATCTTAAGAAAAAATTATAGTGAAATTTGGACACCCTATAAAAATTTTATGGGGGTTTAGTTCCTTTAAACCCCCCAAACTTTTGTATACGTTTCAATTAAATTATTATTGAAGTACCATCACTTAAACACATTATTTTTAAAACTTTTTTGGCTCTTAGTACTTTTTCGAAAAGTCAGTTTTTATCGAGATATTTTGAATATTTGTCAAATCCACCACATATTTGTATATGGTTAAGTACGATTATGGAGACTTGGTAATAATATGAAAATTTATGTATGATTTACATTTTTAGGTATATTTTGAACCGTATTAAAAAAGAAGCCATATCTCGATAAAAGGTGGCTTCTCTAAAAAATACAAAGGGGCAAAAAAGTTTTAAAAACACTGTGTTTAACTAATGGTACTGCAGAAATATTTAAATTGGAACGTACACAAACATTTGGGGGGTTTAAAAGAACAAAACCCCCATAAAATTTTTATGTAAACATATTAAAAAATAAGCCTCAACTCGATAAAAACTGCCTTATCAAAAAAATACTAAGAGGCAAAAAAGTTTTAAGAATATTAAATTTAACTAATGGTACCACAATAATAATTTAATTGAGACGTAAACAAAAGTTTGGGGGGTTTAATGGAACAAAACCCCCATAAAATTTTTATGGGGTGCACAAATTTCACTATAATTTCTCTTTAAGATGCTCCTGCCATAAAAATGCCACATATCCATTTTCAATAAAAAATCTCTAATAGTTTTCGATATATATTCGAAAAAATCGATTTTCATTTTGTAACTTCAAAGGGCTATAACTTTTTTTATGTGCATATTTGTACTAAGGTAAGTTAGGTTCATTCGAACTATTTTTGGTCCCAGAATATGTGACTTAATTTATGACCTGTATTTTTGTTACACCCTGTATATACAATACATTTATATGCAAACATAATACAGAATTGATCTATTTTTTGTAAAAATCAGTAATTTTCAGGGTTAGGGGGGGGCAAATGCCCCCTGCCCTCTATCAAATGACGCCCGTGAGTAGCTACTAATTCAGTTAGCTCTCTGGCGACTACCAAGCATTTTTCCAAACCATTGGAACGAGAATTTTCAAGATATTTAGAATTATTTCAAGATTGTAATAAATTAACGGAGTAACGGAGTAACGGAGTTCGTCAAATGTGAGTCCTTCCATATAATGGCCATCTTTCCTGCGCCTGCGGAGACTTTTTCTAGATCACATCTACGTTTTATTTCTTTCTATAGTGATCATGTGTTTGTGATCAATGATACCATATAAGTATGAGCTCACAACCACAAACCGGTCAATCGTGGTTATGTGTGGATGGTTGTTATGTGGTCTATCCACTATCATGATTTTTTTCTTTGATATGTCTAACTGTAGACCAACTATTTGACTTTCGTTTTCAACGAGTCATATGAGATCAATTAACTCTTTTTGACTATTTGCAAGGACTGTGTCATCAGCAAAACGTAGGTTGTTTATTTTTCGTTCATGTATATTGAGATGCCCGTTTCCCATCCTTCAAGCGCTGTTCTCATAATATGCTCCCCATTTATGTTAAATAATTGTGGAGACAGTATACATCCTTGCCTAACACCTTGTTGTGTATGGAATTCGTTTGAGTATGTCAAGCATTTTAACTGTTCCAATAGTGTCTTTGTGTAGTCCAGTTATAAGTGAAATTAAGTGTTGTGGTACGCCTGCCTCTTTTAGTCTCGGCTTTAAGTGTTCCGCTTAAGTGAACGCTTTGCGATAATCTATAAAACAAATGTATAATGGGATATTGAATTTCCTAGATTTTTCTATCATTTTTATCTTATGTTCACAAGGTGTCCTCGAGTACCTCTACCTTTGGTAAATCCAGTTTAATCTTGGGGTATTTCGTTTTGTAGGAAAGTTGTCTCTACTAAAGCTGTCCAAACTTCTTCAGTGATATTATTGGATACATTTCGTTACCTCTCTTTATTTTTTGAAGTGCTTGTATGACTTCCTCGTGTATTATTTTGTTGTTGCTTTCTTTGCTCTATATTTGGCAATTTGATATATCTTCGTTTTATCCTCCCTGGTATCAAGGTGATCGTATAGATTTGATAGATTTGTATACGGTTGCTTTACCTTTTGCTACTGATACCTGGAACTACTATTTTTGCAATCTAGGAGATCTACAAGTCCTTATAAACAGAATCACGTATTACAGCCAACAATATGGACTCAATATAAACGTAGATAAGATAAGTTTATGATAATTAGCAAGAAAAAGAAGAAAAGGTTAACTCTACGTCAACCAAACCCAAGTACAATAACCCAAGTAGAAAGAGTGACGCACTAAAACTACCTCGACACCATAATAAATTAAGCATGGGCTAACAATCAGGATAAAAGCGCGCATAGAAAAAGCTAGATCCACCTTCAGCCGGTGGAATGATCAGCTAGAAGAAATGAAAAAACATAAACAGGAAGTATACCATAAATGGCTAAATGACAGAGAAAACGAGAATAAAAAAAGTGAATATCGGCAAGCACGTGACAAATTCAAAACCGAAGTCATAAACGCCAAAAATCAAAAATGGGAAGACAAATGTCAGGAGTTGGACACATACATCGGAGAGAGAAAATCTAGAGAAGCCTGGAGATTTATAAGGAAAGTAAGAAACAACAAAATAGAAGAAACTGTGATAAGCCCTATAACAACAACGAAATGGGAAGAACATTACAAATCACTATTGGTAGAAAACAGACCAGAATACAGGACCACATCACACAATGTAGTCGAGGTCACAGGACAGCGAATTCATATAAACGAAGAACAGACCAAAAAAGCAATATCCTTATTAAAAAACGGCCGCGCCCCAGGGCCGGAAGGAATACCTGCAGAACTACTTAAAAATGGTACTGACAAATTAGCTAAAATAATAACAACATTAATGAATAGATTTTTAAATGGAGAACCGGTACCACAGACATTGAAAGAAGGATGGATAACATCTATACATAAAAGGTAGTAAACAAGATCCAAATAAATACAGAGGTATTACCGTAACTAGTACACTAAGTCGATTGTACGGAAGAATTCTAAAAGATCTAATATGTGAAGAGTGCCATCCATACGAATCAGAGGAACAAAGCGGCTTTAGGGCAGGTAGATCCACAATAGACAACATTTTCTCTATAACTCAAGTAATAGAAAAAAGGATGTCAAGAGGCCAAGAGTTGCATTTACTCATGGTAGATCTAACGAAGGCATATGATACGGTCCCCATTAATAGACTTTGGGAAGTACTAGAAAAGACCAGCAAAAATGTATCTATTATACAGACACTCAAAGAACTATATAGAAACTCGACATCCAAAATTAAAAGCGGAAATAAAATATCAAAAAGTTTCCTGGCCACTAAAGGTCTAAGGCAAGGATGCTGTATATCGCCAGTATTATTCAATATATATATATTGATGAAGACCTTAGACAATGGAAGAAGAAGTGCAATGGAATGGGACTACCGATAGGAGATGCGATACTCTACACGCTGCACTATGCAGATGACCAAATTGTAATTGCACAGGACAAGGAAGATCTGGAATATATGGCAAGGAAACTAATAGAGGAATATAGAAAATGGGGCCTGGAGATGAATACCAAAAAAACACAATATCTATGCGTAGGACGGGAAGAAACGGAGAACCTGAACCTGAAACAGGAGACAATTACAAGCTGCAATGAATACATATATCTGGGAATAAAACTAACTAGTACAGGACGAAACGAAGAAAATATTAAGGAAAGGATAGTAAAGGGAAAACATGTGATAGGAGCCCTGAATTCGGTACTGTGGCAAAAAAATATAAGAACAGAAAATAAAAAACGAATTTACAACACAATATTAAAACCAGTGTTAACTTATGGAGCTGAAGTCTGGCAATTAACCAACAAGTACAAAGATAAATTACTAGCCACTGAGATGGATTTTTGGTCAGCAAGAAGATCTAGCCTAGAACACATAAGAAACGACGACATTAGACAACAAATGGAAATAGAAAGAACAAAAAAGTGTTAGAATGGACCCCCACAGAAAAACGAAAACGAGGAAGACCAGCAACTACATGGATAAAGGGCATCTCCAAGGCGATGTCTGAAAGAAATCTAAGAGAGGAAGACTGCCACAATAGAAAGGAGTGGCGATTAGGAACGGAAAGGCGTAGAACGCTATAAAACCGATATAATATATATTGTTGTGGAATTGTTGTTTTTAAGGAAATTCAAAAAAATTAAATTTATATCAACGACCATGAAATGATAGTTTTTCATCACCCTGTATATGGCCAAATTTGTTTAGAATTTAATTTTGCTTTTAAACAAGTGTTTCGGAAAAAGTTAAAACGATTAGTGATAATTATTCGACGAAATGGTCGGGACATTAACAAAACATTTCGGTGATTAGAAAGTGGAGAGAGCGTTGACGGGACAATAACGTTTTTAAGATCCTTCCTGGAAGGTATTTTAATGTGGTATACAAACGGTATTATTTTAGTTGCAAAAAGTAGAAAGTAGAAAATAACTGATTATGATTTTCCTTGAAATTTGACAAATTGGAAAAAGTTATGAGGAAGAATATTGGGTTTCTTCAGAAATTAATGGTTTGAAAGAGGGTGTTTGTTTATTGGACGAAAAATATCGGGAGAAGGGATAATGGATGTGAGAGTATGGATTTGAGAGGAAAATAAAGTCAGTGTGTAATGAACATCGAGAGAAGGCAGCCGAGTTTTTTAAAAGTGTAGAATCAGTGTAGAGTTGGTGTGATCAGCCTTTGCGAGCAGAATCAATTTGAAACCAAATCGTCGACCGGTTGAAGAGCTAATTTCCTGGTCCGAGGGAGATTCCTTTGTTTTGTCTAGAACGAGTAGCTGATTATTATCCGTTTGTGCACTAGATATTCGAGCAAGTCCTGTGTGTTTTTCTTGGAAGCAGTTTTGACGAGGGGGATTTTTTCGCAACAACCAGAGAGTACGTGTTGAGAGAATCAAGGACAGCGCAATCCAGAAAACGAGGGAGTGAAGAATAAAAGGTTAGTCAAATCATTTGTCTGAATGGAGAAAAGTTATTTATATCAAGACCATATTTGTTTACTTGTTTATTGAACAATATTTTTGTAACACAGTTAGTCATTTCAAATTTGAGAAATCAATTCAAAAGAAGAAAAGTAAAATTCATTCAATTTAATATGAGTAAATAAGAAATTAATCAGAGTTAGAGTTTTAATTTATTAAGTTAGAGATTGTTGCAACAAAGTTAAATTTTAATATTTTTGAATCATATGTACACGGCATTTAATAAAAACAATAGATTACATTTATATGAATTTGAGTGTTGTCAATTCCCTGTTTCTACTCTGGAAAAAGTAAGCAACTAGAAATACTAGAAGCCACAGATTACAGGTATTGTATCAAATACAAAATTAGCCCTGATAATAAAATTGATTGGAAAATTTAATTGGAATTTAGTTATGTCTTTACATGGGCAATAAATAAAATAATTGGATAATCAATCAAATTAAGAATTTGCTAATTAATGTAAATAAATAGAAAAGGTAGAGCATAACAAATGGCGTCCCAACTGATGGTGCATTAAGAGAGTATTTCTGGTTGCAACTTTGAAAGGGAAGGCAGAGGAAAAGCAGGTGATTGAATATCTATATTGAGTGGTCAAAATTGATATATTTGAATTACGACATATAAATTTCCTTTAGGTACAATTTTAATGATTGATTTTATTTATTTGATATTTGGATTTGATGAATTTTTTGAAATATTCGTATTACATTGGGTAAGAGAAAATTTTCGTGTCTGCAACAGATAGGGTATTTTCGAATTTCGTATCAGGCGGGGATAAATTTTAACTACATGTCGATCACCAGAAGCAAAAGCAAAGAAAACAAAAAATAAGAAGAACATTTGGAACAAGAAGAACATTCAGATCAAGAAGACAGTTTAGACACAACAATCATGGAAACAGGAAAAAAGGAATTATCAGATTTAGAAAAATTATTACAACTTATGCAAATACAATCACAAAAAATGGATAAAATGGATAAAAATCAGGAAGAAGCAAAACGAGTCATGGAAGAAACACAACAAAAAATGGATGAAGCAAAAAGGACAATGGATAAAAATCAGGAAGAAACATCTAAGAAAATGGATAAAATGGATAAAAATCAGGAAGAAGCAAAACGAGTCATGGAAGAAACACAACAAAAAATGGATGACAATCAACAGGAAACAAAACAAGCAATAGAGGAAAATAACAGAAACATAGAGAGTATCAAGAAGGAAATGGTGAACAAAATCGAAGAGATTGTAGAAAAGAGCGAGAAACAGGAGATAGAGATTAAAGAAATAAAAATAAAAATGAAGGAGATAAAGAATGGCCAGAAAAAGGAACTAGAAGATTTGGAAAACAAGTTGGAAAACGCGATTCAAGTAGACAGAGAAGAAGTGGAAAAAAGAATCACAGAAATAGAAAAGCAAGTCACCGAAGCAAGACTCAACAAAATTTTGGAGAAAGAAGAGAAATGGTTATACATAGTACAGATGACGTGAAAATACGGTTTGGCGGGGATGTAAGAAGATTACACCCAGTGCCTTTCATAAATAGCCTGAAAAAGAAAGTACAACACATTGGAAATTTTGAAACGGCTAAAGAAATGATCAGAAACCATCTTAAGTATGAGGCAGGTCTGTGGTTTGACAGCAAAGAAGAAGAAATTGACAGTTGGCAACAGTTTGAACAAAAATTTTTAAACTATTTCTGGGGAAAAATCCAACAAATGAAAATCAACAAAGAATTACAAAATAGGAAATAAATTAGTATAATGAAGTAGGTATACCGGAAAATTGTTTTGCCTCGAGAAAATCGTTTGCAGATGCAAAGAATTTTATCGAATTCAAAAGGCGGGGATTTTGTTGTGGAATTGTTTTTTTAAGGAAATTCAAAAAAATTAAATTTATATCAACGACCATGAAATGACAGTTTTTAATCACCCTGTATATGGCCAAATTTGTTTAGAATTTAATTTTGCTTTTAAACAAGTGTTTCGGAAAAATTAAAACGATTAGTGTTAATTATTCGACGAAATGGTCGGGACATTAACAAAACATTTCGGTGATTAGAAAGTGGAGAGAGCGTTGACGGGACAATAACGTTTTTAAGATCCTTCCGGGAAGGTATTTTAATGTGGTATACAAACGGTATTATTTTAGTTGTAAAAAGTAGAAAGTAGAAAATAACTAATTATGATTTTCCTTGAAATTTGACAAATTGGAAAAAGTTATGTGGAAGAATATTGGGTTTCTTAAGAAATAAATGGTTTGAGAGAGGGTGTTTGTTTATTGGACGAAAAATATCGGGAGAAGGGATAATGGATGTGAGAGTATGGATTTGAGAGAAAAATAAAGTCAGTGTGTAATGAACATCGAGAGAAGGCAGCCGAGTTTTTTAAAAGTGTAGAATCAGTGTAGAGTTGGTGTGATCAGCCTTTGCGAGCAGAATCAAGTTGAAACCAAATCGTCGACCGGTTGAAGAGCTAATTTCCTGGTCCAAGGGAGATTCCTTTGTTTTGTCTAGAACGAGTAGCAGATTATTATCCGTTTGTGCACTAGATATTCGAGCAAGTCCTGTGTGTTTTTCTTGGAAGCAGTTTTGACGAGGGGGATTTTTTCGCAACAACCAGAGAGTACGTGTTGAGAGAATCAAGGACAGCGCAATCCAGAAAACGAGGGAGTGAAGAATAAAAGGTTAGTCAAATCATTTGTCTGAATGGAGAAAAGTTATTTATATCAAGACCATATTTGTTTACTTGTTTATTGAACAATATTTTTGTAACACAGTTAGTCATTTCAAATTTGAGAAATCAATTCAAAAGAAGAAAAGTAAAATTCATTCAATTTAGTATGAGTAAATAAGAAATTAATTAAATAAATAATTTTGTCAAAACAAGGAGATATCAGAGTTAGAGTTTTAATTTATTAAGTTAGAGATTGTTGCAACAAAGTTAAATTTTAATATTTTTGAATCATATGTACACGGCATTTAATAAAAACAATAGATTACATTTATATCAATTTGAGTGTTGTCAATTTCCCTGTTTCTACCCTGGAAGAAGTAAGCAACTAGAAATACTAGAAGCCACAGATTACAGGTATTGTATCAAATACAAAATTAGCCCTGATAATAAAATTGATTGGAAAATTTAATTGGAATTTAGTTATGTCTTTACATGGGCAATAAATAAAATAATTGGACAATCAATCAAATTAAGAATTTGCTAATTAATCTAAATAAATAGAAAAGGTAGAGCATAACAATATACCTTCAGCCGAATGAGGATGTTCTTCAAGAGCCATAACCTTTCTCTTGGTATAGAAGTAAGAATGCTGCGATATAACGTCTCCTCTGTCCTTTTTTATGGTATTGAATTGTAAGCTTTAAACGAAGATATGTGCAGAAGATTAGAAGTATTTGAGATGTGGCTATATCGGAGAATACTCAAGATCCCGTGGACTGACCGAATCACAAATGAGAAGGTCCTCAGATAATTGAAGAACACCCGAGACGTACTGATCACGACCACCATCAAATCTCGAAAGTTACAGTAGGTACTTCGAACACATTATGGGAAAATCATTCAGATATGACCTCCTACCTACAATCCATTCTGCAAGAAAAAATATTTGGAAAGCGAAGTATTTCGAAAGAATAAACATAAATAGCATAATACCTGACCATCAATTTGGCTTTGGACAGAACTACTTAACAATACAGCAGTGCCATCGGATTGTAAATTATATAAAAGAAACTTTAGAAGAAAAGAAAATGTGTGCAGCAGTATTCCTTGATGTGGAAAAGGCATTTGATAAGGTGTGGCATAAAAGCCTGTTGTATAAAGTGAAAAAGAATATGCCTAATGAAATATACCTGATATTAAAATCATATCTGAGCGAGAGAGCGAGCGATTTTTCCAAATCAAAGTAAATACCTCACTTTCCAAATATCATCCTATACAATCCGGAGTACCTCAAGGTAGTGTCCTCGGTCCATTCCTTTATCTCCTTTACACTGCTGACATACCTGCTGATGATGACATTACTATGGCCATATTTGCCGACGATACAGGAATCCTTACATCAGACGAAAACCCAGATAGAGCTTCTAACAAATTGCAAAACTATTTAAATTCACTTCAAACTTGGTTAACAAAATGGAAGATTAAAGTAAATGGTGAAAAGTCTTCACAAATTACGTTCACAACAAGAAGGATCGACTGCCCACAGGTTCATATTAATAACATTCCTATCCCCTTAAAATCAGATGTCAAGTACCTGGGACTCCATTTGGACCGAAAGCTGACATGAAAGAACCATATCAAAACCAAGGAAGCACAACTAAACTTAAAAGTCAGACAAATGTATTGGTTGCTAGGTAAAAGATCCCAGTTATCATTAGAAAATAAAGTATTACTATACAAAATTATACTAAAGCCGATATGGAGTTATGGTATAGAGTTATAGGGCTGCAGCAAACCGAGTAACACTAAAATACTGCAAACTTTCCAATCAAAGACGCTGCGCTTGATAGCGAATGCACCATGGTACGTTTCCAATATAACTATCCTTAATGACCTTGGGATACCGTTCATCGAAGACGTTATTAAACTATACGCAAACAAAGCCCAAGAAAGAAATTTCGCCCATGAAAGTAAAACTATTCAACAACTCTACCCCGCCACTTGTGGGAAGAAGACTGAAAAGGATATGGCCAGAGGACCTAACTGATTAGGTGTATTGTATACCATCGATGGATGGTGCCCAAAGCATTCCAGGATTCAAGAATGTTTGCTAGTATTTGCTAAATACTCTGTGTTGTAATTAGAGTAGATTGTAAATTTGCACCTAATAAAATGATAAAAAAATGAAAGCGAAGTAGGTATAGGAAGAACAGGAACATCCTGGTTAAAGAACCTCAGAACCTGGTTCAACACAACATATGTGCAGCTTCTCCGCACTACTGCAGACAAGATCAAGATTGCCATGATGATTGCCAACATTCGTCACGAATAGGCACACCAAGAAGAAGAAGATAGTCTTGAATATATGTGTCCGACCTTATTTCGCTTATTAGCTCAAACTAGCACCTGCTTGCTAGAATTATATTCCGTTTCATTTTTTCCTGTGGTAAACACAATTAAAAGGACCCCGCAACATTCCTTATGGAAAAGTGGCCCCGGTCAAATTTAACGAAAGTTCGGTCAATGATAGTTTTCAGTATGTAGATTAACACTAAAAAGGTCCATGCATTACAGCTTTCTGAAATTATTGGATTCAGGTGTTCAGTGTACGTCAAGTGCACTTATTCACAGTCAAGTAAACGAAAATATTTATTATTGAAAGAACAGTGACTAATTTTCTTAACGCATATTTGCGTGCTGCTTATGAATCCGTGATCAAAAATAGGTGAATCCGTGATCATATTTTGGTCTTCAGAAAATCTTCCAAAATTCCAGAAAACTGAAGAAGAACGGTAGAAAATATACTGCTAGAGCGACATTATTATGTTTTCACGAATGCTTCTCACTTATCCAATACCAGTGTATATGTATAGAATAGCACACAAAGCTACCGAACAGCGGCCGTTCTATTACGTAGGGGGGGGGGGGTAAGGGAAAGCTCCCCCACACGGTCCAACATTAAAGAAAAAAAATTATACAGATGTTGAAGATGAGTTAAACCCGATTTTGCCATAAACGATTCAAATTGAAATGTTGAATGGGTTGTATATGTGAGTTCATTTTAAATGAAGTAAAGAAAGTCAGTAATATTATGAAAAAAATACTCACAATCATTTATTATCACTACGACGACCGGTTTCGATCTCTACAATATACAGATCATCTTCAAGTCAGCGTTACAAGTGATTAAATGCTACAATTGAAGAAAGCCAGAGTTAGAACAGTGTCTGGTTGTACTAAAAGATGCTAATAGAAAGCCAAAATTTTGAAAAGTATGTAAATGTTGACATTTTAGAACAAAAAACAAGTGCATACGCATGCACACCCATGAGCAAACACGTACCTACTCATAAGGTCATAAGCCCGCATACGCATGTAAATGCATGAGGTTTATGAATATTTGTTAAAATTTGATCTACATACATGCTGTTGCAAGGGATGATTTGTAAGGTCATCAGTAACATAATTTCAAGTCCAGATTATGCTAGCAGGATAACTAGGTAAAGGACTGGGTATGCGGATATGTTTCGTAGTTCAACACACAGTGTATCGGGATAGTTCTTGAAGGTAGAGATGTAATGTTAAATAAAAGAACGACGGAAAAAAGACGATTCAAATTGACCTCAACTTCTTCTTCTTGCGGTGTCTATCAGTTCCGAATGTTGGCGATCAGCATGGCTCCGAATGCTTCCTGCTATTAAAAATCGAACGATTTACATTTAACTAACCACTTTCTCAGGTTTTGAAGCCAAGATACTCTTCTTCTCCCTCTCCTTTCTCTTGTCCTCCCTGCTCCTCTCTTTCCAAATACCTTGCCATGAAGAATGAGTTGCAATAAGCCATATTTATCTCTGTTCATTCCTCATAACATGGCCAAGATATTCCAAATGGCGCTTTTTCTACGTAGGACCTCAACATTAGTCACACGATCAACCCATGAAATTCTAAAAATACCTCTGTAACACCACATCTCAAAGGCCTCGAGTTTTCTAAAAAAAGCTTTAGAAAGTGTCTAGATCTCTTCTTCTTCTTCTTCTAAAGGTGCCTATCATCTGGAGATGTTGGTGACCACATTGATACATCTTATTCTATTTACGGCAGCTCGAAATAGATCAGTTGACGTTAGACCAGTCCACTTTCTAAGATTGGCCAGCCAGGATATACGTCTACGTCCACGGCCTCTCCTGCCCTCAATCTTGCCTTGTAGAATCAACTGCAGCAGTCGGTATTTTTCATTACGCATAATGTGACCGAAGTAAGCCAATTTTCTGTTCTTTACGGTGTTAATTATTTCTTTGTCTTTTCTTAGCCACTGGAGAATAGTTATATTAGTTGTGTGGTGTATATATGAGACCCTCAACATACGTCGGTAGCACCACATTTCAAACGCCTCTAATCGTTTTATGGCATCTTCTGTCAGGCTCCAGCTTTCAACTCCGTAGAGGAGGACACTAAAGACGTAACATCTAAGAATTCTTATGCGTATATTGATACTTAAAAACAAGTTGCACAGAATTTTCCTAAGACTGTTAAAAGAGCTTCTGGCTTTTCAATACGAGTTCTTATTTCCTAGCTATGATCCCACCCAAGTATCCTTAATGTTGCAGCCGAGATAGCATATTTTCTGTACTCTCTAGGGGTGTATTGTTTACGGTAATTTGGGCGTTTATGTTGGTTTTTTTACTAATGATCATTATTTTTGTCTTCTTACAGTTTAGTTTTAGGCCGTATTTGTTACATGCTTCTACAACATTATCCATGATCCTTTGGAGCCCCTGCGCACTATCTGCCAGCAATACTGTATCGTCTGTATATCTAATATTATTTATAAGTTGGTCCATTTACTGCAATACCTTCTTCTGATTCGTCCAAGGTGTCTCTAAAGATGTTTTCAGAGTATATGTTAAATAATGCTGGTGACAGTATGCAACCCTGTCTAACTACTTTTTCGACTGTGAAGATTTCGGACAGTTCATATACACAACATATGATAATAGAGATTTTGGTAAAAAGCGGTAGATAAAAGTCGTAACTTTTGAAAAGGGGCTTCATCGTTACGAACGCTGATCTTGATTTTCCTATGCGTTGTTTTATTTCAGAGAGAGGTTCCATTGGCTGTTTATGTTGGTACCAAGGTATGTGTAGGTGTCCAACCCATCAATTGGTTGTATGTTAACCAAAAGCCATCTATTTAATATTTCGCATTTACTGACTACCATCATGTACTTTGTTTTTTTTCGTATTGAGATCAATTCCATGTTCACTATTTCTATCTGATGTGAGCGACATTATTCTTTGCAAACCATCTAACTAACCTATCTGCACAAACTACTGCGTTGTCGGCATATCCAATATTGTAGAGACGCACTCCGTTGATTAAAACGTCTTCCTGTAGTTCCAGTGCTTGCTCTAAGATATGTTCAGAGTAAAAATTAAATAACACCGGGTAAGAATACATCCTTGTCTCACTCCTCTATCTATGGAGACCGCCTCTGTCAACTGGTCATCTACTTTAATGTTGGAAGTTGGGTTGTAATATAAATTACGTTTGATTCTCAAGTCTCTATCATCTAAGCCCCCTTTTTCAAGACGATTATGAACTTATCATGTTTTACTCTATAAAATAAATATTGTTGTCGATAAAACAAATATATACGTCACAGTTGACATCCCTGCACCTCTGTATAAGTACTTGGCTCCTAAGCGAATAGCTTTGGATTCCATAGCGGAATCAGTTACAGAGATGTTGGAAGTACGACAACAAAGCTTAAAAGCAAGTAAAGCGGCGGGATCTCTTAATGACACCAGCTGGAAGAACAAACACCTAAGACAAAAAACAAAAGCAAGAATTTATAAAGCAGCAATTATACCTTTATTGACATACACGGCGGAGACAAGACCTGACACATCTAAAACGAGACGACTACTAGAAATAACAGAGATGAACATACTTCGACGAATATCAGGGAAAAGTCTGTTGAATAGGGAGAGAAGTGACAACATAAGAAGATCATGCAATGTAGAAGATATAAATGGATGGGTGACAAAACGGAAACATTAGTAGAATGGCAGAGGATAGGATAGTACGAACAGCACGAGATAAGTCACCAAATGGACGAAGAAGTATTGGCAGACCAAGAAAAAGATGGTTTAAACAATTTAGGAGGCTAATATTGAAGAAGAAACAGGCTTTAAAACCTACATACAAGAAGGAAGAAGACGCTTTAAAACAGGGACGTCATTTGAAATTTTGATTGGGAGGGGGGCAAGCCTTATACAGTGATGAGCGCGCTAATAACCGGCAAAATAGCGCAAAAGATGGAAAACATAATACATTGTGAAACAGAAAGAGATAAAACTAGTGGAGGTGGAAATGATCGTTATAAACGTATAAATTAACATTACATTACATAGTTTCCCACCTTTAGACCTCTGTGAGAGTAGTATTTTATAAAATTCTACTGTCAGAGTGACAGTTGTCATACTCCTCTGATACGGCTAAAGGTGGGAAACTATGTAATGTAATGTTAATTTATAAGTTTATAACGATCATTTCCATCTCCACTAGTTTCATCTCTTTTTGTTTCGCAATGTGTTATGTTTTCCACAGGGGCGTAACAGAGGCCCCCGCAGCATGAAGCTTGCGGGGGGGACCCAATCGATCAGGGGCCCCATCTTGTCGTCTGATATTAAGTAAAAATCTGTTATTGTTATATTATTTACGTTATGTGTTTAAATTTAAATACGTAAATTTCTAAAAAGGCGTATTCGGCAAGTGAATCATCTCATATTTAGAAACTTAATGTTTTCCGGTCACCCGAACTTTTATGGTGACGACAATAAACTGTAATGCTTTCTACGTGACTATTGAACGATTTGAGAATTGTAATTTGTCGAATTTTAGAACAATATTTCTAAATCTAGAAATGGGTTTTCTCTTTAATCTTTACCTACGTTTAGTATTTGGATACAATTACCCAGAGGCCCCCGCAGCATGAAACTTACGGGGGGGGGCAATATGTTAGGGGCCCCATCTTGTCGCCTAATATGTATATGTAAAAATGTGTTGTTATGTTGTTCGATACGTTTTTAAGCAGTGCAGTATTGAAATTGAAGTTGCCCATCCGATTTAATAAAATTGTAGATATGTATTTATATTCGCTGATAGTAGTGCACGAAGAAAGTTGTTCATCTCATAGAATAATACTATGTACTAATCATTTCGTAATTTTTGTTCTATTTTATTCTATACAAATAAAGATGAAAAATGTAAGTCGTCATAAACAATGCCTGAATACACTAATAGCTCAGTAAATGACAGTTTTGGAGTGAAATTATCAGCGTCACGACGGACATATTTGCTTGACAATTTGGATTTAGGTTCTAGTTACAGTCAACTTCAAAGTTGGACTTATGCCGTTGGTTGCTTTTACTTCGGGGGGTGACACCTCATCTTGGGGTGAAAAACATACGTTTAAAATAAGTTCAGAAATGTATAAATTGACTAATAATAGGAACTTTTGTTCTATAGAGTTTCTTTATCTAAACTTACGTGCATAGAAATCGGCCCACTTAAAAATTTTGTCATTTTTGATGTCTCATATTTCCTAAGTTGTTGGCCGATTTAAATGATTTTTTGAACATGTTATAGCCTGATTCTTTAACAATACCACTGTAATAATATTGTTGCTAAACAGGTAGATTTTCATTGTATACCGGGTGTACCAATCAAACTGTGTTTTTTTCTCAAAGTTCGCATCACTTGTGGAATATTCTAGCATTTAAAAAATACTGAAATTAAAACCTAACTATAGCCTCAGGTTTTCTAAACATTCCTTTTTTTATTCATTCGTTTATGTTTAATAATAACAAAGTTAGGTACTTTAACAACTAGACATGTTTTTTATCAAGAACGGTGTTTCTAAATAAGTGAGACAAACTTTAAGGGGTAATTCTGCATGAAAAAATAATGACAGTTGGCTTTATAAATGTATGTCCGCAAATGTTTCGATATGCCAATGAAATTTGGTGGGTTTTAAGACGTAGTTATTGCATATTTTTTGACATACAATTAAGAATTTAATATTCACAATTAGCGCGCATACGTGTAATAAGACCGATCATATTACCCGTATGTACGCTAATGGTGAATATAAAATTCTTAATTTTATGTCAAAACATCCGCAATAACTATCTCTTAAAACCCACCAAATTTCATTTGCATATCTCAACTGGTTTTAAAGCAATAAATAAATCGTCCGTTTGTAAGAAAAAATTCAACATCCCGTATCTCGGAAACGAAACATTTGCGGATATACATTTATCAAGCCAGATGTCCTTATTTTTTCATGCAGAATTGCCCCTTAAAGTTTGTCGCATTTATTTAGAAACACCATGTATTGATGAAGAACATGTCTAGTTGTTAAAGTACCTAACTTTTTTATTATTCAACATAAATGCATTAATCAAAAAACAGGATATTAACAAAACCTGATTCTATAGTTGGGTTTTAATTTCAGTATTTTATAAATGCTAGAATATTCCACAGGGTGATGCGAACTTTGAGAAAAAAACACAGTCTGATTGGTACACCCGGTACACAATGAAAATTTACCTGTTTAGCAACAATATTATTACAATGGTATTGTTAGAAAATCAGGCTATAACATATTCAAAAAATCACTTAAATCGGCCAACCAGGTCCAGGTTTAGGAAATATGAGACATCAAAAATCACCAAATTTTTAAGTGGGCCGATTTCTATGCACGTAAGTTTATGTTAATACTTTTCAAGTCACTTGCGAGTGAAAATGTTTATTTGTCAACAAAAAAACCACGTTTTCAGAAGGGTTTTTCGCAAATAACTCAAAAATAAGTATTTTATCGAATTATTATTTGTAGCAAAAATGTAGCTTATAAAATACAAAAAAAAATGATGTACTTATTCATGAAGTTTATCGACACAGTAAAAGCAGATTTGTCCAATTCCAATATCTCAACCTGAAATAACCAAAAAATAAAGCACTTTTTGGGAAAAACTCAATAAAACTTTTTTTAGATGTTTCAAAAAAAAGCTTTATTTTTATTTTTTATAAAAGTTTCTAGCACCAAAACTATACAAGTTACGCTCAAAATAAAGTTGGCCCCTTATTTGGTAAGAAAAAATCCTGAAAATCTCCCCCTAATTCCCACCCCAAATATAATTTATCGTTAGCGCTTTACCATTTACTTTAAATATTTATTGTTTATATGATTTATAAGTTTGACCGGTTCGAAGTTCTTATTTTTGAAATAATTTGGTTTCATAGTAAAAAAGGTTTTTTTATTTTGGAAAAATGCCTTTTTTCAAAATAACTTAAAAAGTATTAGTGATACCAAAAATCTCAAAGAGTAAAGAAATGTAGGTTTTGCTGTTAATTTGGCTTTATTTTGTTTTTATGTAAGACAAAAATTGGTTAAATTATGGCTGTTTAAAATTTGCATATACCTACTCGTGATTAGTGACTCGTTCAAGCCCTTTCAACTAGAACCCTTTCAAAAATAAGCACTTTGAACCGGTGAAACTTACAGGTCATATAAAAAACTTAAGTAATTTGTAAAGCGATAATGTTAGTTTCATTTGGGGTGCTAAATAAGGGGAGATTTTCACATTTTGCCAAAAAATGGGATTAACTGTATTTTGAGCGTAACTGGCTTAGTTTTGATGCTAGAAACTTTTGTAAAAAATAAAAATAAAGCTTTTTTTAAACACTTTAAAAAGCTCAAATGAGTTTTCCTCGAGAAATATTTAATTTTTTAGTTATTTCACGTTGAAATATTCGATTTGGAATTCGACGCATAAGAAAAACTTTTCATGAGCTACAATATTTCTTTTACTGGGTCGATAGACTTTATTTTTGTTTAATTTTTTTATATTACATTTTTGCTAACAATTTTCTTTTCGATCAAATACTTACTCTTTGAACTATTTGAGAAATATCGCCGAAAAACGTATTTTTTTTTTGTTGAGCAATAAACATTTTTACTCATAAATCACTCGAAAAGTCTTGAGTTGAGTTGAGTTTACGTTCATTTACTGATAGTATAAGAGCTGTGAGACATTTTTGAGTAGGTATTTTAGGCAACCTGAAAATTTTTCAGGTGACTTTTCTATGATAGCCTAATACAAAAATGCCGGTCTGGCTGGAGGGTAGCGGTTATTTTCCCCAAAAATCCCCCCCAAAGTTAAAAAAAGGGCAAAAATTGATATTACAAAAAATACCATTGACGTGACTTTAAAGTAAATTTAAATATTCAAATATAAAGAAAATAAACAGACCAGGCGATTTGAGGGCGATTTTAACTCTGCAAGATACTTGCATGGGCGTCCCAGGATTATTTTCAGGGGATGCATCTGAACTTCACAAGATTTCATCTGAATCTGTACATACTATTAACGAGTATAAAATATACAACTATACATGCATAGCTATGTACACTCCTTCCGGGCAGGGAGGTGCAATTGTTATTTTGACAGGGTATTTTTTAATATTAAAAATAAATATTCTAAAAAAGACAGGTTTTTTTTTGGTGAAATTTTCCAACTGCCATGTGATCAAACAAATTACGGGTGCATATAAATGAAAAGCGCTATAGGTAAGCACCAGTGTGAGAAAGAGCGTATACCGATAGCTGTTTGCGTCCTCTGTTCTAACTGAGCGAGTCCGTTCGCTCGAGAAAAATCACGTGACCTAGCGATAACCATGTTGTTGTAACTTTTTCTTAATTAAAGGAAAATAATACGTACTATACAATACAGTGATGAGCAAGCTAATAACCGGCAAAATAGCTTAAAAGGTTGAAAACATAACACATTGCGAAACAAAAAGAGTTTCATCTCTTTTTGTTTCGAGATGTATTATGTTTTCCATCTTTTGAGCTGTTTTGCCGGTTATTAGCGCGCTCATCACTGTAGATTTTGCAAATATGATAGAAAAAAAAACAAATGTATTATTATAAATATATAGGTAGAAAAGTATTAAACTATAGACTAAATTAATTCTGTGTCTTGTACTTCTTCTTCAAACTCCTCATCTGAGCTTAAATATTCATTCTCTTTTTCTTTGTTAGACTCCCCTCAAGACTCAGATTCGTCTTCTACCTAATCTGTAAATAGTTATAATATGTATTTAGAGTTAATTAAAAGATTATTAGTGATTAATTAATTGAGTTGCTACGTATTCTTTCTTTTAAAACCAATACTTAATACTTTTCCTTATATAACCAATCACATCAGGTTTTTTATTTCTTAGTATATGACCAAAGTAGCTCATTTTTTTCCTTCATAGTGTTGAGTATTTCTTGTCTAATTTTCATCTTTCTTAATGTTTCCGCGTTTGTTACGTGTTGTGTACATTATTTTTTTACATTATTCGATAACACCACATCTCAACAATGGCAAGTCTTTCTTCAGATACGCCCGTGGTTGTGCAGGCTTCGACTCCGTACAAAATGACAGAGAATACGTAGCAAATCAATTAATTAATCAGTAATTAATTTTTAATAAATTCTAAATGCATATTACAACTATCTACAGTTCATGTAGAAGAAGAATCTGAGTCTCGAGGGGAGTCTGACGAAGAAGAAAAGAATGAATATTTAAGCTCAGATGAGGAGTTTGAAGAAGAAGTACAAGATTCGGACACAGAATTTATTTAGTTTATAGTTTTATAATTTTCTACCTATATATTTATAATAATAAATTTGTCATTTCCTATCATATTTGCAAAATCTATTGTATAGTACGTATTATTTTCCTTTAATTAAGGAAAAGTTACTTAAAAAACTATAATATATAACAATTACTCTAACGTTTCGAGGCACAACAACATGGGTATCACCAGGTCACGTGATTTTTCTCGAGCGAACGGACTCACTTCGCTAGAACAGAGGACGCAAACAGCTATCGGTATACGCTCTTTCTCACACTGCTGCTTACCTATAGCGCTTTTCATTTATATGAACCCGTAATTTGTTTGATCACATGGCAGTTGGAAAATTTCACCAAAAAGCTGCCTTTTTTAGAATATTTATTTTTAATATTAAAAAATACCCTGTCAAAATAACAATTGTACCTCCCTGTCCAGAAGGAATATACATAGCTATGCATGTATAGTTGTATATTTTATACTTGTTAATAGTATGTACAGATTCAGATAAAATCTTCTGAAGTTAATATGCATCCCCTGAAAATAATCCTGGGACGCCCATGCAAGTATCTTGCAGAGCTAAAATCGCCCTCAAATCGCCTGGCTTGTTTATTTTCCTAATATTTGAATATTTAAATTTACTTTAAAGTCACGTCAATGATATTTTTTGTAATAACAATTTTTACCCTTTTTTTAACTTTGGGGGGGATTTTTGGGGAAAATAACCGCTACCCTCCAGCCAGACCGGCATTTTTGTATTAGGCTATTATGGAAGAGTCACCTGAAAAATTTTCAGCTTGCCTAAAATACCTACTCAAAAATGTCTCACAGCTCTTGGACCATGAGCTGTAACACATATAGGTATTTGTTACACATGTCGCATTTAGTAATTTTTTCCCTTCGCATTTACAATTCTGCGGGGGAGGGGCGACGGAGTTTGTTACGCCACTGGTTTTCCATCTTTTGCGCTATTTTGCCGGTTATTAGCGCGCTCATCACTGTATATATGTACAATACATTATGTATGATGTAATGATAAAAATTGATGTATTTTTTGTAAATTTCAGTCATTTTCAGGGTCAGTGGGGGGCAAGTGCCCCCTGACCCTATCAAATGACGCCCCTGCTTTAAAAGAATCGAACTTCATCGTTTACTTTGATTGATTTTCCTTTGTAATTTTCTACAATTTCTAACAATACTATTGGAATATACTTGTTGTTTAAATGATTATTTTATTTGCAGTTCTATTTATTTTAGCGAATGCTTCATTTTTAAATTTCAATTTCCCTAGTTAAAACTGCAATTCCACAAAATTATATTGCACAAATACATGTCAGAAGGAAAAATTGCCGTTTATCCAGCATGGGTTCCACCCTAAACCCCTCACCATGAGAACAAAAATACTGACAAGTTCTCACAAAATAAAAAGTGGCCAGTGAGAAACGATGAAACCAACGGTACTCTACCCCTAGTCTAGATACGTATCGGAAGTCCAATCGGAACTATCGCAATGTGTGTGTGCCGACGTTGCCAATAGCGGAGAAAAGAATATGTAAATATAAATTTTGAGGAGAAAATATTTTTGATGTTTTTGATATACTACTTATTCTTAATAACATAACATAAGTTATATTAGTTAAGGTGTAACTATTAGTATGGGGGACTTAAATGAGAAAATTGGTAAAGGGAAAAGCGGTGAATTCATTGGTGATTTTGGTATAGGGAAGAGAACGCTTGTATACATGGGTCTCCGTGCAAGATCAACCAGAAAACATAATACCGAATCAAATTGATTACATAATGGTGAACAAGAGATATCGTAATGGATGCCTATCAGTTAAAAGTTACCCTGGTGCTAACATATTCGTCAGATCATGTTCCTGTTGTTGTTGGTAAACAGGTTTAGATTTAAGAAGGTTACAAAAAAGAATACCTAGTAACAAAACTGCGATATGAGATGACTAAAAGATAAAGGAAACAAAAAGACAGTCGTACGAATTATTTCAGTGAAGCTAACATGGAGCAAACATATAATGCAGAAGAAACCTTTATCAAGATCAGAGAAGAACATCTAATAGAAAAGAAAGAGGAGAGGAAAGAAAGAGAAGGGAAAAAGATAGACAAACAACTGGTCTTCAGAAATCCAACACAGCTAGTAAACTGCAAGATCAAAAGGGGAACATCATCACAGATAAAAATCAAGAAATTTGCATATGGACCAAATACATACAATACAAGAACTCTTTGATGATAATAGGCCCGAATAACCTCCATCCTACATGTAACCTAATGACCACTTACCAATCACATCAGATGAAATAGAAAAAGCAATATTACAACACCTAAAAGATGGAAAAGCGTAGCAAAACCAAGAACATGGCTGAAGTCGACGTTTATTGCTTTACCAAATTTCCTGTGATCTAAGAGTTATTAGCAGTCTTTACTGGAATCAAGCATCGTCTATCCGTACAGAGGCATGGGAATCAGATGATATCAAAATCAAATGTGGGGTCCGACAGGGATGTATACTCTCACTTGTGCTGCTCAACGTATATTCTGAGGAAATCTTTCAAGAACCAGTAGAGGATGTTGAAGCCGGAATTTGACCCGTGTTGAGCTGCCCCCCCCCCACTTGCAAAAATCAAAAAACAAATAGCCCTGATTTATGAGCTATTTATGAGCTCTCATATTCCGCAAACTAAAAATTTTGAGCTCGTTCCACTGAGCAGGAATTTGATACCTTAGTGAGTCAGCCCCCCCCCCCACTACTTAAAAATAGGAATATTGAATCGGTTTTTGCGGCAGATTTACGAGCTATTTATGAGCTCTTGATATTAAATAGTTTCGATTTTTGAGCTCATCCCTTCACCCCCAAACAACATTAATTGATTTAACTTAAGAGAAAAATGCTGAGAAAACTTAAAATATATCGTATTGCGGATATAATTCCTATAGCTTATATACTCTAAGAATAAACTATTAAATCACGTGCATTTCGATTATTGAGCTACAACCCCTTCGCAAGAAAACCACCCTATCTTCCCGGCTTAAGAGAAAGTTGTACTTAAAATGCATTAAACTAATTATTTGGCGACTACATATCATTTAATAATTTATAAGCTTCCAAATTACGCGCATTTAGATCAGTAAATTGCAATTTATTTTGTATAGTGCAGTCACTGAAGGTAAAAATCAACGATTACCTTCAATTTCGGTGAACCTTCATCGATTTTCACGAAAATTGGTCAGTGGTTAGAGGATACGTCAAGAAACAAAGGTGACATGGTACCACCTTGCGCCTTTACCCTGAGGTGGATACCGCCCCTTCTCGGGGGTGAAAATTATTTTATTAAAAATAACTGCACAAATCAATAAAAGAACAAATTAAAAGCAAAATTTATTATATAAAGTTAATAAAATAACTCAATACTTTTTAAGTTATTAAAGATCAAAGATTTTAATTATTCGTGAAAAAAAATGCATGTTATGAAGCGGTTTTTCGTAAATCACTGAAAAACTGTATGTTTTTACAAAAAAGTTAATAGTAGTTTAATTCGTATAGCTTATATTCTAAGAATAAACTCTTAAATCACGCGCCTTTCGATTATAGAGCTACAACCCCTTCGTAAGAAAACCATCCCATATTACCGGCTTAAGAGAGAGTTGTACTTAAAATAATTTAAATTAATTATTTGGCGACTACATATCGTTTAATAATTTATGAGCTTGCAAAATATACGCATCTCAATTATTTAATTGCCATTTTCTTTCTATAGTGCAGTCACTGAAGGTAAAAATCAACTATGACCTTCGATTTCGGTAAATCTCCATTCATTTTCAAGAATTAACAATAACAACTTGGGATTTTAACATGGGGTACATGTCACTCCTTCTCGGGGGTGAAAATTACTTTATTAAAAATAACCCCACAAATCGAGAGAGGGACAAATTGTAAGCAAAATTTGTTATATAATGTGATTAAAATAAATCAACACTTTTTGAGTTATTAAAGATCAAATATTTTAATTTTTGTGAAAGAAAATGCATGCTTTAAAGCGATTTTTCATAAACAACTCAAAAACTGTAAGTTTTTACAAAAAAGTGTTCATTACTAAAATTGAAGCTAATAAAAAATATAATAAATTGCTTACTTGAAAAACCCTTTAATGTTAATTTAAAGTAAGGTATTGGTAATTAAATGTATATTTTTTCTGCGACTATTCAAATCTAAGGATTCAAGCTTAAATAACGGGAAAGAGATGCGTTTTATAACACTTAGGTACTAAATACTTGTCAAAGTACTTAGAAATAACTATCAAAAATGAGCTCCGGAAATAGTTGATAGCATCAAAATCCGCTCACCAATTTTCGTGAAAATGAATGGAGATTTACCGAAATCGAAGGTCATCGTTGATTTTTACCTTCAGTGACTGCACTATAGAAATAAAATGGCAATTCAATAATTTAGATGCGTATATTTTGCGAGATCATAAATTATTAAACGATATCTAGTCGCCAAATAATTTATTTAAATTATTTTAAGTACAACTCTCTCTTAAACCGGGAATATGGGATGGTTTTCTTGCAAAGGGGTTGTAGCTCAATAATCGAAAGACGCGTGATTTAAGAGTTTATTCTTAGAATATAAGCTATACGAATAAAAGTACTATTAACTTTTTTGTAAAAACTTACAGTTTTTCAGTGATTTACGAAAAACCGCTTCAAAACATGCATTTTTTCACGAATAATTAAAATTTTTGATCTTTAATAACTTAAAAAGTATTGACTTATCTTAATAACTTTATATAATAAATTTTGCTAATAATTTGTTCTTTTATAGACTTGTGCAGTTATTTTTTATAAAATAATTTCCACCCCCGAGAAGGGGCGGTATCCACCCTCAGGGTAAAGGCGCCAGGTGGTACCATGTCACCTTTGTTTCTTGACGTATCCTCTAACCACTGACCAATTTTCGTGAAAATCGATGAAGGTTCACCGAAATTGAAGGTAATCGTTGATTTTTACTTTCAGTGACTGCACTATACAAAATAAATTGCAATTTACTGATTTAAATGAGCGTAATTTGGAACCTTATAAATTATTAAATGATATCTAGTCGCCAAATAATTAATTTAATGCATTTTAAGTACAACTTTCTCTTAAGCCGGGAAGATAGGGTGGTTTTCTTGCGAAGGGGTTGTAGCTCAAAAATCGAAATGCACGTGATTTAATAGTTTATTCTTAGAGTATATACGCTATAGGAATTATATCCGCAATACGATATATTTGAAGTTTTCTCAGCATTTTTCTCTTAAGTTAAATCAATTAAAGGGTTGTTTGGGGGTGAAGGGGATGAGCTCAAAAATCGAAACTATATAATTTCAAGAGCTCATAAATAGCTCGTAATTCTGCCGCAAAAACCGATTCAATATTCCTATTTTTAAGTAGTGGGGGGGCTGACTCAGCCCCCCCCACTAAAGTATTAAATTCCTGCTCAGTGGAACGAGCTCAAAATTTTTAGTTTGCGGAATATGAAAGCTCATAAATAGCTCATAAATCAGGGCTATTTGTTTTTTAATTTTTGCAAGTGGGGGGGGGGCAGCTCAACACGGGTCGGAATTTGAATCAACGGAGAATGTATTAATAGCATCAGATACGCGAACGATACACGGCTGACGCTGACATTTATAAAAACCTCCAGGAGTTAATTAATAGGAGAATAGGATCACAAAAGTAAGTATGAACTTTCACTAAACATTAAGAAAACAAACCGTATGATGATGTCTAAGAAGAAAAAGCAATTTGGACGAATCAATGTGAACGGTCAACGAATATAAAGAGTAAAAATACACCTACCGTACGAACATCAAAAGTAGGATAGAGGAAGCAAAATTTGCATTTTAAAAAATGGCTAACCTATTCAAATGCCATGATTTATCAATGTCCATAAAAAAAAAACAATGTTATATCTTCCCATTGCTGTTGTACGGAGTCTCACAGACGCTAGGTATTACATGCAAGAAAATTGAGTCTTTCGAAATGAGGCTTTATGGCTTCATCATCTAATCCTAAAGATATCTTAAAGTGCCTACTGTAGATGGAACTGTTATTCCGAAAACGTTCTATAATGTAGTCCGAAAGGGTTTGTTTTAGCTATTTTAGTTTTTCTAGCTTTTCTTTTTTTAACTTTAGTTTTTACAGTAATTTTTTAATAAATATTTAGGATATGTTAGTCTATTTATATTCTCTTGACAACACTGCAAACGCTGTATGTATATTAGACATATGTCACACGACTAGCCTGCTCCGACATCCGGTCGGCCTCCCTTTTTTCTTACACTTTCCGTTTTCTTTGATTAAATATTTGATACCTTTTTGTTCTACCTGTTATTTACCTGTTGTTCAGTCAGGTAAAAATAAATAAGTAATTACCTACTTAAGTGGTTTGGATCAAAGCCTGTAATGATTTTTTATAAAAGGGTTGAGAAGTGTTTATAAACGCAAACAGTATTGTGTTGTATTTTTTGCAACAAAAACAATGTTCTACTTAAAAACTTACTACAAAACCTACTATGCCATTTTAGCTGTTATGTGTATGTAGCTACTTTAGCCATTTTAGAGCAGCGTGATATGTTCGAAGAAGGAACTTTCTGCTTTTTGCCATACAAGTATTTATGGAAATGTTCGCAAGCCTTCACTACGCCCAGCAGTTAGTTCTCTTCTGGTAACGCAATAGTTTCTTTCTGGTTTCGACAGGACTTTGCTGAAATAAGCGATGACTTTTTCGTGTCCATCCTGGATTTGTGGGAGAACAGCTCCTATGGCACTGTTGCTAGCATTGGTATCCAAAACAAATTTTCCTGCCTGTCCCGGGTAGCTTAATATCGGTGCACTGATCAGAGCCATTTGTAGTTGCTCGAAAGCTTTTTGGCACTCTTCACTCCATGTATATTCTTTGCTCTCCTCCGTCAACTTTGTTATGGGCTTGGAGATATGTATTGGCAAATCCTTTGACAAATCGTCGGTAATATGCAGTGCCGGATTAAGAATCTTGAGGCCCCTAGGCAACCAAGCTATGAGGCCCCTTAAGAAAAAGTTACTTTTTTTATAGTTTGAGATTTTTGGTATCTCTAATAATTGTTTAAGTTATTTAAAAAAAAGCATTTTTTTAAAGTTATTTGGAAAAAGATCACAGATTTTAATTTTTTGTGAAAAAAATACATATTTTAAATCGGTTTTAAAGTTATTATTATCAAAATTGAAGCTAATAACAAATACAATATAAATTTCTTAATTAAAAACCTTTTAAATAATAATATTAATTCAAAGTAAGTTATAGTTAATTGAAAGTCTATTTTTTTCTTGCAAGTAGGTACTTAAATCTATTGTCCATAAATAGGTACAAATGACCAGCGTCGTAAAAACTGCACAATCAATAATTTTCAAACGGATTATAGGTACATATTCAAGCTTAAATATCGGCAACAGGATGTATTTTATAAAAAATATACTTATTAAACACTTGTCAAAGTAATCAGGTATACCTATGAAATGAATGAGTTAATAGATTTAATAATAACATCAAAATTAAGCAAGTTATAGTGAAAATAAGAGGACACATTCAAATTTTTTAGAAACAAGTGAAAAATAAAACATCGTTATTTCCACAAAAATTTAAATTTATAGTTATTCCTATAAGACTTTTTTTACTTTAGCATTAGTAAGAACCTCAAATATTTTGACGGGTTTAGAATGAATATTTTTGAAAAAAATATGATTTTTTCGTTTGGACGTTGGAAGAAACGTTTTCCTTTTTTTCAAATCAATAGAAAATATGGTTTTTCTAATGCATATAAACATCTTCGAGAGCATGGAAAAAGCTTTAAAATGGCGTATTACAAAGTTTGATATGCTCATTTATTGTTAATAAATTAATTTTTATAATATTATAATAAAATATAAAAATAAGCCACAATTATTTTTTCAATTTAATTGTGGCTTATTTCTCATATAAATAGTTAATTATTGTTAAGAGGAAACAGTAGCGATCAACAGGTAGCGAAAACGCGTTCCAAGATTGCGGCTGTAATTTTGAAGATTTTTTCACATTTCACAGATATTTGGCACACGTATTCGTAATATAATAAAGAATAGCGGTACAGAGCCCAATTTTGAAAATATATTAATATGTGGAAATTACTCTGTAATTAAATACAATATTAAAAAAACGAGCCTGTACCGCCATTAAGAAGAACAAAAAAATACACTTTCTTCAAATAAACTTTTTTATCCGATGTCTAGATTTTGTGTCATTTTGGAACTACTAAAATTTTTTATTTCATTAGTAGTTCCAAAATGACACAAAATCTAGGCATCGGATAAAAAAGTTTATTTGAAGAAAGTGTATTGTAACAAAATAATTATTGACCTACCCTCGTATACCAGCTCCCGTCTCCGCACAGACAGAACACTATCGATGTTTCGAGATACGCCGATGCAGCGCCGATGACGTCCAAGCGGTCGAGTCACATGGACATAGCTGGAGATATATAGATATTTCTGGAATATCTGTATCGCATATATAAATAGGACATATTTGTAAATAGAGTTAGTCTTAAGCTAAAGTTTGTAAAGTAAACTTGTATAAATAAATAATAAAGTCGTAAATAAATTACGAACCGCTAGTTTTATTGTAATTAGAAGTAATTACACTAATCACGCTACAGTTGGTGTCGGTGTTCGGTTAACTTAGTGCGATATAAATAAGTGAATTACAGAGAGACTTTAAAAGACTTTTGAACTTTATTCGTCGGGAATAACCGGAGTGCGTTAATTGTTCGGTATTCGGAAAGACTTTAAAATACTTTTGGACTTTATTCGTCGGGAATAGTTAAAGTGCGTTGATTGTTCGGTATTCGGAAAGACTGTTAAAAGACATTTTGGAAAGTACGTGTGTGCCGACCAAAGATGTTGCTACAAGAACTTACAGTAAAACAGCTCCGTGAACAGCTCGAGGAACGGGATCTGGACAGCAGTGGGCTCAAGATAGTCCTACAAGCACGACTCGAGGATGTCCTCACGAAGAACGGAGAAGACCCAAAGACGTTCCACTTCCAGTCAGCAGAACAAGTAATCTTATCGAAATTAAAAACTGTTTCTGAAACGATCGATGAAACTTCTAGAAGAAGCGACGAGAAACTTGAAGAAGTTAGTAGAAGAAGCGACGAGAAACTTGAAGAAGTTAGTAGAAAAAGCGACGAGAAACTTGAAGAAGTTAGTAGAAGAAGCGACGAGAAACTTGAAGAAGTTAGTAGAAAAAGCGACGAGAAATTTGAAAATGTTGCTAAAAGATTCGATGAGACTTCTCAAATAATTAAAGAGGTCTGTAGGCAAAACAACGAAAAACTAGAAGAAGTTTGTAAACAGAACAATGACAAATTTGAAGAAGTTTCTAGAACATTCGATAAGATGCAGAAAAGTGTAGAGACCGTAGAAGAAAAGATCAAACAACTAGAGAGCATGATAACCGATACAAAAGTACAACCATCAGTTAATGCAGCAGCGTTAGATCCGGTAGTGAAAGATGAACTACCGAGAGACGAAACGTCGCATAATATGAGATTCAAATTACCACCATTCGATGGAAAGTCCTCTTGGTCCATATATCTTAGACAATTTGAAGCTATTGCGACCGCCAATCATTGGACCGAACAGGAAAAGGCTGTTTCCTTGACTGCTGCTTTGCGAGGTGATGCTGCAGATATATTAAGATCAATTCCTAAGGGTCAAGAAAATTGTTACCAGACCTTGTTCACTCGTCTAGAAAAACGCTATGGAGATGCCCATCTACAACAAGTATACAAAGCACAACTGCGAAGTAGAAGTCAACGAGCAAGTGAGAATCTGCAAGAATTTGAAGCAGATGTGGCTCGTGTGGTGCGGTTGGCTTATCCAGAGGTGCCAGACAGCGTTTTAGAAGAAATTGCAGTAGATACCTTCGTCAATGGGCTGAAAGATAATGAACTACAGAAAGCTTTACGACTAGCAAGGCCGAAAGTTTTAGATGAAGCACTTGCTATTGCCTTGGAACACGAAGCAGCTAGCCAAGCTTCACGAAACAATCGAGTAATAACCGTGGAAAAAGGCGATAAGAGAAAAGATGAACGTTTGGTGGAAATGGTACGGAGGGTGATTCGTGACACGATGCCGAAGAGACGCATGAAGAGGGCTGGAAGAGTTGGTTCAAATACAGATGCTTCCTCGATACGGCCATGCAGTGAAAGTTGTAATCACCGGCTTAAAGTAGATGAACAGCTTTGCCCTGTGAGACGAACTACCGTCGTTAATGAGCAATGGCAGCCACAACAGTTACAAGAAGCCCAAGAAGACGATCCATGTATAAAAAGAGTATTGGATTGGATGCGTCGAGGTGAGAGACCTAGTTGGCAAAACATTAGTGCATGTAGTCCGGAAGTCAAGGCCTACTGGAGCCAATGGAATTGCCTGATACTAAAAGATGATCTTCTGTACAGAACCTTTGAGAACGATGATGGTACAGAATCTAAGCTTCAGTTGATTGTACCTAAAAGTAAAGTGTCAGAAGTATTGCGTCAGTTGCATGACGGTACATCAGGTGGACACTTTGGTATTACGAAGACTCTGCAAAAGGTTCGAGAACGGTTCTATTGGGTGAACTGTAAAGATGATGTAAGAAGATGGTGCCAGAAATGTGAACTGTGTGCATCCGGTAATGGTCCAGTTGGTAAAAAGAGAGCACCCATGAGACAGTATAATGTTGGCAGTCCTATGGAAAGAGTAGCAATCGACATTGCAGGTCCATTTCCAGAAACTGCTGCTGGAAATAAATACATCCTGGTAGCCATGGATTATTTTACGAAATGGACCGAGGCCTATGCTTTACCAAATCAAGAAGCTGTTACCGTTGCAGAGGTACTTGTTAAAGAATTCTTCAGCCGATTTGGTGTTCCCTTGGAGATCCACTCCGACCAAGGGCGAAACTTTGAGTCAGCTCTTTTCCAAAACGTTTGTAAATTGATTGGTGCCAATAAGACCAGAACAACACCCCTGCATCCTCAATCAGATGGGATGGTTGAGAGGATGAACCGAACGATGGGTAAACACTTGTCCAAAGTTGTATCTGAACATCAGCGAGATTGGGACCAACACATTCATTTATTCCTGATGGCCTACCGCTCGGCCGTAAATGAAACTACAGGTCAAACACCAACCTGCCTGATGTTGGGTCGTGAAGTTCGGTTGCCCTGCGACCTAGAGTTTGGCTGCGGACCTTCCGAGGAACATGTTGCAGGCGAAGACTACGTTGACCGCCTGAAATTACGAATGAACAACATTCATGAACTTGCCCGACAACACATCCAGATAGCCAGTGACAGAATGAAAGATCAATATGATTCTCGATGCAAGAATGAAAGCTTCGAAGTAGGTGATCTTGTCTGGCTTTATAATCCGCAACGTCGTCGAGGCTTATGTCCTAAACTGCAAAGACAATGGGAAGGTCCATATGAAGTTAAGAAGAAAATAAATGACGTAATATATAGAATTAAGAAGTTGCCAAACGGTAAACCAAAAGTTATTCACATAAATCGTCTTGCACCATATGCTGGCTCAAATGAAACAGAGGAAGCCCGAGTCCTCCAACAGGAGATGAAAGATGCACCACAGCCAAGTTTTAAGGAATTTATGTCAAATTACGCAGAAAGAAAGAGTGCTAGATTCGGCGTGACCACAGAAGTTCAGCAAGATCTGTTTGGTGTTCCAGAAAACGTCTCTCTAGCCCACTGTGTTGCCCAAGACCTCGAGATGACTAAAGGAATCTCGTCCGTATTCAATAGAAAGTTCGGCCGCCTGGACGAGTTAAGAAATCAACAACCTAAAATTGGAAGAGTATTGCGATTGGAAGATGGTCCTCGATCTTTGCTGTATATAGTGACCAGGAAGTCTTATACGGACACGCCAAGCTACGAGAACATATGGCGTGCTCTAACTAATTTGAAGAAAATGGTCTGTAATTATGACATCAAAGATTTGGCTTTACCAAAAATTGGCCATGCAGTAGAAAATCTGGATTGGAAGATTGTGAGAAGCATGCTGGAAGTGATCTTCAGAGAAACTGGCGTACGGATTACTGTGTGTTGCATGAACCCAAAGATGTCATACCCTTCAAAGACAGTAGACTGTTATTTCTTCTTGAAGGGTGTATGCAGAGCTGGAGAGTCGTGTAGATTCCGCCATCCTGGGCCTTCATGTAGAGTTGCTGATCGGGACGCTCAGATCTTAAGAGGGGAGCAGTGTAACAAAATAATTATTGACCTACCCTCGTATACCAGCTCCCGTCTCCGCACAGACAGAACACTATCGATGTTTCGAGATACGCCGATGCAGCGCCGATGACGTCCAAGCGGTCGAGTCACATGGACATAGCTGGAGATATATAGATATTTCTGGAATATCTGTATCGCATATATAAATAGGACATAATTGTAAATAGAGTTAGTCTTAAGCTAAAGTTTGTAAAGTAAACTTGTATAAATAAATAATAAAGTCGTAAATAAATTACGAACCGCTAGTTTTATTGTAATTAGAAGTAATTACACTAATCACGCTACAGTATTTTTTTGTTTTTCTTAATGGCGGTACAGGCTAGTTTTTTTAATATTGTATTTAATTACAGAGTAATTTCCACATATTAATATATTTTTCAAATTGGGCTTCTGTACCGCCATTATTATCATCGCCTTCGATATTAGTTACAACGGGGGATATTAACGTTATCATTTTGACACTGCTCAAAATTTGGGTTGGCGCCATTGACGGAAACAGCATGTAAACAGTCGATCGGTGGTCTATCTATCTCTTTTAACCAAGCGACTTTTGACATGTGACTGACAAAGATGGCTAGACCACTCAATCCTATGTCGGCGTTACACCTCGATGCATTGAGTGGCATATCCCTAGCCAAGTCTATTTTACATGTCTCTGGTTGGCGCTCCGGTTTATTGGATTTAGGCCCGAGACTTTTCCCCAACACGACTCTACCTTATCGGCAGAGTCTACGAGATAAGTGTACGGTAAATTGAAGCTGTAATTACAAAGAAAGAAATATATTGCTAAAATCGAATCTTAAGATTGCATATATTAGTCATATGGGGTATGATAAGTCCACAGAAAGTGTGTTATTTTATTTATAAACAAATTAGCACTCCTAAATCTTCTTTATTTTTTTAATTAGTGCTCTGTAACTCCTAAGATTCTGTTCTGCACAAAGTTATTTTTTTTTCCGATTTCCTTCAACAAAAATTTTACTCGAAAATCCGAGTTTTCCCAAAAAATCTGCAATTCTCAATTAAAATTTTACGGAAGTAATTATTTATCAATAATTAAATAAATTGATGACATGAAAGATTTTTTATAGTAGATTATATATCAGGAGGCCGGCAACAATCTAACCAATAGTTTAGCAATAATTAAAATGTTAATTAAAAAATTTCGGTCGAAATAATAACCAGAAAGATTATGATACACCAGAATAACTATGGTTTTCGTATAAAAAATCACTATACCTTTTCAACGTACTTAGCAGAATTGAAATTGGACTATTTGAGCGGTCTCAGGAATGTTACAAAGAAATAATTTTTTGGCTTATAAACAAATAGAACGCCTCAGAAAATATTAGATTAAATTAAATTAAGTTAACGCTGTTGATAAGGGCACAGCTTCTGTGCCCTTTTCGAAGAAAAAAAAATTGAATTGCGAAGATTGATTACAGGTATAACCGGTCGAATTTGACCAGCATTTGCGACAGAGATATAAACAACAGGATTTCAATCTTTGGACCATTACCTTTTTATTCCGGTCCTCTTAGTACATACAAATTTTCATACCTTCAAGACACTCATAACAAAAAAGATTTATGTCACCAAGTTATTTAATTATTGATAAATTTACTTCCCTAAAATTTGAGTTGAAAATTATAAGTAGATTTTGTTTGGAAAACCCGAATTTGTAGAGGAAAATTTCTGCCGAAGGAAAATCGGAAAAAAATATCTATGTGCAGAATTAAATTACAGTGAAATTTTATGTGAGTGTTTTTGGTTTAACGTTAAAATCTTCTGAGTTATAGAGCAATAATTGAAAAAAAGATTTCGGAGCGCTAATTTGTTTATAGACCAAATAGCACACTTTCTGAGGACTTTGCGTAGCTATATTACTAATACATATATGAAATCTTAAGATTTGATTCCAGCATGTCCAGCAATAAAATAGCTGGTACATAATTTTCCTTGTTTTACACTAATTTTCCCAGATTATTATCTTACATCTTTCATTGTGTTGATAATTCACGTTGTGGAAATTCTCAATTATTATATTTCTAATTTATTACTATTCTATCTAATTCCTCCAAAACCAGCAAATTTCCATAAAACTCAGCCATATTAATACTTTTTGCTTTAGTTTTCCTTGGCAAGAAACAAACAAAACGCATCTCCTAAACTAAACCTAACCTCGCTTTCGGCCATTCATATTCATTCATGTCCGTGTCACAATAATTTCGACTCGACATTATAATAGGTTTGTTCTAGCAAACAGTCAAACTAGTCAGAAACCGTCAGCAAACAGTTGGTCAGTGAGAGAACAAAATACAGTCACCAGTGCTATCCCCTCTACTCGCGCTGGTCCACTATTCGCTGATGGTTTCAAACCGTTTGAAACTGATGCTAGAACAAACCTTATATCAACCACTTTTTTGGAGTCGCTATTTTGTGACATCATTTCGTTAGTTCAACTAAAATCCCCAAGGCTCGCACAGTCGCATTTCAACGTCGCCATATTGATTGCGACTTGCTTTAAGTCGAAATTTGAATTAGAATCAGAGCCCAGGGACAGATAAAATGAAAGTTAACAAAGAAAATCGAACTGCCGAAATTACCAGATGAATAAGGTTAGCGTGGGCAGGATTTGAATCTTGAAAAACACTAAAATAGATATCCATATTGTAGTCCAGGGTAATAAGGTTTTTCCCATGACACTCGAGCAGCCAGGATACTGAAGCGTTTTTTCGACAGGTAATACCTATAAGAGCAAATTGTAACTATTTCCTGCGTAGGATCTGGCGGCCATTTTTATTTATAAACAATTAAGGGTCAAAAAATGGCATTTTTCCCTTTTTTTTCAAATCAATGGAAAACAGTGAAACTTATGGTTTTTTCAGTACAAATATCTTTGAGATTATGGAAAAAGCTTTAAAATGACGTATTACAAAGTTTGATATACTCATTTATTGTTAATATAATTGCGAAAAAAGGTCGGAATTGCAAAAAAAATTAATTTTGCAATATCTATTGTAAAAATTAGTGTACAGCTTTGAAATTTTTTTCACATAAGGGTTCTTTAGTGCTTAATATGTGATAAAAATTTCAAAGCGATTCATTCAATTGTTTAAATTTTATTCAAATTGTTTATCCCAGAGAGCATTTATTTTGCAATAACATAAGTCAGAAAAAAATAACGCTAGAATCATTCCACAGGTGTCACATGAAAGAGCATGAACTATATTTTCAACTTGGTTTAAAAAAAGTGAATAAAAAATGCATTTATTAGTAATAAATAATTATGCAAAAGTACCGTAAAGCTTTCCTTATAAACTTTTTATTTTGTTATATAAGAAATTATATATATTTATTACAATTTTTTATCAATTATGATATAAATAACATTACTTGGTAGTTGTGCACTTAAAACAGGGTAAAAAAGTTAATTTTTTTGGAAAAAGTTATCCAAAAAGTTTATAAGGAAAGATTTACGATACTTTTGCATAATTATTTATTACTAATAAATGCATTTTTTATTCGGTTTTTTTAAACCAAGTTGAAAACATAGCTCACGCTCTTCCATTTGACACCTGTGGAATGGTTCTAACGTCATTGTTTTCTGACTTATGTTATTGCAAAAAAAATGCTCTCTGAGATAAACAATTCGAATAACATTTAAACAATTCAGTGAATCGCTTTGAAATTTTTATCACATATTAAGCACAAAGAACCCTCATTTGACAAAAACTTCAAACTTGTACACTAATTTTTACAACAGTTATTGCGAAAATATATTTTTTTGCAATTCCGACCTTTTTTCGCAATTATATTAACAATAAATGAGTATATCAAACTTTGTGATATATCATTTTAAAGCTTTTTCCATAATCTTAAAGATATTTGTACTAAAAAAATCATAAGTTTCACTGTTTTCCATTGATTTGAAAAAAAAGGGAGAAATACCATTTTTTGACAGTTAATTGTTTATAAATAAAAATGGCCGCCAGATCCTACGCAGGAAATAGTTACAATTTGTTCCTGTAGGTATTACTTGTCGAAAAAACGCTTCATTACCCTGGCTGCTCGAGTGTCACGAACAGGGTATATTTTTGTCTTATTACCCTGGCCTATTGGCCTTGGTGAGTGTCCACGTCTGTGAACCATAGCCATAGGTAAGTATAGGGAGGATACACTGATCGTAAACTCTGGTTTTCAAATATTGTTCTATTTCAGTGGCGGCTCGTCAGAGGAGGCACAGCCTCCCCATAAATTTTTTACACACTCTACAGTGTTTTGTTTATCATGAATCGCGAAAACAACAATCACTCTCACTATTATACAACGTGTAAATTCCATATTATCACTAATTATCCATACGTACGGAGCATTAGCATTAGAACGCATGATCGCGTCTCAGTTTTATTACATATTATTGTAGGCAGGACCCTGGGTTATCCCGAGATGCATGAACGGAGCACGGAGCCGAGAAGCCCAGCAGTCTCCGTTGCTAATGCTCCGTGCAGCGCAGCAGGCGATTAAGGAGACCCGGTCTAACAGTGGCATCTACGGTGCCATCACACGCTGCCCGGAGATATACCAAGGGAGGCAGAATAGCTTCTCGGCTCCGTTGCGTTTTTGCGTGCGTCTCGGGACAACGAATTTTAGGGTCCTGACTAAAAATAATGAAAAATCTAAAAGTGCGAATTTTGTTATGAAATTTGGTATGTGGGGTTATAATAATATTTGGAACAACTTGCTCAAATAACTTTTCCGATATCTCTAACTCAAAGCAAAATATCGGTAATTTATGGTGTTTTTGAATTCGCAGTAGGCCGCATTTAGAATTAAAAAAATTCAGTTGAGTATCTTAAAAAATTTGAAGCTTCATTATGTATGGACTGCAAAACTTCAAATCTGTATTTATTTTGATATGCGAGGTATCTATTTACAAATACATAGATGGAATATCATACTATTTTAAAAATAGTCTAATTGTAAAAGTTTAATGCCACCAGTGGCGGCTCGTGGCTTTAGGGACAGGGTCGGTAAGGTTTTGTCTCCAAAGGCTTCAATTTCATAGGAGACCTTTGGTTTTTGTTTTTTTTTATTTTTTTTTGTTTTTTTCCTATAATTTTTGAAACTATACCTGTTTATAAATTAACTCTAGTCTATGTTGTTTCGAAGTAGCAAAATGGGTTATATAGTATATTATATTGTACAAGAGAGAAAAAAGACATATTTCTCACGAGCGCAGAAGTTTGGCACGAGGCGAGTGCCGCAAATCAAGCGAGAGAGAAATATGTCATGTTCTCTCGTGTTGTACACTGAACTTTTTCTATGGATGCGTTTTTGTCAAGAGTTCAAACTTCAAAATTAAATAATTTAGGTGCTTTTAGGTATATTATATGCCTAAATTTAAATAAAATACATATATACACATAGGTATTTAATATTCTTAATATTTATATACTTTATTTATTTAAAATTATAATTCACAGTTGGACAGTCTTAAAAGGTAATTTTTTATAAGTTTTGACAAGTTTGAACACATTTTGTTTGACAAAAATAATTGTGTTGTGAGAACAACTGTTGTGACAGTGAACCCGTGAGAAAAAATATTTCTCACTGCAATGGCTGACTTTTCTCGCTGCCTGAGAAATTGTTCGTTTTGAATATATGTAAGTAATGAGAGAAGTTGCACATTGTATAGCATCCATAGAAAAACGTAATTGTAAAATTTATTATTGTTTTGGAGGGATTTTAAAAGTTTTTTTCTATCGACATTTGAGACAAGTTTGACATTCTCTCCTGTTTCATGGTGTTTCGACAATACGTTTTGACTCTTTTGAGAAAAGAGAAATCCCGTTCATTTGAGACAGAATTTGCCCACATTTGAGCACAATAATTTATTAAGTTCGGGAACAGTTTGTTGTACCTAATGAATTGCAGTATATAAAATTATACAGTCGGAAAAATGAAAGAATACCCATGAACGAACATATAAAACACGCTGTATTTACCTGTCACCGTGTCACAAAGAAAATTGCCCAGCGCAAGTACATGTAATAATTATTATTAGCTGGCCAATTTTTTGTGTGACACGGTGACAGGAAAATACAGCGTGTTTTATATGTTCGTTCATGGGTATTCTTTCATTTTTCCTACTGTACATAGTCTGTAACTTATCCCACCTTCCGAAAATATTTGGATCAGAATATAAAATTGTTAATCCATTTTCTTATTTTATTTGATTAAAAAATGATGGATAATTTTTAATGAACTTGTCTAATAGATATTTTGAAAATTCTTTGGCGTAACTTTTAAATTTTGAATAGTCAAAGAGGTCAATGACTTATAACAGTGAGTAAATAATAGTTTTGCCTGGTGCAATTGTTTTAACTTTTGTCCGGAGACCATACAATTCACTGGACATCAAGACAGCCCCGTCATAAATTTGCCTTACCAATTTATTTTTGATATCAAAAAATTTTAATCTGTCCTTTAAATTAAAACACCAAAAATATATTCTGTCTTATGGCTTCTACTCACGTCTGAAAACCTAACAACCTCTCATAAATATTAGACGTAACGCGTATCGAAGAACAATTATTGATACTTGTGAATGACATGTTACCTCTATCAGTAGTTTCGTCTACTTCTACCGAAAAGGATCAAAATGTAACTACTAATTGATTCCTTCATTCTGTGCTGTTTTAGGTACGCAGCTATATTCTTCGAGTCAGAAAATAAATTAGAAAATTACAGATCGTATTTGTTAAACAATTTTATTTGTTCTCTATAATTAACTTGATTTACGAATGCTCAATGCTCCGATACATCCTGTCCCCTAAATGGTAATTCCTAACAACTTAAAAGAATTACAATATCAATAATAATTAAACGACGTAAAACTTCTTACCTATTTCATAATTTTATCCCGGGCGCGCTAGCAAGGCAATACGTGGCTACGTAAATACATACGTGCCTTTCTGCCGTTTGCAGATCACCGCTCGGCAGAGGTACCCGCTGCCGTACTTGCCATTCAAATAAAGGGGAATGTATGATTGGTTGCCTATCGGCTAATATTCCATAGCTTCTTATTATAAGCAAATCTTCGATCTGGGGACGGCATGCCGAGCCGGGCTTTATAATAAGAATTCACGCAATCGGGTGCGGGTGCATGGCTATAGGATCATTAATTTGAAAAGTCTCTTACGCACAGAGCATAGGAATCACTTAACTAACGTATCGGGATCGAATTCTTTTAAGAACAATGAATAAAATTTAGTCTATTATCTCACAGATATATTAATTATTTCACAGAAACGAATATCATCAACTCCGATTAAATTAAATATTTAAAAAATCTATAATGTGTCCATAAATGTGTGGGTCGGCACTGCCGACCCTGCTGACCCTGACGAGCCGCCACTGATGGATAAAATAGTACAGGCACAAAGAGCGATGGAAAGATTAATGCTCAGAGTGAGGCTTATAGACAAAGAAACAAATAAATGGATTATAAGCAAAACCAAATTAAAAGATGCAGGGGAACATGCTGTCAAATTAAAATGGAGCTTCGCAGAACACAATCCCCGAATGAAGGATAAAATATGGAATCACGAAATACAACAATGGAGTCCATGGTGGGGAAGGAGAAGCAGAGGAAGGCCACAAATGAGATGGGCTGACATTAAGAAGATTGGAGGACATAACTGGAAACAAGTGACGCAGAATAGAAAACACTGGATTGAATTGGGGGAGGCCTTTGTCCAAAGTTGGATTACTTAAGGTTGAAGAAGAACATGTGTCAATTGGGTTTTTTGTCTGACCGTCTGGTGATTGCCAATTGCTACGTGACTTGTTGGATATTTTTATGGGGGAAACAAGTAAAGACTATGCTCTTTGATAGTTGGCCGGTAGCCTTTTGATTTTAGCGTTAGGATCGCCAATAATAATTTTTGTCTCGTTGTTCTGATATTGCCTATAAGTAACTTCAGTGGGCACTGGACCACAATAGATCTGAAAAGCTGGCAGTGGAATATACCAAAAGCCACCTCATTGAATCTATCTTTAGTGGGAGCATGGATATTGATGATACTGCGTAGTTAAAGAATCTGTCCCTTGTTCAGATTCTACATATCCTTTGACTTGCTATGGCAATTGATTTTCAGTATGAATCCCACACCAAAAATATGATTGCTTTTATCTCTGCTATAGCATAAAGTGTAGTCCTTTTTTCCAGGCTGCCACTACCTAGAGTCCTTTTCGTGAGCATTTTTCAGTGCGTCACAGTTTTTCGATTTCTTTCTAACGCATTAAATTGTATGTCACAGAAAAAAGGCACGTCTGTGATTACAGACATTTATTCTAGTTGTCGATAGATGGCGCTATAATCGAAAAAAATTATTTACGAATTATATAATATATGTACGAATCTAATCTGTACAATTTATAAGGAAAATACCATTTTATAAATGCAATAAACACAATTGATTTGTTTTTATGCCAAATTGCAAATAAAATATGACAACTGTCAGATTTAACTAAAATGTCATGTTAGAATAAATGTCATAAATGTGTATTATCACGGACTTACCTTTTTCTCTATCATTTGTGACGCACAGAAAAATGCTCATGAAAAGGACTTTATCCACCTACCCTGAAGAGGCCTAGGCCTAAATGGGGATAAAACAACGTGTCTTGATTGACCTATCCACCTGGTTTCTTGAAGTATTATGTCTGCCGAGTATTTTTATCTAGTGTTTTAGAAATACTTAGCATTCCTGGGCTATAAAGCGTACGAACATTTTAAGCAAATATAGTTCACAAATATATAGAAGGGCAAAAAGACCGTCCGGATGACTGCTCAAGTTTTCGTAACAGAAGGTTTTCTACGGGAAGAGGGTGCTAACCCACAACCTCGAGGAGCAGAATTTTCTGTCAGCGTTTATTCCCTTAGCCGACTTCGTTTTAAGACGCATATTCAATATACTCTAAGATCCGAATAGGAGGTCGAAATGTACCCATCTGCTTGCCGGATGAAACATTTTTTGAAGATATTCTTCTTTAGCGGCGAATCGACTGAGGGTAAAATTTGATTGATCCGCGCGCATGCGCACACCGACAGTATGGTATTAGTTGTTATACGGGCTCTGATTGGGTGTTGAAATTTTGAAATGATCTGTCAATAATTGTTCAATATGGAGGTTATCGGTAAACAAAAATATTGTATAATATTAGTTTTTATTGATGTGTGGACAGAAATAAAATCATATTTATAATTATAGTGACTTTTTAAATAGTTTTGAAAAGCCGCAGGTACGTAATTCTAAATGTTTCAGTTGGAAATACCTAATAGTTTCAATACCTATCTATTTGGAAAATGTAAACAAAATAATGTAGTTACCTATTAGTAGGCAATGCTTTAATTTACATAATCTGATTACGAACAAACTTTCTACAAATCTTCATCTCATATATCGTTTTCTTACTCTATATTTTGTTGTATTTTATTTCGACAAAAATCAAACTAATAATTTTATTAAATTCATATAAATTTATGGTGTAAACGTTTAGTTTGTGTATATTCCCACATGACGTATACGAGAGTTTGGTGCAGTTTGAAATGGCGTCAACTTTCGTACGGCGCGGTAGACGTGAAGTGGGTTCAAGCCCCAAGCAAGTTATTATTTTATTTTTTTATAGATTTTATGATTGTAAGTATATTATTATATAATTTTTGAAGATATTCTTCTTTTTTGAAAGTGGTAGATAAGAAAGTTAGTTTGATATTTAAATAAAATAAGTACAAATAACCTTTTAAGTATATTTACTTCGTTTAAATTACCTATTATATAATAGAAGAATATCTTCTTACGTGCGTACAAAGTACACACACATTCTTTTTTTTATTAAATTTCATACATAGACAAACACGACCAGCATGGGTTGCCTATCAAAATCGTGTCATAGTTATCCTTATAAGGGGGGACCGTAGGGGTTGAAGTCAACATTTCAAGCACATTTTTGTGAATTTTTTTTTAAAGTATGATAATAGTTACATATTTATGTACAAAGTCAGTAAAGTTACTCTTTATCGAACGAGTCTGATATTATGAGCCGAGCGAGCGAGGCGAATAACAGACGAGTCCGATAAACAGTCTTTACTGACGTGGTGCATACAAAATTTTATCGCCAACAATTTGATATCGGTTAACACTTACTTACAATTTAAAATTTAAGAATTTTTTAAATTTTAGACGTAATAAAAATTTTATGAGAGTGATGACAGATGACTTTTGCATGATGGCCGCTTTCGATTTTCAATCGATAGATATCAATATTGAATAATTACTAAATCGGTCAAGTTTCGATTTATTTTATATGAATATAAATTCAAAATACTACAGAATTTCACTTTTTTGCTTAAATTTAATTAACAATGTCGTAAATTTTGTACAATATTTTTAATAATTAAAGTACATAAATTGTAAGTTAACTCAAATAAATAATCGATTACTGCCATCGACCACTTACATTCAATCTCGATTAATCGCGGCAGGTAAAGTAAAATTCTTCTTTCAGTACAATAAAGTGTTACTTTACTGTCGCAAATAAGGGCAAACAAGTACAATAATGAATGACTTTAGTGACAGTTGGTGATAAAATTATTTTATTTTTATATTAAATAACATATATTAACATAGAGTGAGCCTACCTTCCGCGCTTCCTGACGACAAGATCTCATTGGCTGGTTTGCGGCATCTCTTTCTAACACATTGTATCGAGAAACTAATATGACATGAAGTGTGAGTATAGGCACTGAAGAGGGACTACTGTCGCAGCTTTACTATGCGTAAGAGTGAAACAGCACTAAGCCAAATAAAAAAGATGGTGTCGTCACTTCGCTCTGAATGACACTCTCTCTATGAGATTCAAGGAGAAAATTCAAAGAATACTCAAGAAAAATTCAAGGAACACTATTGAAAAATAACCCAACGGTGGCAAATTTTTAAAGACATCCTAAAAAAATGGATTTTGCGGTGGACATCCGAACTTATCATTGGATAAACAAAAAATTCGAAAAGATTTTATTAGCTTATAACATATTATGTTTATCGAGATACCTCTGTGGAGTTTTTTTTAGTTATAACGATTTTTGACTTTTTGGTATCACTCAGAAATCCAAACTTTGTAAATCCCAAAGTAATCCAACTTTGGACAAAGGCCTCCCCCAATTCAATCCAGTGTTTTCTATTCTGCGTCACTTGTTTCCAGTTGTGTCCTCCAATCTTCTTAATGTCAGCCCATCTCATTTGTGGCCTTCCTCTGCTTCTCCTTCCCCACCATGGACTCCATTGTTGGTATTTCGCGATTCCATATTTTACCCTTCATTCGGGGATTGTGTTCTGCGAAGCTCCATTTTAATTTGACAGCATGTTCCCCTGCATCTTTTAATTTGGTTTTGCTTCTAATACATTTATTTGTTTCTTTGTCTATAAGCCTCACTCTGAGCATTAATCTTTCCATCGCTCTTTGTGCCTGTACTATTTTATCCATCAGTGGCGGCTCGTCAGGGTCAGCAGGGTCGGCAGTGCCGACCCACACATTTATGGATACATTATAGATTTTTTAAATATTTAATTTAATCGGAGTTGATGATATTCGTTTCTGTGAAATAATTAATATATCTGTGAGATAATACAGACTAAATTTTATTCATTGTTTTTAAAAGAATTCGATCCCGATACGTTAGTTAAGTGATCCCTATGCTCTGTGCGTAAGAGACTTTTCAAATTAATGATCCTATAGCCATGCACCCGCACCCGATTGCGTGAATTCTTATTATAAAGCCCGGCTCGGCATGCCGTCCCCAGATCGAAGATTTGCTTATAATAAGAAGCTATGGAATATTAGCCGATAGGCAACCAATTATACATTCCCCGTATTTATTTGAATGGCAAGTACGGCAGCGGGTACCTCTGACGAGCGGTGATCTGCAAACGGCAGAAAGGCACGTACGTAGCCACGTATTGCCTTGCTAGCGCGCCGGGGATAAAATTATGAAATAGGTAAGTAGTTTTACGTCGTTTAATTATTATTGATATTGTAATTCTTTTAAGTTGTTCGGAATTACCATTTAGGGGACAGGATGTATCGGAGCATTGAGCATTCGTTAAATCAAGTTAATTATAGAGAACAAATAAAATTGTTTAACAAATACGATCTGGAATTTTCTAATTTATTTTCTGACTCGAAGAATATAGCTGCGTACCTAAAACAGCACATAATGAAAGAATCAATTAGTAGTTACATTTTGATCCTTTTCGGTAGAAGTTGACGAAACTACTGATAGAGGTAACATGTCATTCACAAGTATCAATAATTGTTCTTCGATACGCGTTACGTCTAATATTTATGAGAGGTTGTTAGGTTTTCAGACGTGAGTAGAAGCCATAAGACAGAATATATTTTTGGTGTTTTAATTTAAAGGTCAGATTAAAATTTTTTGATATCAAAAATAAATTGGTAAGGCAAATTTATGACGGGGCTGTCTTGATGTCCAGTGAATTGTATGGTCTCCGGACAAAAGTTAAAACAATTGCACCAGGCCAAACTATTATTTACTAACTGTTATAAGTCATTGACCTCTTTGACTATTCAAAATTTAAAAGTTACGCCAAAGAATTTTCAAAATATCTATTAGACAAGTTCATTAAAAATTATCCATCATTTTTTAATCAAATAAGAAAATGGATTAACAATTTTATATTCTGATCCAAATATTTTCGGAAGGTGGAATAAGTTACAGACTATGTATAATTTTATATACTGCAATTCATTAGGTACAACAAATTTAATAAAAAAATGTTTCATCCGGCAAGCAGATGGGTACATTTTGACCTCCTATTCGGATCCCGTACTAATAGTAGTTTCAAGCTCATTATCGACGTTTTCTCAGGCAAAACATGTATTTAAAAAAACACTCATGATCTTCGCCCTTGATCAAGCTATTACAAAGATCAAAGATTACATTTAAAAAATAAGCAAAACACGGGGAACTGCAGTGGCACTTTATCAAAAAATGAAGCAGTCTGATTGTTTTAAAAAAATTGTTGCACCATTGACTTCCATAAATATTTATGGCCGACATAAATTATTCAATATAAACAAAGCGAACTGCAATCGTATGCAAACTTAACAATCTCGATGTTGCATTTTACTTTTCTACACCACACAGTGGTTCCAAATGCTGAAAACGTGGTCATGAGGCGAAAAAAGGAGTCCCTATTTAGGGATTTTCATGTTTACAGTTGTTTTTTCATACTATCGTAGAGTCCTAATATGCAGGTATGAGGATCAGACTGGATGTATTCTAGTTCACAACTCAGGAACAAGTGGGCCATGTCCGGCGTTATTTTGGCCGGCAGGGAAAGTGAAAAAGAACTCGTATATTGAAAACGCTGTAAAACGTTTTGTAGTTTATCAATTTTATCGCTGTAAAGCAGATTCTTCTTTTTAAGCATGTAGTAATGTAAGATGTAACTTAAATCAACATTTATTAATAATAAATGCCTTAAATTTGTTAATGCATAAATAGTAAAAATATACTTGAAATAATTAAAAATTTGTAAAGATGCATTCCAAAAGTACAAAATTCTGCGACTAATGTTTATTAATCTTAAAATATATAGTAAGGAGGTACAGAATCACTTTGGTTTAGCTGCCTATGCATTGCTGGCAGTTGTTTGAATACAAAAGTGGGAAATGACGCATATTACATGATTCTGGCGATTGTTGAGTATGTATGGGCTTGTACATAAGTAATAGGTTCTGAATATTGTACTTCATAAAGAAAATGTATTGGTAATCAGCAGCTTCAAAAGTCCCTTATAGTATAACATTTTAAACAAAAATGCGGCTCAAATAAAATTTTCGAACTTCTTTCGTCCATATTGGATCCGCCATTTTGTTTAAAAAAAAAAGTAATCAGATTTGTAATCAGCTACCTTAACCTACCAAATTTTACAAAAAATTTTCCTTTTTGAGTGATATTTTCAATTTATTTCCGCCATGTTGGATCCGCCATTTTGTTTTTCAGAAAAAATAATGCCAGATTCGTAATCAGCGATGCCAAAAACTCTTAAGAACGAAAGTAATTCCAAAATGTATAAGGTACATTCCATGTCAAATCACTCAGGCAAAAAATTTTGGATCTCCGATTTGTCTGAAAATTGGTATATAGCTTCTGCGGGACGTAAAAATAAGATATTTAAGGTCAAAAAATCTTCTTCTTTTTTTCTCAAAATGTTATTTTATGCGATTTTACAGTGATTTGGTGTATTTAAACAAATATGCATTTTCTGTCGTAAAGTATCAATGAAAAACATAATATTTTAATAGAGAGGACTCAAAAATGTCATCATATGGCATTATAACAAATTATTTTGAATCAAAACAAGTTTTTGATCAAATTTTATAGTGTAAAAAACGTTAAAATACCGTTTTTTACATTTTCCTCCATTCCCAAAATACATCATCATCAATTTGGCTGAAAATTTGCCCACAGATAACCAAAAGATAGGACTTTAAGTGGATAGAAGGATTTCAATTATATTATAATACCAAAAAAGTTACATGCAGTAATATCAGACTCAAAAGTATATATTAGTCCAGTCGGGATAGCATTTGACCTTGAATGCCGAGCTGCCCAAAATTTTATTTTTCTGATCTTTAGGGAAGTCAACAGTAGCCTAAAGTTAAAATCACGAATGAATTCCTCCGTTACGTTAGCCGCCATCTTGATTTTAAAGGAGAACCTGTTTTGCTCAATATCTCCGCCATTTTTAACTTTTCGACAAAAATGGTAGGAACTGAAATTGTTCCAAATAAATCGTATTTACAATTATTACAATTTCTTTTTAACAATTTTCGTCGTGAGGTCGATATTTTCGAGTTAATTTTACTTACAGTAGACTCCTATATTTTTGACTATAATATTGCATGTAACTTTTTTGGTATTGTAATATAATTCAAATCCTTCTCACCACTTAAAGTCCTATGTTTTGTCTATCTGTGGGCAAATTTTCAGCCAAATCGATTATGATGTATTTTGAGAATGGAGAAAAATGTAAAAAACAGTATTTTAACGTTTTCTACACTATAAAATTTGATCAAAAGCTTGTTTTGAATCAAAGTAACTTGTTATAATGCCATATAATGACATTTTTGAGTCCCTTCTATTAAAATATTATGTTTTCTATTAATAATTTACGATAGAAAATGCAAATTTTTATAAATAAACACCAAATCACTGTAAAATCGCATAAAATAACATTTTGAGAAAAAAGAAGAAGAAGATTTTTTGACCTTAAATATCTTATTTTTACGTCCCGCAGAAGCTATATACTAATTTTCAGACAAATCGGAGGTCCAAAATTTTTTTTTGCTCCCCAATTGAGTGATTTGAAATGGAATGACCCATAAACAATATACGCTTTTAAAGGTTCATGACCACGTTTTCGGCATTTGGAACCACTGTGCGCCAGCGTTATAATCCTAATTGATTAATTCTTGCTTATCTGTGATATCTATTTAACGTGACTTGAGGTCACGTTTTCCTTACATGCTTCTTCCATATTGTAAAATGAATCCAAAATTTTAATGGAACATATTTATCTAACTTTATCAGAATAACCTTTTCAATTAACACAGCTTAATAAAACCACAATCTAAGTTAATATTAACTAATTTATTACGTAAGAAATAGTATTACACTGAAAATAAAGTATAACTCACAAGAACTACCTAATTCTAATCTCCACTCTTAACGATACAGATATTGGTATGAATATTTATAAACAAAGTGATATCATATACTTAAAAATAATAATTAACCGTAATACATATTTTTTTTTGTTATTTTCGACATTTTAGACATTTTTTTTTATTTTACGCATTTTTGTTGAAGGGGCTTAATAAACTTTCCGCACTAAATCTAGTATTTTTCGTCTTGTTTTGTTCACATTCGTTGGATATCTACATAAGCATATACTATACTTAACACTTAACCTAAGCTTTGAATGTACCACACAGTACCGATTCGGTTAAAAATTTACAAAAATAAGTAATAAAATAAAACAACCCAGTGGAACACAAACATTAAATTGAACAATTTTAAATTTTCACAACACAAAGTATAAAAGTTTTGATTTATGTCGAATCTAGATACTGTGTTTACGTTTTAAATTTAAAGAGAAACATCACAAAAGCTACAAAACAAGTTAAAACCATTGTCTGCTACATTTTCTTCAAGGGTAATCTTCTCTAACCTAAAATAGTTCTTCAGTACCGACCGTCCTTTTGATGTTGTTAAACATTTTTAAATTATTTTGTTCTACTGCAACTACAATAACGTTAAAAGAGCGAATTTCTGAAGGAAGCATAAGGGAAATGCAAAAAAATATAAAAATTATGACGAAACGGGTTAAAACAAAGTAAACCCAAATGAATCTCTTCAAAATATGTAGTTGAAGCACTATAACTCCTTCAAAAAATGTAGCATAAAAGGAGAAGCAATGGTGGTGTACAATTTCATTACAGATTATATAGGTAAATATTTAGATCGTTTAATGTATCATTTGAAATTACTCAAATTTTACTGTTACAGAAATACTTAAAATCTACAGCTAGAGAAAAACAAATTTGAAGTTTAAGTTTAAAAACGAATGCAGCGTATTCTTTAGTCGTTGTATAGTCTAACACGCTATCTAAGAGACTCATTCATATTCAGCTGAGTGGGATGCTGTTGTTCTAGGTGTGAAATTCCATAAACAAGGGATTTACCTGTTTTATGAAATGGTCTTGTTTTATGAAATATTAACGAGTCGCTTAAGCTGGGATCCAACAGAACGTGCCGTGGCACGCCTTGCGAAACAAAAAATATGTAATAGAAAAAGATAAAACTAAATACGGTAACAGCGCAACGTGAAATAGCGTTATTTCTCTCAGAACGTGTGATTTACTATCCTTGAACTTGAACAAAGACCAAATTCTTTATTTATGGCCTGAGCGGAGGGGGGTGACTTGTCCGGTCGTTTGTCGGTAAATGAGCACAGTTCAAAGTTGATAATTTTGTGGTCTAACGATGGTGTGTTGTAATTTTTCTCATTGTTTGAATTAACCAACCTACTAAAATATCTACCGCCAACACTGGTGGTGTACCTTGATACTCTAGACTCTAGGGGACAAGATGGTGCAATCGATTTTTTCAAAAAGTAAATATTTATTAATTTCACAGTAACGTGGTCTCTTTTCTTTTCACTATTATGTATTTTCTATTTCTCTTTGCCGACGCAAACCGGTGAAGTGTGCCACGCCATACTCCATGGGATCCCGTCTTTAGATAGCTTGCTAGACTTTAAAATAAATATTGGAATTATTGTACAGCGCCATCTAACTTGCGAATTTCTACTCGAAATAGGTTAAAAACGTGAACAAAACTTGCGACGTCCGAGGCTTTCGTTTTGGAGCTTTTCATTCGATGTTGTAGAGCATGCATACGTTGCCGTTGGCCATAGATGGCGGCACCAACGGAGACGTGGGAGACAATACCGCAAAGCCCAAGAACATAAAAGTTCGGACTAATACGGCTCTGTCCGGTCGATCGGCGGCGAATACCTGAAAGTAAAATAACGATATTAAACGCTTTTGGTCCACATAATATACGCCAGTAATGGAAAAAAAATTGCACTCGAGGGGTGCCGACAAAACTGAAAACTTCTTAAATTGCGTTGAAATTGAGGAGGTAGGTAGGTAGGTGCAATAAGGGGCTATAGACTATAGACTATAGACCATTGTGCCTTCTTGGGGAGAATAATTTTTGGTGTCTACATGTATTATACCAAATATTACGATATACTGATTTGTTACGTTGGTACAGTTGATTTTTCTATGTGGTCTAATGTGCCCTTTTTACATAGAACTATGTTACATGGCGTTATTTACGTTTGAGTATTTTTTAATTCATCAATTTCCATATATTCTAATAATTTTGAATATGGAGAATTTGAAATTGGTCATTAAAAGAATGATTATGATCTAGAACAGCGTTTCCCAAATGGTGGGTTGCGACCCGGTACCGGGCCATGAAAGCAAAGCGCCGGGTCGCCTCGCCTCGCCGTTTCACATGAACATCTTCTTTTACACTGCGAAGTGCGTTGGCTATCCAAATGGAATGCTTTAAAAAACTTTAATTGAATCGAAGGAAGAAATTTCAATATTCTTACAACATCCACCAACGGCTAGGGATGCAATATTTAAATTTAAAGACAGTTTTCATGATGTCAATTGGTTAATCAAGGTAGCCTCTGTTTGGTATATTTTTGACTTCTTGAACAATTTAAATATGCCATTACAAGGTAGCAATGTAGTACCAGAGAAGGTGGAAGCTGCAACAAAAACTTAATTTGTGGACACGTCGCGCGGAAGCAGGAAATTACAAAGCTAAAAGAACTACAAAAAGAGTATAATGTGAATCATTGCCGGATGAGATTTCAAGGAACACCTGCTAGGACTGGGGCAAATCTGAAGGAATATTTTCCCCCCATCCACAGCAACAAAGCATGGATAGGGAATCATTTACAATGGACGTAGAATCCGAGACAAGACTTCTGGATATAGATATTGAGTCAGTATAACTGAACTATCGTGTGACAGGGCACTTAAAGACATACTTGACAAAATACCACTGATAGATTTTTGGCTGTCTTGCCACCAGGAGTACCAAGTTTTAGCAGAAAAAGCGATAGTTTCTAATTTCTTTTGTTACGACCTATAAGTGTTAGGCAGGGTTTTCAACGAAGATGCCATTGAACCGGTTGGAAAGTTTACATACCTGGGAGTAGAAATATATGCCGACGGATCAGAAGATGGAGAAATACGGAAGAGAATAACGCTGGCACACAGAGCTTATTTTGCCCTCTCCCATATATTACGGTCTAAAAGTGTTCACCGAAATACAAAGATGAGAATCTATAAAACTATAATTCGACCAATAACATGCTATGACAGGGAAGCCTGGGTCCTGAAAGAAACATCCAAAAACAAACTCGACACATTCGAAAGGAAAGTACTGAGGAGAATACTAGGACCTGTGAGTGTGAGGGAAAACGGAATCTTCAGAAGTCGATACAACAACGAAATTTATCATCTGTATAAGTAAGCACCCCTGTCAGACTTCATTAGAATGCAAAGATTGCAATGGGCCGGACATGTGATAAGAATGGGAGAGGATAGGCTACCAAAAAGAGCACTAAATGCTAGAATACAGGGAAAGAGGCCGGTTGGAAAGCCAAGAAAGCGCTGGGAAGACACAGTAAACAGCGACGGACAAGCCCGTTTAGGAGTCCGTGTGTGGAGAAGAGCAGGCTAAGGCTCAATTTGGGCTGTAGTGCCGTAGAAGAAGAAGGGTTTTCAACACTGGCTTTCCTCAAAAATAAGTATAGGAATCGTTGGGAAGTCGAACCGGAGCAGAGCTGAGAATAAAATTATCATTTTTTCCTCCAAAAATGAAGTTTTTAACCAAAAACGATATTTCTCATTAATAAAGTATTTGATTTTATTTTTTTTTTTATTATATTTTTGTTTGAGCTAAACTGGCCAGTTGGTTGTGAAAAACCAGTGCCAATAAAATACAAAACACACATTGTTTGAGCTAATGATTCTTTATTAAAATATAACTGCAATAAATATTTAAATATGTTTTCTTGTACACACACACCAGGGTATGCAAAAAAAATTAGTGGGTCACGGAGGATAAACACAAAAATAACCGGGCCACGGAAAAATAAGTTTGAGAAACGCTGATCTAGAAGGTGAAGTGCGTACGTAAAATATGTTTTCCTATTATTAAAACCCCGTTTATGTTCTGGTATACGTTTGTTAAAGGTTCTACCAGTTTGACCGATATAAGTTTTTGAGCAGTCACCACATGTTGTTTATGTTACCGGCTAAATCCGATTTCAGGACAAACTGCCTAGGCCAAACTAGTTTGTCCTAAAAGCGATAGGATAAACTAGTTTAGCCTAGGCCGAACTAGTTTATCCTGATATTAATACGGACACTGCAGGATAAACTAGTACAGCCTAGTATAACAATTATAATATACCTAATAAGTCAAAATAAATAAATTGAATAAAATACTCGTAATTTGAAAATAATAATTTTTATTAAAACGATAATGATTCTTCGTTAAAACTAATAGACAATTGGTAATACAAACAATCATATTATAAAAAATATTATTTTTTTTCCATTGAATGCTTTGGTGACACTTGGAATTATTGCTAAGTATCATTGCCTTCTCACACTTGGATCTGCTTGTGGAACAGTTTTTGTTGCAGCTGCATTTGACAAAACCTTGTCCTGATCCAACTGAATCTGTCATTGCTGCAACTCTTAACGATATTTAAGAGCCTTGGTTTACATCTGCTACCTAAAAAATTGAATGGCAAATGTCGATTGATTAAACTTTTTTAGAGGTAGCAGATATAAACTAAGGCTCTAATATACCGTTAAGGGTTGCAGCTACGCGAGAGTCAGTTGGATCAGGACAACGTTTTGCCCAATGTAGCTGTAACAAAAATTGTTCCACAAACAGATACAAGTGCAAGAAGGCAATGATACACCGCAATTCTAAGCGTCACCAAAGCACTCCATGGAAAAATAAATATTAATTTTTATAATTGAGGTCTAATTATTTCTTTTATAAAAAAAACATTTTTTATACTATGGTTGTTTGTCAATTAGTTTCTACGACGAATCATTACCGTTTTAATAAAAATTATTATTTTCTACTTACATATTTTATTCAGTTTATCTATTTATTTTTACTTTTTAGGTATATTATAATGTTTATACTACTCCGTACTAGTTTATCCTAGGACAAACTAGTTTGGCCTAGGCCAAACTAGTTTATCCTAACGCGTTCAGGACAAACTAGTTTGTCCTGAAATCAGGTTTGGCCGGTAACATATAAACCACTGTGTAACTGCTCTTTCCCATAAAAACTTAAAAACGCCCACAGCAAGATACTTTTTATGGAGGAACTTTAACTTACAACATAACGCAACATAATTAGCTGGGAGGTTTTGGCAGATGTTTTGACAGAGATATCAGATATCCAAGAAAAAATTGGAAGAAAAAGTAAGAAAATAATGGATATCAGATGAACTTGAAATCTTATCAAGGAAAGAGCTAAAAAAGATATCTTGTATGCCGAAAATGTGGAAGAAATAGTGGATAAAAAACTAGAATATGAAGCGATATATGTATACATAAGAGTTGAAAGGAGTTCAAGAAGAGACAAAAAAGGTGGCATGGAGAATTGGCAAAAATATACAGCACAATACAACAGGGCTAATTTTAAAAAAGAATTAAACCATATTATGTTAACAATTCTTTCCAAGAAGGGGATATAATACTTTTTAATAAATAAGTCATTAAATAAAAAAACTAATATTCATAAGACATAATATTTTTAATTGTATTCTTGGAAGGACATAGTAGTCCAGGGAAATAAGTTTTTTCTCAGGACACTGAAATATCCAAGTAGCTGAAAACTTTTTTAGTTATTGTAGACCTATAGGAAGAAAACCTAGGTACCTGTTTCCTGTCTCGAGTTCGGAGCCGTTTTTTAATTATTAAAAATTTAGTGCAAAAAACGCGATCCAAAACCGTTTGTCTAACGAAAAAAAGTCAAGAGGTTCTTTTTGTTAGCAACTAATAAGAGATTACAAAACTGATTTTTATTTTGATAAAAAACAGTGGCGTGCCATTTTTTAATGTAATAAAATTATATTTTGGTCAATATCAACGGTTCAAAAAAAGGTAGATAATAAATAATTCTTTTCATTAAATTATAGAGAAATTTATCCTCTTTTAAAATATATAAAACTTAATATACCATTAGATTTTGCTGGAGATTTTGCTCAGTTACGTCATGATCTTCTTATTCCCAAATTTTGGTGCATCATTATCTCGATCATGAGCGTCACAAAAGAAATAATAAAAAACCGCGACTTTGACCCCTTATAACTACCCTCGTCCCTCGATCTGGTTTCCGCCCCTGGAGATTTTACTTAATTATGTCATGTTCTACTTGTTCCCAAATTTTGCTGCACTATCTCGATCGCTAAGGTCACAAAAAATACCTTATAAATTTTATATTCACCCCTGCCCCCAACCATTTGTCCCCCAAGCAGCGTTCCGCCCCTAGAGATTTTGCTTAGTTACGTCATGACCTACCTATTCCCAAATTTTGGTGCATCATTATCTCGATCATGGGCGTCACAAAAGAAATAATAAAAACCGCGACTTTGACCCCTTATAACTACCCTCGTCCCTCGCTCTGGTTTCCGCCCCTGGAGATTTCACTTACTTATGTCATGTTCTACTTGTTCCCAAAGTTTGCTGCACTATCTCGATCACGAACGTCACAAAAACCCCTTATAATTTATATATTCACCCCTGGCCACACCCCTTTGTTCCCTACGCAGCGTTCCGCCCATGGAGATTTTGCTTGGCTACATCATGACTTGCCTATTCTCAAATTTTGGTACACTATCTCGATCATCAGCGTCAAAAAAAAAAATAAATAAATAAAAACCGCGACTTTGACCCCTTATAACTACCCTCGTCCGCCGCTCTCGTTTCCGCCTCTGGAGATTTTACTTAGTTATGTCATGGCCTACTTATTCCCAAATTTTGGTGCACTATCTCGATCCCGAACGTCACAAAAACCCCTTATAATTTTTATATTCACCCCTGACCCCAGGGCCGCCGCTAAAGTGTTGGCCGCCCGTGTGCAACTTAATATTGGCCGCCCCCCTTTTAACACTTTAGTCGTTTCAACATAGGTACTCGTATTTAAAGAAATGTGCAGGAGATACATCGTAACCGTAACGGGTATATGAAAAATAATTGCTCTGATCCCGACGTTACTTTTAGACCTGGATCCCGCGTACCAAAAAAAAAGTTGATTAATAGCAAGCTGAAAATTTGTTAATAGCTTAACGGTGTCTAGTCGGACAAACTTTGATGTATGGGAACACTGGAACAGGGGAAGTTTTAATTGTGGAACAGGTTAAAAATTTGGAACGTCAGACTACAAAAACGTTCCATGTATTTTGTCGGACATAACTTCCATTGATTTGTTACCATTTCATTAAACTCTCATGCAAAAATCAGACTGGTGTCTATGACCAACTGGGCATTTTAATGAGTGAAACACGAAGAACATGTCAAATGACAGGGATCATGTTGGTTAGTAATATCAGTCTGATTTTTGCATGAGAGTTTAATGAAAGGGTAACAAATCAATTGGATGTTCTGTCCTGACGTTCCAAATTTTTAAACTGTTCCACAATTAAAACTTCCCCTGTTCCAGTGTTCCCGTACATCAAAGTTTGCACGACTAGACACCGTTAAGCTATTAACAAATTTTCAGCTTGCTATTAACCAAATTTTTTTTGGCACGCGGGATCAAGGCCTATTTAAAAGCGTGACTAAAATCATCAAATTCTCAACTTAGACTGAACTATAACCCATCTATAACCATACATAAGCATAAAGGAACAATATTATACAGAGCAACCATCGAGTAATAAAAAAGATTTTTTACACCATCGGGTAATAAAAAAGACTTTTTCTATTACTCAATGAGAGCAACTTAACAAGTACTTATCTAAATTCTCGGAAAGTGTCCTATTGTGGTGTCGTACTCTCTTAACAAATCATAAATGTTCAGAATTTGAAAAATTCGCATATGGACCAAGTAGATAAAAATATCCTTAAAGTCCGAAAACCGCCAGCCACTTTGAATTAAAAAGCATTCCCGGAACTACTTTATGACTACAACTGCAAAAGGGCAGTTCATATAATACATACTATTTTCTGGCATTTTTGTTTAGATTGTTTGGAATATTAGAGATTATAGAAATATCTGAATCATTACTATTTGTTTTTTGAATTTATTTTCTTTTAAAAAAAATTATCATCAGTGGACTGCTTTTGGCCGCCCCTATAATCGGTCGCCCGTGTGCGATGCACACTTTGCACACATGGTAACGGCGGCCCTGCCTGACCCCACCCCTTTGTCGGCCACGCAGCGTTCGGCCACGCAGCGTTCCGCCCCTGGAGATGTTACTTAGTTGCGTCATGACCTACTTATTCCCAAATTTTGGTGCACGATCTCGATCATGAGCGTCACAAAAAAAAAATAATAAAAACCGCGACTTTGACCCCTTATAACACCCTAGTCCCCCACTCTGGTTTCCGCCCGTTGGGTAAAGTCGTGTACACAACTAATTCAACATATCCCGTATAGTTTGTCCATATTACTTATCACGAGCAAAATCCGCTTCTATCTCTCCGACTATAACTAAAAAAGTTGTCATTACCTGGATATTTCAGTGTCCCAAACATGGTCTATTTCTTGCTTCCCTGGAGTATAATTTTATGTATCGTAGGGTATTAAGTTATGTTTACTGAGTAAATAAGAAAGTGTAATAGGAAGAAAACTTGAGAGGGCTATTTCTCAAACCATGGATTATGTATGCATCATCATCATTCTCTTTGCCTTATCCCTATGCGGAGCCGGCTTCCCTAATTGCATTTCAACACACAATTCTATCTTGGGTCATATCAATGTTAATCCCTTTACCAACATGTCCTGCCTTATCGTCTCCCCCCAGGTCTTCTTTAGTCTTCCTCTCCTACTCCTTCCAGGAATCTGTACTTCAGCTATTCTTCGTATTGGGTGATTAACGTCTCGACGTTGAACATGACCAAACCATCTTAACCTATGCTCTCTCATTTTGGCATCAATTGGTGCCACACCTAGACTTCCCCTAATATACTCATTTCTAATTTTATCCTTCTTTGTCACTCCACTCATCCATCTAAGCATTCTCATTTCCGCCACATGCATTCGTTGTTCCTCTTTCTTTTTCACTGCCCAACATTCAGTTCCGTGCATCATAGCCGGTCTTATGGCTGTTTTATAGAATTTTCCCTTCAGCTTCATTGGAATTTTTCTGTCACACAACACACCACTCGCTTCTTTCCACTTCATCCATCCAGCCCTAATTCTACTGCATGCATCTCCATCTATTTCTCCATTACTCTGTAATACCGATGCTAGGTACTTAAAACTATTGCTTTTCACAATCATTTCGCCATCCAAAGATACCATTTTATTTGTAGTAACTCCATCTTTAAATGAACATTCCAAATACTGTTTTTGTCCTACTAAGTTTTAAACCTTTTTCCTCCAGAGCTTGTCTCCACTGTTCCAGTTTTTGTTCTAAGTCTCTTTAACTATTTCCCATTAACATTACATCATCAGCATACATTAGGCACCATGGAATATTACCCTGCAGTTTCGCTGTTATCTGGTCCAAAACTAATGAGAATAAATAAGGACTAAGCACCGAGCATTGGTGCAATCCTATTTTCACCTGAAATTTATCAGTCTCTCCCACAATCTTTTCTTTAGGGACTCCTTTCTTATTGAGTGCCCACCACAGAATCTCTCGAGGAACTCTATCATATGCTTTCTCAAGATCAATGAATACCATATGAGCGTTGGTCTCTTTATTCCTGTATTTTTCCATTAGTTGCCTTACAATGAAAATTGCATCTGTTGTTGATCTGCCCTGCATAAAGCCAAATTGATTATCGGATATATCGGTTTCTTCACGTATCCGTCTATCAATTACTCTCTCTCATATTTTCATGGTGTGGCTTAGTAGTTTTATAGCCCTGTAGTTTGTGCATTGTTGTATGTCTCTCTTGTTTTTGTAGACAGGTACTAATATACTGCTTCTCCATTCGTCTGGCATTTGTCCAACTTCCATAATTCTATTAAATAGACCTGCTAGCCAACTTATTCCTGTCTCTCCCAATGCTCTCCATACTTCCCCAGGAATATCATCTGGTCCGACTGCTTTTCCTTTCTTTATTTTTTGAAGCGCTTGAGCCACTTCCTCGTTTGTTATTCTGGTAACCATTGCTGTTACTGTCTCCGTTAACTCCACAGGCTGTCTGTCAAATTCTTCATTTAATAAACTGTCAAAATAATTTCTCCATCTCTTTTTGACATCCTTTTCGTGAATTAGTATTTTATTATTTTCATCTCGGATACATCTAATCTGATTAAAATCTCTTGCCTTTGCTCTCTGTTTGGCTATTTTATATATCTTTGCTTCGCCTTCCCTGGTATCAAGTTGATCGTATAGGTTTGAATACGCTTCTGCTTTAGCTTTTGCTACTGCTACTTTCGCTTCCTTTTTGGCGACCATATAGTTTTGAAGATCTATGTCCGATCTGGTTTCTTGCCACTTTTTATATAATTTTCTCTTCTCTTTTATTTTTCCTTGTACTTCATTTGACCACCAGCAAGTCTCTTTATCCTCAAACTTCTTTCCTGACGTTTTCCCAAGTATTTCAATAGCCGTCTCTCTAATAATATTGGCCATTTTTCTCCAAATTGTGTTAGGGCTTCTTTTCATGTTCCAACATGTTTTTTCTACTATTCTTTCCCTGAATAGACTTTCCTTCTCATCTTTTAGCATCCACCACTTGATTTTTTGTGGTCCTCTCCGATATTTTTGTTTAGTTTCGCTTTTTACTTCGATGTCCAGAACAAGCAGCTTATGTTGTTGGCTTACTGTCTCACTAACTATTACCTTGCAGTCCTTGCATTCACGTATGTCTTCTTTCCTTATCATGAAGCAGTCTATTTGGGATTGACGTTGGTTGGCTTACTGTCTCACTAACTATTACCTTGCAGTCCTTGCATTCACGTATGTCTTCTTTCCTTATCATGAAGCAGTCTATTTGGGATTGATGTTGTCCACTTTTGTAGGTAATAAGTTGAGTTTCTCTCTTTTTAAAGAATGTGTTAACAATCGCCATATTCAATGCTGTTGCTAATTCTAGCATATCATCTCCAGCTTCATTTCTAGTTCCAAAGCCTAATCCCCCATGTATTGTTTCATATCCTGTCTTGGCTTGGCCCACATGTGCATTGAAATCACCTCCTATTATAACTTTCTTCTCTGCTGGAATATCACTCAGTACGTCTCCTAATTGGTCATAGAAAGCTCTTCTTTCATTCTCACCCAGACCTGTTTGAGGAGCATACACACACACAACATTCAATACCTCTTTATCAATTACAAATTTCACTGACATCATTTTATCACTCGTTCTTACAACTTCTACTACGTTATCTTTCATTTCACTATCAGCAATTATACCAACTCCATTTCTAGTATTACTACTCCCTACATACCACAATTTATATCCATCACCTAGTTCTTTCCCCCTTTGTCCTTTCCACCTAGTTTCTTGAATACAAGCAATTTGAACTCTTCTTCGTTTGAGCGCATCCACTAACTACAGACTCTTACCTGTAAGACTACCAAGATTCCAAGACCCTATCCTGATTTTTCTAACCTGCAATGGTGTTCCCCCTGAGATAGTCCTCACCCGGAGATCCGAACGAAGGCTCATTTTACTTCCGGAACATTTTACCTCAGGAGATGCCATCATTTCAGTATAAGTTTTTATTGCGTTTGGAGAAGGTCTTTCATTATTATGGCCTGAAAAGATTTTTGGATATTTGATGCCTGAATGCCTTTTCTATCAGCACCATACCCTGCCCTGCCCGTTTAGCCAATACACCACCAATGCAACCAAAGTGCAGTATTACCCCACACCCGCCTGCATTTTTCTGTATAGACCAGGATCCCTACTGTAAGGACTGCCCTATAAGCCAATGTATTGTTACCCGTATCCCGCCACTAGGAGGCACGTACTTTATTCGGGATACGGATTATGTATGCATATAAGCCCTTATTGCACCTACCTCCTCAATTATGATAAATAAAATTAATAATTTTTTGTGAATATTAATTACCAGTAAATATTATTATTATTCTTAATAAAATTAATATCAGTCTTTTTACATTGAAAACGTTATGCATTTTTGAATGTTTTACAATGTTTAGAGCTTAGAATTCTACAAAAAGCTTTATAATCTTTTACAAGTAGGAATATTTTAACAAGTATTTTTTATCTCGCTGAAAACATGGACCCTTCATATTTCTGAATAATAGAATTTGGAAGGAGGATTTGGTTGCAGACAAGTGTATTATCTTAAGCCCAGACAAAGTGGCACAAATTTTACTCCGCTATTGCATAGGGCATAGACTCTCTTAAGCTATAATAGTATACCATAGCATACAGGTTACTCTGCAGTGCTATCATAGAACATTCAAATAGGTACCTGGAATCTATTTGTCGAATACTGCTAAACACTTTTAGTTATTTTAGGTATATTTGTAGTTATTATAAGATAACTGCTATTTTACGTATATTTTTCATTATATAAATTTTATATTCGATGTTTATGTCTCAAGTATCCTTGATAAGGTAGTAGAGGTCATAAAAACACAAACAAAATTTTGTGCAGCGTTGTAGAAAGTCACGAGAGTGTTCGAGGAATAAGATAAGTTGATCGTTGAATGGAATATTTCATCTTGTTAAATTGTTGTTGTCAATGTGTTAATTTAATTTATACTATTATCTAGTCCAACAGTTCATTGTACTATTTATTTCTGACGTTCATCTTGTATTCTTTTTCTAAACAGTTCAATAAATACGACGGGAAACGAGAAACTAATAGTACTTACTGTAAGTAGGCTGTACGACCCCTAACAACTAAATGTTAGAACAAACGAAAATTTATTGAAAACGCTCATCTTCACAACCATGCTTATTGAAATAAAGAATGATATAATTGTTCATAACAATTAAGCAACCTAACTAGCGCCATTTTGAAGTTCAAAGTATATAGTTTAAAGTTTGAGCAAACTTTGAACTTCAACAGAGCGGTTCATAAAGCTTTAAAAATGTCGTCCTAACGAAATCGGCTCGGGATCGGTGGAGAGTAATTATTATTTAAATCCGTACACTCAAAAAATTAAAGTGATTCTTCAAACATATGCTGCGATTAATATCTCGGGAGCTTGTTGATGGATTTTGATCATTATTTTTTTAATTTGTATGTACTTGTAGTCTTGTGGAGTACGTTATATACACACATCCCCACCTAAAATTACAAAATGTTAAGGGGGAAGCCCCATTATCATTCGGGGATATGAAAAATAGGCTACGACCGATTCTCAGACCTACCAAATATACATACATATATATAAATTTTCATAAAAATCGGTCAAGTCGTCTCGGAGGAGTATGGCAACTAACACTGTGACAGGAGAATTGCATAGATGTAAATATATAGATGGCTATTAAAAACTAGGGGTTGGTGATAGAAGAGTGAAAATTAAGGGTGGTATGTATTTTTTAATACCACATCATATAAAAATTAAGGTAGAAAATTTTGTCCAAAAAAATGCTAGGGGTGCAACCCCTCTCATAATTTATAGGTATGAAAAATAGATTACAATCTATTCTCAGTCCTACAGGATATACGTGTAAAATTTCATAAAAATAGGTACAGCCGTTTCAGAGGAGTATGGTAACTAACACTGTTACAGGAAAATTTTATAATAAGGAAGTACCTGAGAACTAAATAAAAAAAAGTGACTAACTTTGGCTGTAATTAGCTTAGGCAATTTTTTTTGAAAATTCGTGTAAAAATACCAGCTTTTTAAATCCCAAAGTAGATTTAGTCTACAGTCATTATTAACAAAGGTATTCAAATTATTATTTATAAAGCAAAGATCACACTAGTAAAATGTTTTCGGAATGGTAAAAATTACTTTTTATTGAATTTTTAAATACGTTGAAAATATAAGTATTCTTCTTTTATGTGGTTTCCACAGAATTACTGTATCATTATTATTTTCAGAGCAATATCATCGCAAAAAAAACTATGTGGGAAAAAAATTGAATAAAATTTAAACTAATTGATGAATCGTCTTAAAATTTTTTGTCTATTATATGAACTGTTTGGCTCTACTTTTCATACAATATCAAAGTCTTAGTTCATTTTCGCAAAAGGTATAGCAAATTCTTGATTTTCAAAATATTAGTTTTATTTTGCAATTTCCGAAGCAACAAATGATCGCACCGAAATTCAAAAACTACCATTTTAAACCTTCGCTCATCTACTAAGAGATGAATCCTCTAAATAAGATATTTAGTTACCCTATTTTTACTTGTAGCGATTTAAACGAAAAAACTGCCATTTTTATCCGAACGGAACTCCGCCGTCCGAACTGTGACGGGCATTTTTGTATTTATAACGTATTAGGTAGGTATATAGTACCCAAAAAACCTATTTGCAACCTGGCTTGCCAAGTGTCCCGACAGAAATCTTATTTCTCTGGACTAATTTACAGAACCTAATGAACATCGTCATTTGCTAATTATAAAATAATCAAGCAGAAATAAACGCCACGCTGGACAGCTTTTATTACATTTTTATTAATAGCAGGTGATTAGTATATCACTACAATCATGGTGTTATTTTTGCTGAGGGTCTTTGACTGCATTATTGTTGTGTGTTTGTGTGGCTCTTTTATTATTGTTTTGATATCAAATTTTAGTCTATTGAATGTGACTGACCTAGTGACACTGATAAATTAAAAAAATTATCAGCTGTCACTTCCGGTATTTTTATGATATAATCAGTTGCAAATAAATAATATTAGACACTATTCCTGACTAAAGATTGTTTCCTTTACAATTAAACTAGAAATATGATGTGTACATCTTGAATATGTCTTTGTAGACGGATAAATTGAGGCTATCAGAGCAACAGTGGCCTAAGCCTAAAAACTAAGTTTTGAGATAAATGCAATCTTTGCATTCGTATTTCCATTATGTTCCTGGGATGACACTACAAATTCTGTAGCGCCATTTAGACAAATATAGAGGTAGGTTGTGTAGACCCCTGTTAATCCGAAGATTTAATGTTGCTGCTTTTATTGATATATTAATCTAAAATGCCCAAATTGTGGCTTAGGCCACTTTTGCGCTGAGAGCCTCAATTAATATTCTTAACCCTTAAGTACTAACTTACTTAACCCTTAAGTACTGCCGTCTCTCAGACGGCATCGCTTGTCGACAGTGGGATATTAAAAAATTTTGAAGATCACCCGTTTATGACTTTTCAAGTTGGGTTGTTCTTTAATAGTATGTATTGAATTCGGCAATATGCGGCAGGTTGTTATTCGAAAGATATTTAGGCTCAAAGTGTGATTTCCGTATAATAGACGGGGTGTTAGTGTTTGTGTCCAGTTCGTCATTACACAATAATGTGCCCCAGTTCGTCAAAAAACATCAAATAAGGGAATAAAGACCCTGACGAAACTCTTTTGAAATGGTTTGATGAGGTAGAAGATGATAGAAGACGACATAAGCGAAGTGGAATCAATTTGTGATGAAAATGTTGCCACTGACTACCATTGCTACACTGTACTAATTATAGTACCTGTCAGTTTTTTTTTGTTTTAATATTTTTTAAAAACCTTTTTATTTTCTTTTTTCTTACTCTTTGTTTAACTCGATTATAAATTTTTAATAAGATTCTTTAATTTGTTTCATTTTTATCACACTTTTTTTCAAGAGTAAAAAGGTACACAAACAGTCCTTCCATTCTTGTTATAATGTTTTTTATTTTAATAAATACAGATAAACTAGATTAATTACTGTGTTTTTTAGATAATCAATACTTTCAGTAAGTCATCGAGATATTTTTTTGCATTAAAATATTAACAAAAACAAAAATTACCACTAAAATGTTAAACCTGTCTGTCAGGCGGTTAGTTAGTGTTAACGTCATTGATTTAAGTATTAGTACTTAAGGGTTAAAAAGCTGAAGGTAAAGCTTAAAAATATCTAAAACAAAAGATTTAAACTATTTTAGCATCGTGTGGGGATTATTTTATAACGTAATTATTTTAATATTATAATAATATATAAGACAAACTACATAAGTATCAGGCATGCGGACTTCCATTATTTTACATAAAAAAACAAAATTTAAATCAATAACCCAGTTCGTGTTTGTTCATGTAGCATGTAGCCTTATTCAAATAAATGAGGCTTTTATAAAAGCATGCAATCCTGTATATTGTATATAATCAATTTAAAATTATGATTGATGTTATAAAATTAAAATCATTTCGCGTATTTAGTAAACGAGATATAAATTTAACATTATAAATGCGTAGATAATAATTTTTAATCTTAAAAGACTATCTAATATTGATAGAAATTCAAGTATTTACACAATGTGATATTTTGGAAGTTTCTGGATTTCTAAATAAAACGAACAAGATAAATATTGTGATTTATTCAAAATTGTATGTAGGTACTATTTACTTACTTATTTTGTTTTCATAATAAACAAAAACACCCGTGTTGAGCTGCCCCCCCCCCCCCCCGCCCTCTTGCAAAAATTAAAAAACAAATAGCGCTGATTTATGAGCTTTCACATTCCGCAAATTAAAAATTTTGAGCTCGTTACACTGAGCAGGAATTTAATATTTTAGTGGGGGGCTGAGCCAGTCCCCCCACTACTTAAAAATAGGGATATTGAATCGATTTTTACGCCAGAATTACGAGCTATTTATGAGCTCTTGAAATTATATAGTTTCGATTTTTGAGCTCATCCCCTTCACCCCCAAATGGATCTACCTTAAGAGAAACGTGCTGAAAAAAATTAAAATCGTATCGCGGATATAATTCCTATACCTTATATATTCTAAGAATAAACTCTTAAATCACGCGCATTTCGATTATTGAGCTACAACCCCTTCGCAAGAAAACCTGGCTTAAGAGAGAGTTGTACTTAAAATGCATTAAATTAATTATTTGTCGAATACATATCATTTAATAATTTATGAGCTCCAAAATACGCGCATTTAGATCATTAAATTGCAATTTCTTTTATATAGTGCAGTCACTGAAGGTAAAAATCAACTATTACCTTCAATTTCGGTGAACCTTCATCGATTTTCACGAAAATTGATGGGTGGTTAGAGGATACCTCAAGAAACAAAGGAGACATGGTGCCATCTTGCGCCTTTACCCTGAGGGTGCATACCGCCCCTTCTCGGGGGTGAAAATTATTTTATTAAAAATAACTCAACAAATCGATAGATGAAGGACAAATTATAAGCAAAATTTGTTATATAAAGTTGTTAAAATAAGTCAATACTTTTTGAGTTATTAAAGATCAAAAATTTTATTTATTCATGAAAATAATGAATGTTTTAAAGCGGTTTTTCGTAAATCACTGCAAAACTGTAAGTTTTTACAAAAAAGTTAATAGTAGTTTAATTCGTATAGCTTATACGAATTATTGAGCTATATAATTCGCACGCATTTCGATTATTGAGCTACAACCCCTTCGCAAGAAAACCACCCCATCTTTCTGGCTTAAGAAAGAGTTGTACTTACTTAAAATGAATTAAATTAATTATTTGGCGACTACATAGCGTTTAATAATTTATGAGCTCGCAAAATATACGCAATTCAATTATTGAATTGCAATTTTCTTTCTATAGTGCAGTCACTGAAGGTAAAAATCAGCTATGACCTTCGATTTCGGTGAACCTCCATTCATTTTCACGAAAATTGGCGAGTGGATAGAGGACACCTCAAGAAACAAAAGTAACATGGTACCAACTTGCGGTTTTAGCCTGGGGTAGATGTCACCCCTTCTCGGGGGAGAAAATTACTTTATTAAAAATTACCCCACAAATCGATAGAGGGACAAATTCTAAGCAAAATTTGTTATATAATGTTATTAAAACAAATCAATACTTTTTGAGATATTAAAGATCAAATATTTTATTTTTGGGAAAAAAAAGGAATGCATGCTTTAAAGCATTTTTCATAAATAACTCAAAAATGTAAGTTGTTACAAAAAAGTTTTCATCCCTAAAATTGAAGCTAATAAAAAATATAATAAACTCCTTACTTGAAATATCATTTAATGTTAATTTAAAGTAAGTTATAGGTAATTGAATGTATATTTTTTTTTCTGTGAGTATTCAAATCTAAGGATCCAAGCTTAAATAACGGAAAAATGATGCATTTTATAACACTTACTAAATACTTGTCAACGTTCTTAGAAAATACCTATCAAATGAGCTCCAGAAGTTGAGAGCATTAAAATTTATACTACAAAATTTTTCCAAAAAAATTATATATTTTTTTTAATAACTTTGTTCATTTTTATGATATCAGGCACATCCAACTATTTAAAAGGTAATTTCAAGAGCTATAAAACTGTATTACATTTAGGCCCGGTACTTTATGTCTCCGTTAACAGCCGGTTAGTTAACCGGGGTTTAATCGGGACAGAAATATATGCATAACATAGACATAAACGCAATTATACTTATTATTATATTAATAAATAATTATAATAATAATTATAATTGCTTTTATTACAACGCAAGAGGCCCTATGAGGTACTTTTCTGTCCCGATTAAACCCCGGTTAGCTAACCGAGGTTTAACCGGGACATAAAGTACCGGCCCTTAATCTGTCAAATACTTTATTTTTTTAGGACAATAGGTTAAAGGGCTCCAGTTACATTAAACGTTTCTATCTTGGATATTTTGATTCATACAGAAATCAAAAGACAAGTAAAATATTTGCTAATAAAAAAACTCAAATTTCGTTATCTATCATTTTTTACGTGTATCGAGTATTGTTTGAATTATTATCAAAAGCAAATAATTTACGAGAATTTGAAAAATTTGATTTTTTTAAATCATATAAAATATATATTTTTATAAAATATATATTCTAAATCGCTCAAAATGTTTAAGGTCATTACTTATGCTAGAGTAAAGTAAGTCTTATAGGGATTACTAAAGATTTTAATTTTTGTGGAAATGTTCGTTTTACTTTTCACTTTTTACTAAAAAATTCGAAAGAAGCCTATTATTTTCATGTTCACTTGCTTAATTTTGATGATATCAACTTCTTTCGGTCCTCATTTAATAGGTATTTCTGAGTACTTTGACAAATGTATATTAACTATATTAAGCATATTTTATAAAATGCATCGTTTTCCTGTTAATTAGGCTTGAATAATTAGATTTAAGTACCCGCCGAAAAAAAAATACATTTAATTAACTATAACTCAGTTTGAATTAATAATAAAAGGTTTTTTAAAGCTTCATTTTTGGTAATGATATATTTTATGTAAAAACTTACAATTTTTAAGTGATTTATGAAAAACCGCTTTAAAACATTTATTATTTTCACGAATAAATAAAATCTTTGATCTTTACTAACTCAAAAAGTATTGATTTATTTTAATAACTTTATATAACAAATTTTGCTTATAAGTTGTCCTTCTATCAATTTGTGGAGTTATTTTTAATAAAATAATTTTCACTCCAGAGAAGGGGCGGTATTCACCCTCAGGGTAAAGGCGCAAGGTGACACCATATCTCGTTTGTTTCTTGAGGTATCCTCTAATCACTCATCAATGTTCGTGAAAATCGATGAAGGTTCACCAAAATTGAAGGTAATAGTTGATTTTTACCTACAGTGACTGCACTATATAAAAGAAATTGCAATTTAATGATCTAAATGCGCGCATTTTGGAGCTCATAAATTATTAAACGATATGTACATAGTTGCCAAATAATTAATTTAATGCATTTTAAGTACAACTCTCTCTTAAGCCGGGAAGATGGAGCGGTTTTCTTGCGAAGGGGTTGTAGCTCAATAAATCGAAATGCGCGTGATTTAAGAGTTTATTATTAGAATATATAAGCTATAGGAATTATATCCGCGATACGATATATTTTAATTTTTCTCAGTACGTTTCTATTTAGTTAAATCAATTAAAGGGTTGTTTGGGGGTGAAGGGGATGAGCTCAAAAATCGAAACTATATCATTTCAAGAGCTCATAAATAGCTCGTAATTCTGGCCCAAAAATCGATTCAATATCCCTATTTTTAAGTACATAGTGGGTAGTTTTTATATCCCACTAAAATATTAAATTCCTGCTCAGTGTAACGAGCTCAAAATTTTTAATTTGCGGAATATGAAAGCTCATAAATCAACGCTATTTGTTTTTAAATTTTTGAAAGTGGGGGACAGGGGTAACAAAAACGGGTTTTGGCCATTTCGGACCGATACCGATACATCACCATGCACCAGACGAATAAAAGGATGCCTCTGTTCGAAATGGGACACAAAAGGGGGCTCTATACTACGATTACGAGTGACCTTCATATAAAGATAAATACCACCTTGAAATGATGAGGAACTGAGATTACGATGGAATAAACTTGGACCTCTAACGGGAAAAAATTTGGACTCACAACGGGATAATAATTGCCTCTGAAAACCTGGATTCTTTATGGGATAAATTTGGACGCTAATGAGATGATAAAACACAAAAATAGAAACTCGAAAAAAAAACAAAGATCCAAAATTAATCTAACCCTGAAAGGGATCTGGAAACTCACTTTTAAAAGTGATGCACACCGGAATATGTTTTTGAATCGCGGAGTAATCTACATAAATCAGAGAAGGGGAACAGCTGTTGAACGTTTCTCACTACGCTCAAACGCGCTGGCGCTAAGCCGCTGCACAGCGAGTCAAGTTAGGATTATTTAACATGCAGTAATTATCTCCGCTAATTTTGCTTCGATCAATCTGAAAATTTCAGAGAATATTTTTGAAGTTATGCACCTTCTTTTCAAATAATAAAAAAATCGAAAATGTCAAAATTTTTAAACCAAACTCCCCCTAAATTTCTTGTCAGAGTATAGTATATTCTTTAAAAAAAAACTTTTGAACTTACCACAACGACATGCTCGCATTTAAGTTGCTCCTCGGCGGCCTCGAGCAGCGCGACGAACGCCTCGCGAGATCCCTCGGGAAGTACTTGCGGGGGAAGGGCGACGTAGAGCGTGCGTCCCTTAAGTACTGCCTCCCAGGGATGGCGGGCGGTGCGGAAAGTCAGCCGCAGCGGGGGCGGCGAATTGCCCCTGGTTTCCCCAGGGGCATCAGGACCACCACAGAGGCCCGGCTCCCAGAGACATGTTGTAGCAATCGGCCTCGGACGCGCTACTGGCGGAACGTTTACTACTTAACAACGAATTCCTGAAACAAAAATAAAAAAAATTTGTAGTACCCAACATTATCCAAAAATGACGAGAAATGAATATCAGAAAAGGTCTGAATTTAACATTTTTCTAGACTTGCAGGAGAAAGATCAGAGAGGCAAAGGAAAGATGGTATAGTGACAGATGCGCAGGGATTGAACAGTTGGTAGAGAAACATGAAAACTTAAACCTTCATAAGAAAATTAGAGAAATAACAGGCACTAATATTAAGAAAAAATCAAACATACTGCTGGATAAAAACGGCAAAATGGTTATAGACGTCGGTGAAAGGCTTAAAAGATGGCAGGAATATATTCAAGAGCTATTTAAAGACGAACGGACTGAGATAGTACTAGAGCAGAAAAAGTTCGACAACGGCCCAGACATAACAGAAGATTAGGTATTAGAGGCGATAAAGCGAACAAAGAACAACAAGGCAACAGGTCCTGAGCAAATACCTGTAGACATAATACGGTCAATAGAAGAACAGCAAATTGGAATATTGGTCGACTTATTTAATACAATATACAGTACAGGAATCATTCCCAGATATTGGCTGCTGTCAACGTTCATAACACTGCCAAAAAAACCAAATGCAAAAGAATACCAAGACCACCGGATAATAAGTTTAATGAGTCATACACTTAAAATATTTTTAAAAATTATACACCGGAGAATACATAACAAACTTGAGCAGGACATAAGCGACACGCAATTTGGATTTAGAAATGCAATGGGAACGAGGGAAGCCCTGTTCGCTGTAAAGGTACTTGTGCAAAGGTGCATGGATGTTAATCAGCCAGTATATATGTGTTTCTTGGATTACAACAAAGCCTTCGATAAGGTCAGACATAACCGCCTTATCGAATTACTTGAAAAGAAAAACTTGGATATGAGGTACATCAGGATCATTAGTGCTATCTATTATAATCAGATCGCTGTGGTAAAAGAGAACAACGCCTTTTCAAATGAAATACAGATTGAGAGGGGCGTCAGACAGGGCTATGCCCTGTCTCCTACTTTGTTCAATTTGTATTCAGACGAAATAATCCAGGAAGCACCTGAAGACCTAACCACGGGAATAAAAGTAAATGACCGACCAATCAATAATATACGGTTTGCCGACGACACTATTTTATTAGCCGAATGTCTTGAGGATTTACAACAAATGGTTGACAGAGTGGTAGAAGTCAGCCAAGAAAACGGACTGTCCCTAAACACAAAAAAGACACAATTTATGGTAATCGCAAAAGCTCAACAGCGCCAAGAAAGCATAACAATACATGGAGAACAACTTAAAGAGGTTGAAAAATATAAATATTTGGGTACAATAATTAATGAAACTAATGAGTACACAGAAGAGATTAAAGCAAGAATAGGACAGGCAAGAAATGCTTTTAACAAACTGAAAAAAGTACTCTGTAGCAGGGACATTACAATTTCTTTAAAGATACGACTTCTGAGATGCTACGTGTTCTCCGTATTATTCTATGGGTTGGAGGCTTGGACATTAAAGAAGGATGTTTCGGACAGATTAGAAGCCTTCGAGTTATGGGCCTACAGAAGAATATTAAGAATAATAAGAACTTCACTGCAAATTCTTTCATCTCGAGGGTTTCTAGACAGGCAAATGCTTGCTCCAATTGTGTGGATTTCTTTGCGGATAGTTCGCGATTTTTAAAAACGCTAAAGGGTTGCACCCTCTAGTGTTATGTTCTTGAATATTTTAAACTTGAGATTATATATCTTTACCTGTTATTTTTACTTTTTGACTTGCTTTATTGTCGTAGTGTTTATTGTATCTTATTGTATTTCACGTATATTTGTAATATTTTGTTAGTTCTTCATATCTTCTGTAATGTTTTATTGTAATGAGCTTTGCTCGTAAATATATATAAATAAATAAAAAAATAAATAAAAAGAATAAGTTGGGTGGGTAGAGTCACGAATATCGAGGTGTTGAGAAGAATGGGAAAAGATAAAGAGATTTTAAATACAATTAAAGTCAGAAAACTGCAATATCTGGGACATGTTATGAGGGGCAAGCGTTATAACAATTAATAATACAAGGAAGAATACAGGGTAAAAGGAGTCGCGGAAGAAGACGCATCTCCTGGTTAAACAATTTGAGAGCTTGGTTTAATTCAGGGGTGGGCAAATACTTTTAAGCGCGGGCCAAAATGGAATTTTCAAAATGTCTCCCGGGCCGGAGACCTATACCATACCCAGTATGTACGCTGCGCACACGCTAATGTTTTTGGTGGATGTTTTTCTCTGCCCAAGAAATTTTTTTGACAACAATACTGTAAGAATCATTTTAAAGAATTTGGACAAAGACATTTGACTGTTAATAATATATAATACTGAAAATAAATTGTCATAGTTGGGTGTGGGTGTACATGCGAACCATTTGTTCCCAGTAAAATTACGAAATTTTTAACGTGGTCCATTATATTAAGCCATAGCAAGGATCCAGATAAAAAATGAAATTTAGAAATTCAAGAACAGCCTTAATGAAGATAAGGAAATTTCTGAGTAACCAAAGATTCAATCTGCAAATCTGATATCGAATGGTAAAACGTTATGTCAAGTCAAGCATCATTGACGACATTCAAAGGAGACAACTGATCTGGTATGGTCATGCAGAAAGAATGGACGACGACAAGCTGCCAAAACAAATTTTAAAATTGACGCCAAGGGAAAGAAGAGAGGAGGGCCGATGGCCGAAACAATCCTAGCTCTGTGGCATTCAAAAGGTAATGTCAAAAAGAAACCTTCACCCTGGCGAACGCAACGACGGACGAACGAAGCTGGAAACTGGGAACCGGAAGCCAGAGAACCCTATAAAAAACCGGGATAATAATAAAAAGGGTATGTCCACTCTATTCTCGTTTATTGGATTGTTACTGCTGACTTAATGAGAAAGCTGGAAGCTTTTGAGATGTGTCTTTTTAGGAAAATTTTGAAAATACCATGGACCGATCATATTACGAACGAAATGGTGAGAAATCATTAAAAGGAGAAAGACAGCAAGGAGAAAGGACACATACTTAGAAATGATAAGTACGTTGTTGTAAGTTGTTGCAGCAGCTGATTATGAAGGGTAAAATCAAAAGAAAACGGTCCTGGTAGACGACAAACACCCTGGCCGAAAAATATTCGTGCCTGCACCGGGTTCAACATAGATGCTTTTAAGAAAAGCAGAAGATAGAGATTCATTTCATTGAACACTACGAATACTAATACTGTTTATTTCAACAAAATCGCATAAAAGAGATGAAGAGCGTAGGCGCAAAATTTCGGACCAATGCATTCCTTTTTTCAAATCCTGAGAAAACTAAAAAATATTTTTGAAAAATTTAAACACAGAATGAAAGATTACATTATTGCCGAGGGCCGAAAATCCCTTAGAATAATCAAACAGTTTCTTTTGAATGAAATATTTGAAATTAAAAAACACATAAAATTTCCTCTTTTTTTCACCCCTGTGACTTATTAAAATATACATAGATGTTTTCAGGGACTTTCGGCCCTCGGCAATAATGTAATATTTCATTCAGCGTTTAAATTTTTCAAAAATACTTATCTCAGGATTCGAAAAAAATGAATGCTTTTAAAAAGCATTGCGCCTATGCTCTTAAAAAATTGCTTGCGGGATTTCTCAACGGGCCGGGTAAAGTAAGCAAAAGGGCCGCATCCGGCCCGCGGGCCGGCTTTTGCCCACCCCTGGTTTAATTGCACTTCTGCTGATCTCTTTAGAGCAGCGGTATCGAAAGTGCGAATTTCCGTGATGGTTGCCAACTTTCTTAGAGGAGATGGCACATGAAAAAGAAGAAGACAATGACTAACAATGAATAACAATGACAATAGTTGAATTTACAGTGCGAACATGAGGGAAACCATCAGGGGTCCTATTTTCGAATTCATTTGAGCATATTTCGCATACGAAATTAGAAGAATTTCGCTTGAAATCAAGTGTCTTGTATTTTCGAATACTTCGTGTACGAATTTTTTCGTATACGGCGACTCGAATGGGTATGAACCATTCGAATCGTGATGCTCGTATACGAATTATTGTTTCATTTCAAGGTCATTTCAGCTGTCATGATAGTTTTAGCTGATAGTGTTAATTGTGTTTTTGTCTACAATATTTTTACATTGAAATTTATTTTCAATGGCTGGTTTAAATAATTCTTTAATAGAAAGAAAGGACATGTTGTACGATTATGCCTTGAAAATATAACCTAACCTAACTTTATGTACGCATTTTAGCATTGGATCTTAGCTCCAAACTTGACATATGACACCGTTGCCATATCCTCAATTTTTTCATACTATCACATTACATAAAGGTGCATTTAAAAAATCGCTTTGAAGTAAAGTTTTGAAAAGTAAATAGTAAAGTATCAGTGTAAATACTGGATATAAAAATAATATTAAACAAAATGGCACACTTTCTGCGGACTTTGCAAATTGATATTACTAATATACTATTGTGTTTTCAATTTTATTCATTTTTTATGTATGATTTGCGACAATTAAATAATTAATCAAATAAATAATAATTAATATAAAATTAATAAGAAGCAGATCATAACAATACCTATGCAATATTAATATTCGATTACACTTAAAATAACTTCTAAACAACTTTTCTCCCAAAAATAGCCCTTTTTTATAATTTGTTCAGACTATAAGTCGTTATATTTATACATTAAACGTTCTTATACAATCTTATTCTTATACATTATACTCCAGTTAAGACAGTATTGTTATACAAGAAATAGACGAAACAAATATGGCAACATTGTGACTCTTCAGATGACAAATAAGTTCAATGTTATTCGAATTTGCAGTGTTGTCGGTGCAAGTTCTGCTCGTATACGTATAACATTTCGAAGGACGTTCAAAAATACACATTCACGTTCGTATACGAAATTTTTCATTCGAGTTAACACGTATGCGAAAATATTCTATTGAATTCGAAAATACGACCCCTGAACTATTCAAAACTAACACAGGACTGTGTCAGGGAGATGCGCATAGAATAGAATACTTCGAAGCACAGCGTTGATTCCGTTTCCCCCATGCCTTTTATTGTTTTAGCTGTTATTTGATCTTCACCGCCTGATTTTTCTAGTTTCAGTTTTTTCTGGCAGCTATACTACTTCGCTTCTGAGTATATTTGGTTATTTCTCCCATCCTGCGATTTCTTCAATTTTGTCCTTAGGTTTAATATTCCGAGTATAGACGTTTACAGTAATTTTTCTGTTTCCCCCATTCTTTTCAGATTAATTATAATGTTGCCTTTTTCAGGCAACATCAAACAATACAGCAATAAAGTATCTATCTCTAGATAGATAGTTTACTTAATTGAACTGTCTTTAGATTCCAGACGATCCACGTGTTCTTATATTTCAGCGCAGATGACATTGATGTGTCTACTTTAATCTCATCTACTTTAGGTTTTTTATTTGTGTATTTAGTTCTGCATTTGTTGCCTTCTAAATATATCTGGGCAGGGGAGCAATACGCCGATTTTACCTGAGCTACGTTAAGCTGGGGGCCTGAATGCGCCGAACAAACTCAGAGGGTCGCTAATCCTTGGGCATGACTGCGCCGCCACCCGTCATGTTGTAATATCTTAATGTCTACCTTTTATTTTTTATATAACTGTTTTTTATTTACTATTTTAGGTGGGAATAAGCTACAATTTAAGTTTAAAACTAAATTTATTTGACGTTATCACAATAAAAAAAATATTAAATTAAACAAATTTTGTTTTTGTTGCTTGGTAAAAAAATTCTTCTAAAATTTAATTTTATCTGATTCATTCATATTAAGAATTCAGACATATAGTAACATTTTAAAGTAGATGACTTTATTGATATTGCCAATACGTTGCGTTCCTGGGACGACTTTATTTAAAGATAGTTCATTCGATTACATGAAATCAACCCCAACTCAAGAATATCCGTCACAAAAAAATCATAGCATGTGATCTGTCTTTAAAAAACAACCACATGCAACGGTAAAATTCTCGTGTTAGAGATTCCATAGTAAATCACCAGGAAAAAACCTCGTGCATTAAGAATATTCCTCAATGATGACAGTAAAATTCTCGTGTTAGTGATCCCATAGCAAATCACGAGGAAAAAACCAGGAAAAAACTTAAGATACTACACCGACACGGTAAATATTTGGTCTTATGTATCTACATTTATTTTTGTCTTGGGTCTTGGATGGGCAGTATTTGGAAAACTGAGAGAAACTTTTAAAAGTGAGAAACATACCTAAAGATAAAGGTATTTGGCCAGTGCGTCCTCCCAGTCTTGACGTACGGATCAGAAACACTTACCTTAACTTAAGCCTCGACTACCAAACTAAGAGTCACGCAGAGAAGAATGGAGCGGTCAATGTCAGGAATAACTGCGAGACAAGATCAAAAACGAAGAAATCAGGAGAAGAACAAAGGTGACTGACGTCATCGAAAGGATAGTCAGGTTGAAGTGGAGATGGGCAGGACATATAGCCAGAATGACATATGGGCGATGGACAAAGAGGTTATTGGAATGAAGGCCAAGAGAAGACAAGAGAAGCGTCGGTCGACCGCCTACAAGATGGATTGACGACTTAAGAAAGCTAAATAAAAACTGAATGAGAGCGGCGCAGGATAAACGGGGTTGGAAACGAGGGGAGGAGGCCTATGTTCAGCAGTGGACTTTTGAGGCTGAATGATGAGACATTTATTTTACCTGACGTACGTTAAACTGATCAATAACAAGATAATTTTACTGTCATCATTGCATGTGGTTGCCTTGTTAAAGACAGATCACATGCCATGATTTTTCTAACGGATATTTTTAAGTTAAAGTTGATTTCAAAGAAACGAATGAACTACATATCTAAATACCGATAAAGTCGTTCCAAGAACGCAACTCATAAATATTGGCAATATCATTTTACAGTCATCTACTTTAAAATGCATAATTTAGGCAGACATATGCCTATGTCTGTGATAAAATTAAATTATTGGAAGAATTCTTTTACCAAGCAACAAAAACAAATTTTGTTTAATTTATTAAAGTTTTGTAGTTTAATAACGATTTTTAAAGTGGAAATTGAAACGTCAAATAAATTTAATTTCAAATTCACACCCTACTCCTCACCCAACCTTTCTTCTTACTACCTATAATAATAAACGGACACGCGCCAACTCGTAACTTTTAATGGCAAACATTTTCAAATCAAAATGTACACCGGCCAATTCGTAACTTTTCTATTACCTCACCTGCCAACTCGAAACTTTCTTCAGGTGAATTCGAAACCATTGAGTAAATCTAATACCCTAATTCTAAACCGAATGTTTCTTGGTTTGCTTAAAAACATTATATTTGTATTATATGTACCTATAAAAAATAGAAAAAATGGAAACATCTTAATAAAATAATTGAAATAATTTTATAGTGTTTCATTAACACGTGTTATAAATATTATTTCCATCAAGTATAGCTCTACACGAGCTTGGTTTTTATCAAGTAATTGTAAATTCAATATTTAGATGTTCAGCAATGATAAATTATTTAAATCCATCTGATAATTTAAAAGCGAAGAGATTTTCCATATGTTTATTTCAAGTCTAAAAGATTATACTTTTATTTAGTTACGAATTCACCGGTAGTTGATTGGTTACCGAAAAATTACCTGAGGCCAGAGTTACCAATTGGCCTGTAATTAGGATGGGGGATTAAAATAGTTACGAATTCACCGGGACCCTAATAAACACACTTCCTTCTTTACGTAATTTACATATTTTTCTAGATGAGCCAAATCTCAGTACCTAATAATGATCGTGCTAATAATGACTAAATCTAAACAACCGGCATGTTTTTGAAAAATTAAATTTCTGTTAGGTACTAATAAACACCCTACCTTTTACCCAACCTTTCTTCTTAGTACCTATAACAATAATCAGACTTCCTTCTTTGCGAAATTTACATATTTTCCTAGATGAGGAGAAATTCCAGTAAGTAAATAATTATTACCGCGCTTTCGTCCCACACCCGGGGATTAAAACTGTCACCGGCGCACTTCTGCCTACCATTTATCGAGACTGGATTATACCAGGTAAAATCGGCGCATCCATCCCATACCCATATAGGGCTCATAGGTACCCATGAGGTTTTTTGTATAGCTCAGTGTGTCTAGGCCTGTAATTTTTCTTTGGGATTCGCTGAATCTAGAGTCAGAATTAAAAGAAACCATTAATTTTCTAACCCCCCCCCCTTCTTTCTCATAGACAATCCGAAAAATTACAAAAAAACTATCACAACTCATTTGATCCTATCACTTATTTATCGGTATTTTAAAAAAATGCAAATCCCATTCTCATTCCATCTCAAGTGCGCTTAAGATTCTTTAGATAAAATAATTTTGCAAACAATACGTTTAAATAAACAAAATTCTTTTATAATCAGACCTTTTACACTTGGATAAAATTAATTTAAGCCGGCGTTTATTTTAAGTGAGATAAAACACAGAACTGGACATAGAGGGTGGATTAGCTACAATTTTCCAGGACGTTCCATAACGGCGTGCCAGGTCAAAGTCATATGTTTTTAAAAGGAAAACCTGTATTTATTTTAAAATTGAAATCTATTTCATTTCTTCATCACAGCAATATAAAGTTGTAACCTGTATATCGGATATTTAAAAAGTTTTGCTATCGCTACCAAAAATTATGCTTATTTTTAGAATTGATTTTCTGGTGAATGGATTAACGGATTCCGCCATTTTTTTATTTTATATTTTTTTCTTTGGTATTTACACTGTTGGACAAAGATGGTTCTCTTTGGGGCTTGTACCGGGTGGAAGAAATCAAATATTTTTCTTATGATAAGTTTGAGACACCCTGTAGGAGGACCAGGTAAAGGGTGGATATATCGTTGGTACCTATGATTAATGTGATTCCTAATACATTTCCAGTGAAAATAATAACTCTTTGATAAGTATTGGCTATTACAATTTTTTTATATGCGTGTCCGCGAAGATTATAACTCACAAAATATTTATATTGAAAAGATTTAGTTCATAACAGATGCCGACGAAAACAATTATTTCTCTTTCTGTTTCTGTTTCTGCCGACGAAAACAATTATTTCTGAGCACGTTATACTAATTATAATTTTTGTGGACCCACAAACAGAAATGATGTTTTTTTGCCGATACTCCACAAAAAATAAATTTTTTCGCTAACACTTTATTAGGGATTATAATTTTCACAATCATATAATCGAAAATATGTAATATTTTTCGCGGCGTTCATTGAAAGTTCTACTCTTAACGGCATTTTTCGGAGTTATACTTTTCGTAGGCGGCGGCGATATATCGAAATCATCAAGTATATTCAAATGGGAAATAAGCCACAATTTTACCTAAAAATGATTTTATTAACGTTTCGACGCCCAAGTCGGCTGTCGTTGTCAAAATACAAAATAATACTAAATAAACAAAAATGTTGTTGCTTAGTAAAAAATTCTTCTAATAATTTATTTAATCTGACTCATTTATATCGGCAATTCAGACACGTATTATACATTTTAAAGTAGACGACTTTAAAATGATATTGCCAATATTGATGAGTTGCGTTCCTGGGACGACTTTACTAAAAGATAGTTCATTCGATTACATGAAATCAATCCCAACTCAAGAATATCCGCCACAAAAAATCATAGCATGTGATCTGTCTTTAAAAAGACAACCAAATGCAACGGTGGCATTGAAATTCTCGCGTTAGAGATTCCATAGTAAATCACGAGGGAAAACCAGGAAAAACCTCGTGATACTATCCCGACATCGTAAGTATTTGGGTTTACATTTAGTTTACTCTCAAAACTAATACCGAATTCTTGAGTTGGGATTGATTTCATGTAATCGAATGAACTATCTTTTAGTAAAGTCGTCCCAGGAACGCAACTCATCAATATTGGCAATATCATTTTAAAGTCGTCTACTTTAAAATGTATAATACGTGTCTGAATTGCCGATATAAATGAGTCAGATTAAATAAATTATTAGAAGAATTTTTTACTAAGCAACAACATTTTTGTTTATTTAGTATTAGTTTGTATTTTGACAACGACACCCGACTTGGGCGTCGAAACGTTAATAAAATCATTTTTAGGTAAAATTGTGGCTTATTTCCCATTTGAATATACTTGATTATAAAAATGCCACAAGAAAATAGCTTCAGAACAACATTATCGAAATCATGTTGTAATATCATATATCATATCTTTAAAAACTTTAATTTCCCTGATATCTTTAAAAACACAAAAAATACACGGTATTATTTTTTAGCATGTGTTTAAACTGAAAAAAATACTAAATTAATAATAAAAGATAACACTAAAAAATATTAAAAAAAAACAACAGAACCGGACTTACAGCCATTTTTTCATAACAAGGTTTCCACTCACCCTCTCCTCTTATTTGCAAAGGTAGACTAAAGGCTGATTTATCTTACACAGGGACGTGGACGGCACGGCGCGTAGAACAATAGAAATCGCACATCCTCGGCACTTCCCGGTGTCGCCCCGTTGCGTTGTAAGATAAACCAGCCAATGCTTTTCATATCAGACGATTCTTCAACGTGCTCCGTGCCGTCCACGTCCTTGTCTTAACATAAATCCGGCTTTAAACTTGTGAAATCAAATATGCGCAGCATTTTATGACGAATACGATGATCGGATTTACAAATGCCCTTTCATTAGATAAATTTTGTAAAATTTAGATTTTTTAATTGTTGATATTCAATTACGCCCTCTAGCGGTGGACTTGCAATTATGGAAATAATTTCCAGGCTTTTCCTGAGGCAACTTTTGTTATAATTTTTTTCCCAAAACTGTACTATAAACGGTTCCTGAGATATAGCCGAGAGCCATTCTCATTGGGACACCCGGTAATCGCCTAGACAAGATGGATATTAAGGGGGTTCTTGCTTTTGGTCTATGCAGTTCCAGATATAAATAACCATAGTTTCTATATATTGCAGAGAAGCAGGAATGCGCTGCTGAAGTCTTAATTGTCTACCATCAATATCCCATCAATGTTCAATATAATTCATATCGGGACTGCGAGGGGGTCAATTTAATGTCTGAATGTTTACCTCACGTAAATATTAAGATAACCGTATAACTTTGTAGTCACGAGTCAGTCGGATCAACAGAGAGCATATGCAATATGCAAGCTACACTTATAATTTGAGGCGTATAATTATTAGTAAGTTCACGATTCACATTCCCTTCAAAGGAACAAGACCACAAAATGCCTGAAAAACTTCTTTGTTTCGTTGTTACTGACCCGTTACCCGTTAAATTTAATTTTGAAATTCGGATCAGTTTGATCTTTCTAGAGATTCGACTCTTCGGCGTCTTTCTCTCGGGTCAGTTCTGATTTGCCCATCTCTACTTTAGTTTTCATTTCATCGGAAATAGGCATTTCATTTAATTGCAATGAGGAACATGTTAAAGAACAAAGTCGTTTGTTTGTTTCTAAAGATAGAGAAATTAAAAAAAAACTAAATGTTCACAAAATATGAAACTACAACACGATTTTGATGTATACCCACCCTTGTACCAAAGAATATATACTCTCCTAGAAGAAGATTTTATATGGAAAAGATGGTCACGTTTATTCGTCACTTCCAAGCAGGCTTGTTGACGAGGGATGTTGCGGCCGCGGTGCAGGCGGTGGTGAGATCCCGTAAGCTCCGAAGTCGTTGTCAGGTCTATGAGTCTATGCACCTACTCAGTGGGAACACAAAATCCTATGCTAAAACGCTACAGGGCAGTGCCCTTCTACTCACGTCTATATTCTTTGCTTGTACCTTGTTCCCCCTATAGGTATCTCAAACTTAACATAAGAAAGACATTTCCTTTCTTCCAGCCGGTATATAGCCCTTTCAGAAAACCTTTGCCCAACAATGTAAATACCAAAGAAAAAAATCTAAAATAAGAAAATAGCGGAAACCGTTAATCCGTTAACGAGAAAATCAACTATGAAAATGAGCATAATAATTATTGTTGTTGCTGCAAAACTTTTGCTGTTAAGTGTATTACCAGCGTAAATTCGCTAAAGGAGTTCTACAACAACTTACTAAACTGTCATTAGAAAGCAGAACAATTCATACAAATAAAAAAAACTCCGTGATAATCGATAAACTTCAAAGTCTGTAAATGAATCTGAAAACAAAAATAAAAGATATTGTTTGACTAATAATTGAATTGTTTAGGGCAAAAACGTGATCAACACCGGATGTCTGTGTTACCTGAATGAATAACTGACACGTTTAATCAATGTTTAATGTTGTTCTGAAGCTATTTCCTTGTGGCATTTTTATAATAAACTATTTTTAATGGGAAATAAGCCACAATTTTACCAAAAAAAAATTATTTTATTAACGTTTCGAAGCCCAAATCGGGTTTCGTTGTCAAAATACAAAATACTACTAAAATAAATAAAAATGTTGTTGCTAAGTAAAAAAATTCTTCTAATAATTTATTTAATCTGACTCATTTATATTGGCAATTCAGATGTATATTATACATTTTAAAGTAGAAGACTTTAAAATGATATCGCCAATATTTATGAGTTGCGTTCCTGTGACGACTTTACTAAAAGATAGTTCATTCGATTACATGAAATCAATCCCAACTCAAGAATATCCGTCACAAAAAAATCATAGCATGTAATCTGTCTTTAAACTTACTTTACTTTTTCGTGTCTGGATCCGACTACAGTTTTTTTGCCCAATATCGGGCTACGTCTACACGCTTTGTATTTGCGAGCCATAAATCATCGAGGGTGCACTGTGATGGGCAAAGTCTGCATACTCTCAGATGCTCCACGCTCTGTATTTCCCCACATTCACAAAGTGCGTCGTTATCTGTCTTGATGCCCCATTTAATAAGGTTCTGTTTTACAGGGGCAACACCTGTGCGTATTCGGTTGAGTGTCCGCCAGGTTCTCCAGTCCAGGTTCATTCCATTAGGTCGTTCTGGATGTAGGGGGGAACAGTTCGGGTGGTTCGACGCTGACATTTCTCATAAACCTTTTCCTTGATTTAAGTCGGCTGATTCCTGGCGGTTCGTCAAACCCGTATAATTGGTGCCTTTCATCGAAAGTTTGCCTGAACTTCTCCACATATTGTGAAGTGCATCTACGGTCGTCTGGTGATGTGAATCCAGCTGCCCGGTACAGTAATGGTAGAGGGGTAGGCTTCATACAACCGGTAATTATCTACATGTTTCATTTAACGCCGTGGTGACTTGTTGGGCGTGTCTAGATCTACCCCAGACGGGACAAGCATATTTCCCTGTTGAGAAACATAAGGCCTCAGCTGTTGACTTTAAGACCTGGGGGTTTGTACCCCACTTGCTCCCTACAAGTTTCCGGAGAAGGTTGTTTCTCGTAGAAACCTTTTGTCTTGTGCTCTGACAGTGGAATTTATACGTTAGTGACCGGTCTAGTATCACTCCAAGATATTTGGGCCTATCAGTATGTTCCAAGCGTTGTCCCTCCCAAGAAACATTCAGTTTTACATGCGCCAGATGGTTGTTGAGGTGGAATGCACATACTTGGGTTTTAGTAGGGTTTGGCTTTAATGAGTTTTGTTTGTAGTAAGTTGACATCATGTTTAAAGCCTCTTCCATTGACGACTCTACTTGTGCGAGTGTTTTCCCCTTTACGGCGATACCAAGGTCGTCAGCGTACACAAAACCCTCACACCGAGGGTGCATTGGTTGGTCATTGGTGTAGATGTTAAATAGGGACGGCGCCAGAACGCTTCCTTGCGGTAGGCCATTTTTTTGGGTTCTCAATCTGCTCTTCTTTCCATTTAGCACAACGTAGAAGCGTCTATTACACAACAGTGATCTAATGATATTTACCAGGTCATAGTCAAGCACAGTGTTATAGATCTTAGTTAGCAAGGTTCTGTGGTTTATCGTATCATATGCCGCTGTGAGGTCTATCAAGGCTACTCCCACTATCTCCCTCTGCTCAAATCCCTCCTCTATGTGCTCTGTTAGGTTCAGCACTTGGTATGTGCATGATTTACCTGGTCTGAAGCCTGCTTGTTGTGGGATTAGTTTTGCATCTAATGTTTCCTGGATGCGGTTCAAAATGAGGCGTTCATACAATTTATATAAATGACATAGAAGAGATATCGGGCGGTAGCTACTCGGTAGTTCAGGGTCTTTACCAGGTTTCAGAAGGGCTACTACTTTTGATTTACGCCATATTTGTGGAATCTGGTAGGTAGAGCGACAGATGTTAAATAGATCGAGCACCCATTGTCTCGCTTTTTGCCCGAAGTGTTTTATCTGCTCTGTTAGGATTTCGTCCACCCCAGGGGATTTTTCATTTTTCATACAGTCAATACCATTTTTAAGCTCTTCGATGGTAAATGGGTTTCGCAAGAGAATTCTTTCCTGGTCTTGAGTTCTTATAATCTTTGGCGTTTTGCAACGATTGTTTGTTTTGCCATTCAGAGGCAGTTGGTGGGCTATCTGATTTGGCGTTATTGCACATGGCTCTTTCACCTCTGTGAGATCACCATTAAGTTTTTTGATCATATTCCAAGCCTGCTTACTACTGTGCGTCATATCCATTTTACTTAAAGTCTCGCTCCACCGCGCTTAGTATTTGCTGCAGTCTCTCCCCTATCTCTGCCGTAACTTCGCTAAATGGGTCTTTACTATATTCTTCGGTGTACTTTGTCATAATGTCTTTTGCTTCATCGTTCAGACCAGATATGTAATGTTGTTGACATCCTCTGGGTATGTGTTTACATGAGGTTCGTTTTACAAGTTTGATGAACGCATCATAGTTTTGGGGGATCGGGACTATATTTTTCACGTGTGTTTCCAATTCATCAGTATATTTTTCCCAGTTAGCTTTTTTGAAATTAAACCTTCGTTTAACAGGGATTTTGGGAGCTTTTATAGCGCTGTATACGGATATTCCCACGGGCCTATGTTGTGTCTTTGGTATAGGCTTATATATCTTTCTGACGCAACGGTCCTCTAAAGACATGCTGATGAAGGTGATATCAGGGTTGTAACCTTTCTTCCATATTTTGCTTTGGAATGAATATGGCAGTTTTGGGTCATGCAGCAGTGCCAGGTTGTTTTGTTCAGCCCACGATTCCACAAGATCTCCATTTTTATCAGTTGAAGCGTAGCCCCAATGAACATTATGACTATTAAAATCCCCGAGAATGAATCTGGTTTTTTGAGAAGCGAAATTTTTTGGAGGGGAGAAAACAAAGTCTCTCCAGGGTGGTTTATACACAGATGTAACTGTGCAGGCTCCTATTTCGACGGTCAGAATTTCAATATCATTGTAGCATGTTTTTTGAGCTGATGTTACATCAATATCTCTTTTCACGAAGATGGCGCTTCCGTGCTTTGCACTTGGATGTTCAATGATAAGCTGCATTCCCTCAACGCTAGGTCTATGTGCTGATATGTCACGGTGAGTCTCTTGTATGCATAATATATCACATCTGTGGATTTGACACAGTTCAGACAAAATTTCCTGTTTATTACAAGTAATAACCTCAATGTTTATGGTCATCATTGTCAATGTAGGCTCTGAGAAGAGCCGTTGATTCTCGTTTGTTTGTGCGGATCCAGTGGCCGCAGCGGATTGGCCGCCCGAGGGGCGTTTCCAGGGAGCGCCAGTGACATTTTGTTCTTATAATATCACTTGCGTGGAGGCTCCTTCCGTGCTCCCCTTCTGTCTTTAAAAAGACAACCAAATGCAACGATGACAGTAAAATTCTCGCGTTAGAGATTCCATAGTAAATCACGAGGGAAAACCAGGAAAAAACCTCGTGGTACTATCCCGACATCGTAAGTATTTGGTCTTACATTTAATTTACTTTCAAAAAACTAATACCAAATTCTATGAATGAACTATCTTTTAGTAAAGTCGTCCCAGGAACGCAACTCATAAATATTGGCGATATCATTTTAAAGTCTTCTACTTTAAAATGTATAATATACGTCTGAATTGCCAATATAAATGAGTCAGATTAAATAAATTATTAGAAGAATTTTTTTACTTAGCAACAACATTTTTATTTATTTTAGTAGTATTTTGTATTTTGACAACGAAACCCGATTTGGGCTTCGAAACGTTAATACAATCATTTTTTTGGTAAAATTGTGGCTTATTTTCCATTGAAAATAGTTTATAATCAATTTTTTTTCTGCGACTGCAAATTTGTTGTATAAAACCTTAAGGGGATCGGTACATAGTTTCGGCTCCAAGGCTATTTAAATGTGATTCATTTTTTCGAATCCTGAGAAAACTAATAAGTATTTTTGAAAAATTTAAACGCAGAATGAAAGATTACATTCTTACCGAGGGCCGAAAGTCCCTGAAAACTTCTATAATGTTTATTTTAATAAGTTACAGAGGTGAAAAACTAAGGGAAAATGTAGTGTGATTTTAAATTTCAAATATCTCATTCAAAAGAAACTTTTTATTTACCTACTCTAAGGGACTTTCGGCCCTCGATAATAATTTAGTCTTTCATTCTGCGTTCAAATTGTTTAATAGTTATTTATGATATAAGTGTTAAAAGTACAATTTTAAGGCACGCATGTGAAAGTTTGCAGAATGAGCAAAGCGAATTCTGCAATTCACATGAGTGCCTTAAAATGTACTTTTTAACACGTATATCATACAATATTTTTCTACAAACGTCTTATACAGGGTGTTTCATTAATAATTGTCCATATAGTAACTGGAGAAACTTTAGCACAAAATACGAAGATTTAACCTAAAACACTTAAATAAAATGTGGTTCCTTACTGAGTTACAGGGTGTTTTATCTAAAATATTAAAAATTATTTTTGCTCAGCATTTTAAAACTATTCGAGGTGTCCGTTTCATATTTGCCAGAAAGTGCGAATACTAGACACCCTACTAAATTATGATAAACAAACGTTTCTAGCTACTACCAGAGGCGTACGACAGGGGATGGTGAATGGTTGACCCTTCTCAAATTCTACGTCACTGGAGGAATTACTATTTTAGGGCCATTTTTTGATTCTCCAATACTTTCTACGTAAATAATATGCTCTTCATTGGTAACGATAAAGTCATTAGTTTTCGAGATATTTGAAGTTAAATATGAAATGGCACAATTATTTTGATTAATTTATAATATGATTCATATGATTAAAATTTAAAATTTATTTGTACCCAGTACTTTAAAACTATTTGGCGTATCCTTATCATACTTGGCAGAAAGTGTAGGTACTGTACACTCTACCAAATTAAGATAAATAAACGTTTCTAGCTACTACCAGAGGCGTACGATAGGGGATAGTGGCTGGTTGACCCTTCCCAAATTCTACGCCACTGACGAAATTGCTATTTTAGTGTAATTTTTTGATTTTGCAATACTTTTTATGTAAATAATATACTCTTCATTCGTAACGATAAAATGATTAGTTTTCGAGATATTTGAAATTAAAAATTAAGCGACACAATACATTAATCAAAATAACCTTGTCTTTTCATTTTTAACTTCAAAGATCTCGAAAACTAATGACTTTATCTTTACGAATGAAGAGTATATTATTTTCATAGAAAGTGTTAGAGAATCCAAAAATTGAACTAAAATAGCAATTTCGCCAGTGGCGTAGAATTTGGAAAGGGTCAACCATTTACTTTCCCCCGTCGTACGCCTCTGGTAATAGCCAGAAACGTTTGTTTAACACAATTTAGTAGTTTCTACAGTACCTATACTTCCTGCCAATTATGAAAAGGATACGTCGAATAGTTTTAAAATGCTGAGCAAAAATAGTTTTTTAATTTTAGATAAAACACCCTGTAACTCAATAAGGAACAACATTTTATTTAGGTGTTTTAAGTTAAATCTTCGTATTTTGTGGTAAGGTTTAAGGTTGTCCAGTTACTATATGGACAATTATTAATGAAACACCCTGTATATCAACAATTATAATTTATTCATTCTCAATTACAGGACAATACCTACAAAAACTTTTACTTGAACTTGACTGACATTCCATTTTTATATTTTTCTTGACATTACATCAAAACTGCCTATACTGTCAATTTGTAAATCATAACAACTATAGAATAACATCTACTTTTATTGTTGTATATTCTAACAAATTTTAATAGTTTTTTTCTACAAACTTGTTAAAAATGCAATAATACAGTTTAAATTAAATTTTAAAAAACCTTTTAAACCACCTTTTTCAAATTGCGAAAGTTGTACTATTAATATTAATGTTAATAAATGAAAGATAAATATTTTGACGTTTCACAATTTGACAATTCACTTTTAACTGCAGTGCCTTAAAATTTTTAAAGCACTAGTGCCTTAAAGTAGCATTTTTAACGCTCCTATGGAGTGCAAAAATAGTTATTTACGAAACAGTTCGTGAAGTATGCTTTTTGCGAACGCACGCGATATTTAGAGCACGAGCGACAGCGGAGCAAGTGCTATACATCGCGTAAGTTCGCAAAAAGTACTTCACGCACAGTTTCATACAATATTTTATCTACTCTACCACAAACAAATAAAAAAACTGTAACTCTTCGTCACTGGAATTTATTTCTATTTTACAATTTTTAGAACTTTGACGTTTAAAAATTCTAACTTCTTTCAAGCCACAAAACTGTCAAAACTTTTGTCGTAATTTATTGCTCATTATGTCATCACCATGACAACGCGAAAGTTAAGAATATTTGATTATATGAAAGTGTGTTACAAACAGTGCGAAAAAGTAAGTCACATTTAAAATACATTGTTACTTCACGCACACTTTAAACACATCACGCACTGCTATCTATAATGACAGTTTTCACAAACTAAAAACTTACACATAATGACATTTTTATTTTTTGAAAACTGTCATTATAGATAGCAGTGCGTGAAGTGTTTAAAGTGTGCGTGAAGTAAAAATGTATTTTAAATGGGACTTACTTTTTCGCACATTGTTTTTAACACACTTTCATATAATCAATTTTCTTTAACTTTCGCGTTGTCATGGTGATGCCATAATGAGCAATAAATTACGACAAAAGTTTTGACAGTTTTGTGGTTTGAAAGAAGTTAGAATTTTTAAATGTCAAAGTTCTAAAAATTGTAGAATCGAAATAAATTCCAGTGACGAAGAGTTACAGTTTTTTGATTTGTTCATCATAGATAAAATATTGTATGAAACTGTGCGTGAAGTACTTTTTGCGAACTTACGCGATGTATAGCACGAGCGACAACGGAGCGAGTGCTCTAAACAGCGCGTGCGTTCGCAAAAAGCATACTTCACGAACTGTTTCATAAATAACTATTTTAACACGGTTGTAGAAAAAAATATTTTTTTCAGGATTCGAAAAAAAGTGGACACCATGTCCGTGGTGATATTTTCCAAATCGAACATTCGTTATCTTTGTCATACAACACACTGAGGCGAACAGAATATGGTGACAAGACAGTGACAATTTTAAATATTTGACATGGCATCGGGAATATTTTGAGTTGTTGATTAAATAATAATGATAGTGCATTTGATAAATAATTGATTTAAGACGTGAACAGACGTGAATACACCAGGATATATTCTGTGATCCAAGTATTTGTTGTTAAATATGTTCAAATTTAGAAGCGTTCAACAGTAACAATATATTATTAAAAAATCACTTTATCACTTTTCTTCTTTTCTCGGTTGAGTATTAGTTTTTGTTGTACAGTATATAAATTATTACAATCACTGAATACATAGTGAAAAAATTATCATATTAATTAACTGAATTAATAATTTAAGAAAGTAACAGTTATCCAAGAACATTCAAAAGCAATCTTTTTAAAGTTAATCATGACATTGTCAAGTAATGTTTACATATCCATACCAGTGAGAATTTTACTACACGTAATTTGTCGTGTAAAGGCAGAAAAGGTACGGATAGCCGTAAAATATTTGCGCCTTTACTCGTAATAAGTATCTTATTATTCTTTTGTTGAATTCAAAACAATATTTACTATAGATAAGTATTTAAGAAATATAGCTTAAATACCATATAACTACCGTCATCGTTCTGATAAACAATTACTATAATTAAATATCCTCTGGATTCCCTGGTAAAACCACATAGTACTGGAATTGCAATTAAATAACCTTACTAATCGCACAGACGGGAACTCTAAAGGCACGTATCCACTATGTTCGCAAACTTCTTGCGCTTCGCGCTCTCTGCAACTGCTCCAATGGATACGGCTCATCTTATAAACCGCTACCGGCACCGATTGGAACGCTGAGGCGGAGCGCGTACTGTTGCAAGGTCCGGGAGAGCCAACGTATCTACTATTAGTATAAGAGCTGTGAGACATTTTTGAGTAGGTATTTTAGGCAACCTGAAAATTTTTCAGGTGACTTTTCTATGATAGCCTAATACAAAAATGCCGGTCTGGCTGGAGGGTAGCGGTTATTTTCCCCAAAAATCCCCCCCAAAGTTAAAAAAAGGGCAAAAATTGATATTACAAAAAATACCATTGACGTGACTTTAAAGTAAATTTAAATATTCAAATATAAAGAAAATAAACAGACCAGGCGATTTGAGGGCGATTTTAACTCTGCAAGATACTTGCATGGGCGTCCCAGGATTATTTTCAGGGGATGCATCTGAACTTCACAAGATTTCATCTGAATCTGTACATACTATTAACGAGTATAAAATATACAACTATACATGCATAGCTATGTACACTCCTTCCGGGCAGGGAGGTGCAATTGTTATTTTGACAGGGTATTTTTTAATATTAAAAATAAATATTCTAAAAAAGACAGGTTTTTTTTGGTGAAATTTTCCAACTGCCATGTGATCAAACAAATTACGGGTGCATATAAATGAAAAGCGCTATAGGTAAGCACCAGTGTGAGAAAGAGCGTATACCGATAGCTGTTTGCGTCCTCTGTTCTAACTGAGCGAGTCCGTTCGCTCGAGAAAAATCACGTGACCTAGCGATAACCATGTTGTTGTAACTTTTTCTTAATTAAAGGAAAATAATACGTACTATACAATACAGTGATGAGCAAGCTAATAACCGGCAAAATAGCTCAAAAGGTTGAAAACATAACACATTGCGAAACAAAAAGAGTTTCATCTCTTTTTGTTTCGAGATGTATTATGTTTTCCATCTTTTGAGCTGTTTTGCCGGTTATTAGCGCGCTCATCACTGTAGATTTTGCAAATATGATAGAAAAAAAAACAAATGTATTATTATAAATATATAGGTAGAAAAGTATTAAACTATAGACTAAATTAATTCTGTGTCTTGTACTTCTTCTTCAAACTCCTCATCTGAGCTTAACTATTCATTCTCTTCTTCTTTGTTAGACTCCCCTCAAGACTCAGATTCGTCTTCTACCTAATCTGTAAATAGTTATAATATGTATTTAGAGTTAATTAAAAGATTATTAGTGATTAATTAATTGAGTTGCTACGTATTCTTTCTTTTAAAACCAATACTTAATACTTTTCCTTATATAACCAATCACATCAGGTTTTTTATTTCTTAGTATATGACCAAAGTAGCTCATTTTTTTCCTTCATAGTGTTGAGTATTTCTTGTCTAATTTTCATCTTTCTTAATGTTTCCGCGTTTGTTACGTGTTGTGTACATTATTTTTTTACATTATTCGATAACACCACATCTCAACAATGGCAAGTCTTTCTTCAGATGCGCCCGTGGTTGTGCAGGCTTCGACTCCGTACAAAATGACAGAGAATACGTAGCAAATCAATTAATTAATCAGTAATTAATTTTTAATAAATTCTAAATGCATATTACAACTATCTACAGTTCATGTAGAAGAAGAATCTGAGTCTCGAGGGGAGTCTGACGAAGAAGAAAAGAATGAATATTTAAGCTCAGATGAGGAGTTTGAAGAAGAAGTACAAGATTCGGACACAGAATTTATTTAGTTTATAGTTTTATAATTTTCTACCTATATATTTATAATAATAAATTTGTCATTTCCTATCATATTTGCAAAATCTATTGTATAGTACGTATTATTTTCCTTTAATTAAGGAAAAGTTACTTAAAAAACTATAATATATAACAATTACTCTAACGTTTCGAGGCACAACAACATGGGTATCACCAGGTCACGTGATTTTTCTCGAGCGAACGGACTCACTTCGCTAGAACAGAGGACGCAAACAGCTATCGGTATACGCTCTTTCTCACACTGCTGCTTACCTATAGCGCTTTTCATTTATATGAACCCGTAATTTGTTTGATCACATGGCAGTTGGAACATTTCACCAAAAAGCTGCCTTTTTTAGAATATTTATTTTTAATATTAAAAAATACCCTGTCAAAATAACAATTGTACCTCCCTGTCCAGAAGGAATATACATAGCTATGCATGTATAGTTGTATATTTTATACTTGTTAATAGTATGTACAGATTCAGATAAAATCTTCTGAAGTTAATATGCATCCCCTGAAAATAATCCTGGGACGCCCATGCAAGTATCTTGCAGAGCTAAAATCGCCCTCAAATCGCCTGGCTTGTTTATTTTCCTAATATTTGAATATTTAAATTTACTTTAAAGTCACGTCAATGATATTTTTTGTAATAACAATTTTTACCCTTTTTTAACTTTGGGGGGGATTTTTGGGGAAAATAACCGCTACCCTCCAGCCAGACCGGCATTTTTGTATTAGGCTATTATGGAAGAGTCACCTGAAAAATTTTCAGCTTGCCTAAAATACCTACTCAAAAATGTCTCACAGCTCTTGGACCATATGTGAAGCAGTTGCAGGAGCGTGGAGCGCGAACGTAGTGTATATGTGCCTTCAGGTCGTCAATATGCGAGATCCTCGTGACGAAAAAATGCGAGAACTCTTTACCAAATAGTAAAGTTTGATAATTTCTTCTTTTTGTAGTGCCTATTCGTTTCGGATGTTGGCGACCATCATGGCATCTGTACTTTGCACACTGCTGCTCTAAAAGATTTGTGGTTGTTGTGTTGAACCACGTACGCAGATTTTTCAGCCAGGAAATCCTTCGCCTTCCTGGTACTTGTCCTACTTTTCCCTCTACAATTAGTTGCAGAATTCCACATCTATCGCTGTTCCTCATGATGTGACCGAGGTATTCGATTTTGGCTGATTTTATTGTGGTTAACGGCTCTTGTTCTTTTTGTATTGTTAATAAAACACCCTGATTTTATTAACGTGGTCAGTATATGATACGTTCAGAATTCGACGTTAAATCAACGAAATCCTCAATTTTCTTGTAGGTGACTTCTGTGAGAGTCTACGACTCAACTTCGTACAACAGTATAGGAAAGATTAAAACATCGTAGTAACCTTATTTTTATAGGTATTAAATCATGGCATTTGAACAGCTCAGCCATTTTTTGAAATGCAGATCTTGCTTTCTGTATCCTACATTTTGATTTCTAGGGAATGGTCCCAATTTTTATTGACGTTCGTACCAAGGTAGGTGTATGTTTTTATTCTTTCTATTTGTTGATGATTCACACTGATTCGTCCAAATTGTTGTTCCTTCTTAGAGATCATCATACATTTTGTTTTCTTAATGTGTAGTGAAAGTTCATATCACTGACTTACTTCTGATTCTAATCATTAACTCCGGGAGGGCTTCAGAACTGCTAGCAAATACCACTGTATCGTCTGCATCTCTTGCGTTTTTGATACATTCTCTGTTAAGTCGAATTCCAGCTTCATCACCATCTAGCATATCTTACGTTTTTAACACATTCTGTTAAGTCGAATTCCGGCTTCATCATCATCAAGCATATCTTACGTTTTTGATACATTCTCGTTAAGTCGAATTCCGGCTTCAACATCATCTAGTGCTTCTTGAAAGATTTCCTCAGAGTATATGTTGAATGAACAGCATCCCTGTCGGACCCCACGTTTGATTTTTGTATCGTCGGATTCAATTTCAAACTTGCTTTTACGTCAGACGTGATGGGCATTTGTTATAATAGATTTAATTGTTCAAATGATTGCAATTCGTAAACTAATAAAAATAAATAAAACGGGATAGTTCCCGAAAGTTGGCTCTATACTTCTATACAATCTAGTTAAATAACGTGAAGTAAAAACTCCCTGGTGTAGTTGGTATAAAATTTATTAAAAAATTAAAATTCTCAACATCCAATAGGATTACATTCCACGAACGTTTTTGGACTTATCAGTCCATCATCAGTGAACTCTCTGTCCTTGCAAAATAGCCATAATGCCAAACACTGGTTGGATTAAATGTTCAAACTACATTATAAATATAAGAAAACGAAGCGACTTATAGTCGATGACAATGGATTGTCTTCAGGAACATATGAATACTCTAATTTTACATAGTTATTTACTTCTGCTTTGGACCACTAATTGGCAGACTAATGTGGTCCAAAGCAGACATAAAAACTATGTTAAAGTAGAGTATTTACATGTTCCTGGAGACAACCCATTGTCATCGACTATAGGTCGCTTCATTTTCTTGTATTTATAATGTACACAGTTTGAACATTTAATCCAACCAGTGTTTGGCATTGTGGCTATTTTGCAAGGACACGGAGTTCACTGATGATGGACTGATAAGTCCGAAAACGTTCGTTCTGAACAATGAATGTAATCCTTTTGGATTTTTAGAATTTTAATTTTTAATTAAATTTTATACCAAATACACCAGGGAGTTTATACTTCACGTTAAGTTATAATAAAAGTAAGTTTAACAAAATGAAATTTGTTCCTTTAAAAAAATCGTACAAAACTATGTTTGGTGAACCTTGATCCAATAATAATTAGAACCGGAGATATTGCAAAATTAATGCAAAAACAATGAAAAATTACGGCATCTAGGCGATTTTTCACTTTTAACTTGGCTACATTTTGAGTAAAATAACTTTATACGTAATAGCTCAAAATAAAAGAAAAACTATCAGCTTTAAAATTAAACCTTAAGTATAATCGAAATATTATTTATAACAAATAACAAAGTTGTAACAATTAATACAAACAGATATTTTATGTTAAAAAAGGGCATATAACTTGATTATAAGATTAATTATTTATATGGGAAATAAGCCACAATTAAAACGAAAAAATAATTTTATTAACGTTTCGACGCCCAAATCGGGTGCCGTTGTCAAAATACAAAATATTACTAAAATAAATAAAAGTGTTGTTGCTAAGCAAAAAAATTCTTCTAATAATTTATTTAATCTCACTCATTTATATTGGCAATTCAGACATATATTATACATTTTAAATATTGGCAATATCATTTTAAAGTCTTCTACTTTAAAATGTATAATATATGTCTGAATTGCCAATATAAATGAGTGAGATTAAATAAATTATTAGAAGAATTTTTTTGCTTAGCAACAACACTTTTATTTATTTTAGTAATATTTTGTATTTTGACAACGGCACCCGATTTGGGCGTCGAAACGTTAATAAAATTATTTTTTCGTTTTAATTGTGGTTTATTTCCCATATAAATAATTAATCATAAAAATGCCACAAGGAAATAGCTTCAGAACAACATTGATTATAAGGTTTTTTAGTTACTAAAACTTTAGATTATAGCAAAGCAAGTTACATTGTCGTATTGTATGAACCAAGATGAAGAATTTTATGGATGTTTGTATTGAAGTTAACATCATTCAGATATATAAGTATGCCCTCACAACAGATGCAAGGGACAAAGAAATCTATAAACATCTAGGATTTGATCACAAAGGGTGAAGGAAAAGCTTGGATGAATATAGAAAGACACCAAATTAATGGAAACACTACAAACCAAATTAATGATGTTATAATTGACACGAGGCACTTTACAAACCTAATGGATGTCAGAAGTTAGTGAGCACAAATATTGACTCAGACTCAGTTTTAATCACACATAAAAGAAACCCTAAAACAAACCTGGAGAGTCGACCAGTCAACCACAGAAATGTGGAACAACTGCAAGGAGGCTTCGAAATTAGCAAGCGAAAGCGCATGGGGATATCAATATCTTGAACCCAAGAGAGAAACAACTGATTTAACCAAGAATGCAAAAAAATAACAGATAAGAAGAACAAGGCCCTTTAGGACCATGCAATAACAAAGAACTAGAAACATAATAATAAGCATAAGCATAGTACAGTAGAGCCTTGATAATCCGAACACCAAAAATGTTTCCCCTGTTCGGATGAGTGGAGCGTTCAGATTATAGTATGTAAATTTTGAAACACATATTTTTCGAAATAAAACAAATTATTTATTACAGTACCTGGCCAAATTATTAGGCCAAGCAAGGAAAAATTTACTATATGAAGTTATTTCTCTCATGATTATGAATATATTTGAAAAAATATTGTTTTATTCCTTTTTTGTGGATATTAACTCTTGAGGTGCGTATCCATTAGGTTCGCTGCTCCGCGCTCTCTGCAACTGCTCCAATCGATATGACATGCGCTCCTTTACAGATAAAGGTGCGTATAATTTGTATTTACAAACTTTATTACTAACCCTTAAAATGTTTAATTAAGTTTGCAGTTGTTATAATTTTAAAACTTTCTTTTTCAATTTCTTAAAAACGAGTGATGTGGCGCTTACAATGTTATTCGGCGGACCCCTTCAATTATATATGTATGTACAGTCCCTGCTCAATTTATTAGACTCACCCTAGAAGTATCAGTTTTTTTTCTTTGAAACACCTTAAAAGTATATTCAAAGTCATATGGAAATGCTGAATGGGTTAAACAACAATTACTTAATAATCATGCTGCATAATTAAGTTAAAGATGGTGAGACTTTTTGATTGAATTGTGAAAACTTGACAGATGGTAATATAATGGGCTAAAAGAGTGTAATGACTCGACTTTTTTAACTTTAGTTTTTTAGTTAAATTAGTGGTTGATGTTCAAATTTTCGTAAAATTTGCAGTAGTAAGTTTTAATATTAGTCTTTATTAATGTTTGTTTTTAATTTGTTTTAATTTATTTTGATATTAATAAAAATATGTTATAGCAAAAAAATATGGTATATCTTAATCGTCAGGTCGAAGGTTGAGTCAAAAACTTAAAGAGAAACATCCTGTTACATCGGTTAGGAGGGGTCGGTACGGCAGAAATGTTGCAGTCACCCTCAGAGGGCAACGAGGCAGAAATGTTGCAGTCACCCTCAGAGGGCAACGAATTTTAAAGAATTTGGCTGTAAAACACAGAAGAGTCACCCATAGCGATATACGGAATAAATTGGAAGAATCATAGTCTCCAGTATCGGAGTCCACTGTACGCCAAAATTTGTATAGTATGGGATTGAAATCTCATAGGTTAGTTAAGGAACCAAGCAAACAACACACTATCACCACAAATGCTCAAAACACGTTTAGTATGGGCCAATTTGCATAAAGACTCTATTGCCATATAATATTTGTGCAAATTGGCCGAAACTAAACGTTTGTTGGGCATTTGTGGGGATGGTTTTGGTTCTTTAACTGGCCTATGACATTTGAATCCCATACTGTACAAATTTCGGCGTACAGTGGACTCTGATACTGAACACTCTGATTCTTCTAATTTATTGGTTATATCGCTATGGGTAAGTATTCTGTGTTTTACAGCCAAATTATTTAAAGTTCGTTGCCCTCTAGGGGTGACTGAAATATTTCTGCCTTACCGACCCCTACAAACCGATGTAACAGGATGTTTCTCTTTAATTTTTTAGCTCAACCAAAAGTATAGTATGTATGTACATATTTTACACATATACATACTCTGTCGTATTTCATTACATTTTAAAAAATTCCAAAATCGTTTTCTGCCTTCGACGTATTCAAAGACTAAAGACATGCCTTATTCCTGAGTTTTCTTAGTAGTAACATATGTTCTGCTATTGGGATGTCAACCTCGTCTACCCATTCCAAGCAGATATTTAGAGCAGACACAGCTTGATTGTGGGATATTGTAGCAGGTTAAGATACAACTTCTCCTTCATCGTCATCATTAATGCTACAATGTGTTACATGTTGTATGCTGTCCTCATCTGTTAGGGGTTCTTGGGATCGCAACTGTGGGCTAGGGTGAGCACTGCATCTTTCATTGTGTTTCTTTTAAGTATTTCTGTTAATGTACATTCTGGATCAACTTCTTGTTGTCCAAAGACTTGTAACAGAAGTTTTTTCTTGTAATTGACTTTAATGTTTTGGATTACATTTTGGTCCATGGGCTGAATAAGAGCTGTGTAGTTGGGCGGCATGTAATAGTAAAATTCTCGTCAATACACTACAGGTCTTCTGGATGTGCAGGTGTATTGTCAAGAAGTAAAAGTGCTTTTACTGGTAGATCCTTACTCAACACAAATTTTTTCACTTCGGAAACGAAATGTCTCCTCAGCAACTCTATAAAATTTGTCTTGGAGCAAAAGCACTTCTTTGACCCGCTTAATGGATCGGTAACTTTTCCACTGATGCAAATGCACGAGGCTTTTGTGCTTTACCAATAACCAGCAAAGGCAATTTGTGTGTCCCACAAGCGTTCGCACACGGCATAAAGGTGATTCTCTCTTTTGACACTTTGAAAACCACTGCCGTCATTTCTGATCCAGAAGCCAACATTTTGTGTGGAATGGTTTTCCAATATAATCCAGATTCATCAGCATTGTAGATTTGATCTAAAGTTTAACATCCATGAATTTATTTTGAAATGACACCACAGCTTTCAAGTTATTTGACATCTTCTTTCCAGTGATTTTTAGTCAACATATGACATGTATTTTTTTAATTTTTCTAACCATCCTCTACTAGCGACTAATTCTCCTCCTCCAAGTTGTTTGTGAAAAAATTTGGCCTTTTCAATAAGTATCTCACCTGAAAATAGTACATTTTTTCGTCTTGGTTCTAGAAACCACGTAAATACAGCTTGTTCAAGTTGGACATTCTCCGGATCTTTTAATTTTTTCTATTGGCTGGACCCTTATCTGCTTTAATTACGAACAAACATATTTTCTCTTCTTTGCTTTTAATCTCAAAAATCGTGGACTTTTTAACATTATACTGCTGCGCAAGCACACTTCTTTCCAATTGATAACATAATGTGCTTTCGTTTTCTTGACTGTGAAGCCATTATACTAAAATGAATGAGGACATAAACTCAATAGTACATAATATTCTAATGACAGGTAATAGTATTGGCAGACTATCGCATTGGGAATGGTCGTTCAGACTATAGAGCAGAGGTTCCCAACCAGTGTGCTGCGGCACACTGGTGTGTCCTGAAGTACCTGTATATGTGCCACGAAATTTGATTACACTCACTATCATTATTGAGATTATTTACCCCAGTGTGCCGTGGTTGAACCAGTTCTTAAGTTAGTGTGCCTCGAGCTAAAAACGGTTGGAAACCTCTGCTATACAGGCTTTCTGATTAGTGGACGATCAGATTAATGAGGCGCTACTGTAATAAACATACAACAAAATAAATTCCAGCTCCAAGGGAGCATAAGATTCCTGAGTGGGTTAGTATACGAGTGTGTAAACACCTACAAAATGTGCCAAAATCATTTTGGAAGATGATCTAACACCTGCTCCAAACAAAAGAGGCTATTGCAAATATTGCAGAAAACTAGATATTTTTGTAAATTCTTGGCTGCATATTGTACATATTATAACAGCATGCTGTAGGGAATATGCTGACGGAATTTGATTACCAATATTTTCTATATATGTAATATGGACTTTTTTTTTAAATACTGTTGTTTGTTAATTATCATAATGTTATTTTTCCTTTAAAATGGCATTTTTACTTTTGGTTACCTTTTCTTATTTTATTGTAAACTAAAAATAAAAGCAAAGTGCCAAAAATGTTGAGAATTTTTATTTTATATTTCTAACAAATCTTGAATATTGCGATTATATTGAATCAGTAAATGCTATTATTATAGAAATACACAATGGACATACAATTTAAGAAATTTTATAATATTTTTTTTCGACTTTTTTTATTTTGGTCCTCGCAGACCTCACTTGTGTGTTCTTGTAATTTTATTTCGCCCGTCCGCTGGAAAGTTAATATTGTCTGCCGCCAATGATACTATAAATTATTATAACAGTGCAAGGCAAAAAAATCAATTCTCCTGTTATTGAAATTTAAATTTATGTTTAGTACTTATCTTTATCTTTAGTATATAGTACAGGGGTGGCCAAACTGTGGCTCGCGAGCCACTTGTGGCTCTTTGAAGGATTATTTGTGGCTCTCAATAAATGTACCTGAATTACTTTTAATTTTTGTGTTTTAAAATGACTTAAATTATTGACAACAAAAAATATAAAAGACTGTAATATTGGACTTAGGAGACCCCTTATCTTCGTTGCTATTTAATTTGGTCTTAGAAAAGGTAATAAGTAAAATATCATCTAAGCTGACAGGGGGATTTGCAAATCAAGGATCAAAACTATTGTTGGCCTTTGCTGATGATCTAGGTGCAGTCGCTCATTCTACAATAGAGAGGTGAGAGAGGTGTTTTCCCAACTAGTGGAAGGAACAGGTAGTCTGGGCCTTTGAATAAACGAAGAAAAGACGAAAAACATGAAAGTAACCAAAAATCCAAGACCAAGAGTTAGGCGGAACATAACTATTACTATTAATGACCACAACTTCGAAGTAGTAAAAGAGTTTAAATATCTAGGGGCAGTTTTCACAGATGACAACCACATATTATAAAAAGAGATCTCAGAAAGAATAAATGATCTCCCGATCATCATTATTAAGATCTAAGATGCTAAAAAGGCCATCTAAATTAAGGTACTAGTACACTTTAGAAGGCCAAAAATAAGCATTTTTTCAAGATTTTTTTTCTCAGAACCTTTATTAAAAATGAACAAAAAACTTTTTACATGTTAATATCTAATTCTTCATCATCATCATCTTGGTGCTACAGCCCTTAGAGGGCCTCGACCTTCTCAAGTTTTCTACGCCATTCTGTTCTGTTCCTTGCTTGCATTTTCCAGTTGCCGATTCCGATCTTCTCGGCATCCTGTGTTACTCCATCCATCCACCTCAGCTTTGGTCTACCCTGTCTTCTCATTCCCACGGGTTGCGCTGTTAGAATCTTTTTTATCATGTTCGATTCAGGGGCCCGGGCTACATGTCCTGCCCACTGCAGGCAGTTTCGCTTAACTATAGTGATAATATCTTTTCCACCAAACGTATGCTTGTAGATATTCTGCAGTTCAAAGTTATATCTACGCCTCCATATTCCGTTCTCACAGACCGCTCCGAATATCTTATGTAGCACCTTTCTTTCAAAAATCGACAGAGTGGATTCATCTGTTTTAGTTAGCGTCCATGCCTCTGATCCATATGTGAGAACGGGGACTATCAATGTTCTATACAGCCGTATACGAGTTTGCTAAGTACTTTGATAGACTATGATAACACCTGTTTGCAATTATTATTCGTCTTTTTATTTCCTCTGACATGTTATTATTGGGGTTAACCGATGTCCCTAGATATATGAACTCTTTGACGGCTTCGAAGTTTTGGTCATTGATGATTAGATCTTCGTCAACATTTCCAGCTCTTGTGTTTGAGTTAGTCGCCATGAATTTTGTTTTATTTTGATTTATATGTAACCCCATTCGTTCTGCTGTTGCTACTAGCTCAATTAGGATTTCCGCAGTTCTCGCTCTGGTTCTTGTTATAACGTCCACGTCGTCTGCATATGCTAGAATTTGGACAGATCTATTGAATATTGTTCCCCTGCTATCTATATTAGCGTCTCGTACGACTTTTTCTAATGCTAGATTAAAAAGTTGACACGCCAGCGCATCTCCCTGCCTTAACCCCCTATGTATTTCAAATGTATCTAATTCTTAGAGAATACAAAAAATATATCTTTTTATTTATGCACGTACACTAATATTATAGAGGGCGCCAAAGTCGAGGCCTCGAAAAAAAGTAGTTCTGATGGCGGACAGTTAATCTCAGGATTGGGATCTATGAAACAAAAAAATCATACGGCATTTGAAAAAGAAAGATTTCTTACGTGACAATTTACCACCGTTAGTGAAAAATTCTGCAAAAAATAGATTTTACGGAAATTTGAAAAATTTTTGTGAAAAAATCACCGGTTTTACTTTAGTTTTTCATAGTTAAAAAATATTTTATTTTTGTTTTTTGGTCAAATTGAGGTAAATTGTAACGTAAGAAACCTTCCTTTTTCAAACGCAGTATGATTTTTTTGTTTCAGATATCCCAATCCTGAGATTAACTGTCCGCCATCATTTTTCGAGGCCTCGACTTTTGCGCCCTCTACAATATTAGTGTACGTGCATAAATGAAAAAAGATATATTTTTTGTACTCTCTAAGAGTTAGATATGTAAAAAGTTTTAGGTTCATTTTTAGTGAAGGTTCTGAGAAAAAAATTCTTGAAAAAAATTATTATTTTTGATCTTTTAAGTGTACTAGTACCTTAAGACTGTATGTCAATTATTTGTCCAATTGTTACATATGGGAGTGAAACATAGACTCTACATCAGCGGGAAAAAATAAGCTGCTGGTGTTTGAAAGGAAAGTTCTCAGAATGATATTTGGCCTTCGAAGAAATGCGTTGACAGGAGAGTGGAGAATGAGACACAATGCTGAATTGGTGACTCTGTATGGTATTGTACCCTCCGAGATCCCTGGAAAAAATTTACACCCAAAATAACAAAATTCAGTTTGGCAACACTGTGTGAATGTTGATAGTAACAAGATAAACAGAACTGTAATTTAGTCCAGACAAATTAATATATTTTTGTGCCAACAAAAATGAGACTTTTCAACCAAATAATGTTTCACATATGATGTGCAAAATAATTTTGAATTGGTTTCTGGTTGCTTGCTTTTTTTGTCATTAAAGTAGAAAATTTATTCTTTATAATAATTATCATCCAGTTCTCCTCTTATTATTTTCACTGTACTAATATCCCTCAACTCATTTACAATGATTAATGCCATGATTAAAACATTTTATCTTCTGGAGTGTCTGACACATAATATCTTATTTCATTGATAAAATGCACAGTCCCACTGATTTCCACTTGAAACCATACTGAAAACACCATAAGAGATATAAAAGCTAAGATAAGATGAGCATGTGGCAAGATCAGAGGAAGACAGTGTGTTAGGCCCCTATTATATTAGGCAACTGGTGACGCCACCAAGTTGCTCCACCAGTGACTCATGACGTCACGGGGTATTTAAGTAAATGAGACCTATTAGGAAATTGTTGTCGATCTGGTGGCCGAACCAGTCCACTAGCCGGGGCATTATGTTATATGAACCCTATTAGACTGAGCAACTGGTGTCTGCCACCACTAGTTCATTTGTATTGTAATTGAGTGCTTCGTATTTCTTTTCTATTAACTTCTATATTTTCTATTAACAAGCGTATATTTTTCTAAAACCTTTTTTGTTGAGTTATAAATATGCTATATTAAAAAGTTCTTCTCGCAGATTTAGCCGTTAATTGTTTATTCATTGCTTAAACAATAAAAGCTCTTTTTATATTTTAGAAATATCGGTGAATTCATCACTTTACCATGATCAAAAATGTTTCTATTTTGTTTTTGATTATGCTAAATCCGAATGTGACGTTAATTGGAAAATTTTAAAAAAAATTGAGCTTTTATATATAGGTACAGTATGTCTGCGTAACTTAGAACCACATTTTTTCTTTGGAAACTTTTTTCCAAAAAATTGAGCTTTTATATATAGGTACAGTATGTCTGCGTAACTTGGAACCACATTTTTTTCTTTGGAAACTTTTTTCTTATCAATTTTACGAAAAAAAAAATATTCTTTATAAAATGCTCTGCATAGTCTATGACAGTCTATGTTATACGAGGCATGTCAAAAAAATTATATGTAAAGTACCTTTAGATTTCACAACATCGAAAATTGTTATTATGAAAAGTTGTTAAGAATTAAAAAAACTATGTTTTGATACGAATTAATTTTATTACATCATTCTAATTGAAAAAAAATGCAATTTTTTTTTTAATTTCGAATACCCAACATCATTTTATTACAAATAGGGTAAAACGCCAGTTATTGGACACGAGACAGTTATTGGACATTACAGTGTTAACTTACGATTATAAGATTTCTGCAAGTGCTAACAAGAGTATATTTCACTAGGTGGCACTACTCGCTTCTATATTACGTACATTCTTATGTCTATGTTCTGCCTTTAACGGGTTCTGTGATTTTGGCGGTAAATATTTTTAGGTTATGTGAGTGAAGTGACATTTAAGCATTGTGTTAAGCATCTGCTCTGACTTTTTTTTCAAAACTACGTGTTATTTTTAAGGTAAGATTGTATTTTTATTTAAAAGCGTGTAGTTAGGACACTTATAGTCCCTAAGGTAGATCGCGTACAGTAATAGGGATTTTAATTTGGATTTAATTACGCCTGTCCAATAACTAAACTAGAAAACTTGCTGAATTCTATTATGGGACACCTGTCCAATCACTAGATAACTATACTTACCACATATTTCTACAATTTTCAACGTGTTTATGTATAATTAACTGGAGATAGCAGTAAAATTAATTTAGTAATCGATTTGACAGTTATTGGACAGCTGTCCAATAACTAAATTTGACCGTCCAATTACTAAATTGATTTTTTAGGATTGTAGTAAAATGCCTAAACTTAGAAAATACGATAAGAATAAACTTATAGAAGCTGTTAAGGATGTCCAAAATGGCACTGAATCGTATAGAACAGCTGAAAAAAAATATGGAATTCCGAAGTCCACTATAGAATTTAAATTAAAACATCCGGAACATAAAGATACACTTGGACCGTCTCCTATTTTAACTTGCGAGGAGGAGAATACTCTGGTTAGGTACGTTCATTAAATTTATCTTAATCCATAGCATTATTTGATTTTACATTCAATATTCCAGATGGATACAAGAAACCGCTTCAAAAGGTTTCCCCAAAAAGGCTAACGATTAAAAAAGCAGCGTGCAAAAATTTTTAACCAAAAATCCTCGCCCCAATAACTTTAAAGATAATCGACCTGGAGATGGATGGTTAAAAGTCAGTCGCCAAAAAAATGTATTTTAATCGGTATTTATCGTTTGATTTTTTTAGGGATTTTTGAAGCGACATCCAGAGGTTTCTAAAAGGACAAGTGAAGGTGTAACGGCAGCTAGCGCTTGTGTATCTGAACGAGACATCAAAAACTGGTTTAAAAATATTGAAACCTATGTCAAAGAAAAACATCTAGAAGAAGTTCTAACTGATCCATCAAGAATTTTTAATGGAGATGAGTCAGGATTTCAAATATGTCCATCTACTGGTAAAGTATTTGCTATGAAAGGTTCAAAAAATGTTTATAATGTTGAAAAAAGCTGTTCAAAAGAAAACGTCACTGTGATGTTTACGTTTTCAGCAGAAGGTAAAATTTGCCTGCCTATGGTTATTTATCCTTATCAACGTATTCCAGAAAAAGTTGCTAAAGGCATTAATCCTAAATGGGGTGTGGGCAGAAGCGATAATGGTTGGATGACGACAGAGACATTCTATCAGTATATTGCGAATGTTTTTTACCCCCACCTAATTGAAAATAATATTAAGCTTCCAGTTATTCTTTTTGTGGATGGGCACAAGAGTCACTTAAGTTACCAATTAAGTCTATTGTGTAATGAACTGCAAATTGAAGTAATTGCACTTTATCCTAACGCCACAAGGATTTTACAACCATGTGACGTCTCTATTTTCCGTCCACTAAAAGAAGCTTGGCGGCAGTCAGTAAGAGAATGGGAAGAACAGCATCCAGGAGGGGTAGTCAATAAGGTTGTATTTGCTTCTATATTGGAGCAAGCTACAAAAAAAAGTTGTAAAACTGAAACAGTAGTAAATGGTTTCAAGGTTTGCGGATTGTTTCCATTTAAAGCAGATGCTATTGACTACACAAAATGTTTAGGTAAAGAAGTAGTAAAAAATTTAATCATTTCGGATCATCAAAAGAAACCCAAGATGGACTATAATACTTTCGTAAATATCTTAGGTCCTGAAAAGGTTCATAGCTTAGAGAATTTAAAAGAAAATCCAAAGAATAATCTACCTAGCGACGATAATTTGAATTTGTTGTTCAAAATCTGGAATTTTTTTGAACATGATCCAAAACATTCTGATAACCAAATGGTTCTAAAAAATAGAGACACAAACATTAATATTATTCAAAATATAGCTATCACATCTCCGGTTAAAAATACTGAAATAAAAACATCAGAAAAAAGTGGTATTGAAAATGTAAATATTTCTGAGAGTAATAGTACCAATGATATCCATATTCAACAATATAAAACTAATGTTTATGACTTACCCTCTACAAGTAAAATTATTGTTAAACACGAATTGTTGGGCAATTTTTTAACTTCTCCTACTGTACCGGAAAGAAAAAATAAACGTAACACGGAAAGACTTCCTTTTGCTATTACATCTGCACGATATCAAGAAATGTTACGAAAAAAGGAGGAGTTAAAAGAAGAGCAGGAAAAACAAAAACAAGAAAGGAAACGGAAAAGAGAAGAAAAATTAACCAAAAACCAGTGTAGCAACAAAAAGAATTCAAAAAAAGTTTATTATCACGAATGTTGTATTCCTGTTAAGCATAGACAGCATATACCTAACGATGGTGATCTATTTATATGTCACAACTGCTTCAATCTGCAGGATAGTGATTCCGATGCTAATAACAGTAACCAAGACAGTGAGGATGAAGATATTGACGAACTTTTCACTCAATACAAAGAAGCACAGAAGCAATTATAAAATTTAATTGTGTCAACAACTGTACATAATAGGTACCGCACAGAAATTTTGGTTTTTCTTGTAATTTTCATTTATTTTTAGGTTTGTATTGTGTTAAAGCAGTTGTCCAATAACTAATTTTGAGTGTCCTGTAACTAAATAAACTGTCCAATAACTATAATTTTTGTAACTATTTTTAATAAATATATATTGACAGAAAAGATTTAACCCTTTCTTTAAATCCTTTTAGCCATATTGTAATAAACTGTTTAGACTACGTTTTGTATAAATTTCAATTCAATCTGCAGAGAACAATGTGAATTACGAATTTTTAAAGTTGAAATTTTCTTAAGTGTCCAATAACTGTATGGTTTACCCTATCTATATAACAAAGTATATTATTAATTTTACGAAAAAAGTTATTTTTTACAAAAAGCTTTATATGGTCTAAAATCTAAGATTCAATCATAATAATATATAAACTTTTATCAATTCTATACGAGATATGTTAAAAAATATGAATTTCGTCCAAGAGTAAAGTACCTTTACAGTTCACAATATTTCAATTAGAAGAATGTAATTGCATATTCAAACATAGCTTTTAATTCCGAACAACTTTTTATAAAACATTTTTCGATATTGTTTAATATAAGGATACTTTACTCTTGAGCGAAATTCATCTTTTTTGACATACCTTGTATAAAATTCACAAAATTTGAATCTGATGGTTGCATCTTATATTTTATACTATTAAGAGCATTTTATGAAGAATAACTTTTTTTCGTAAAATTTATAACAAACAAGTTTCCAATTGCATTTGATTATCTTTCCAATTCCAATTCATTTTATTATTTTTGCTGGTGGCTATTCTCGGCCACCAGTTGCCTGTGCTGACAATTTGGTGGGCCCACTAGTTGCGCCACCAGTTACCTAGACTAATAGAGCCCTTAAAGACAGTGCTTTTTGAGAGACAGTAGAAGATCAGTAGTTTGTCCCAGAAAAGGATGGAAAGATGATGAAGGATTGAAGTATTCTGAATTAGTAAAGGCTGCTTGTAGAATTATTTGCAGATTTGAAACAAGGATGTGAACCATTTTATTTCATTTTAAAGTTCCTGTAGTCCAAACAGTATGAGACAAATTAAATACCTTTTTTACACTTTAAATAATTGTTTAATTGCGGCTCGCGAAAAATTTCAGATTTTGAAAAATGGCTTGATTATTATGGAGCTTGGCCACCCCTGATAATATAGTAGGAAGGTTGAATCCTCTATTATTACAAAAAATTGCTCAATTATTAATTATATTTAGGTACAATAACAGCTGGGTTTCCACAGCCTCTTTTTTGCAATGTAATGTTTGAAAGGGTTTATCTATAATCAAAAAGAAGGCCTAAAGAAATCAACTGAGACAGTGGGTAATAGGAACAGGATATTCTAGAATAATTAAAGATAAGTTTATTCATTGTTCTATTCCATTCAATAATGAATAAACAAATATTAACTAATAAAGTGAATGGAAAAATACCACGTCTTGTATTGGCATATCCAGTCGACCAAATACTTTATGAACATACGAAAGTTGTAATGTAACTGCACATCCGTTGGTCCTGACTATTAAATCCCTAGATATGAAAAAAGCCAACAATTCTATAAAAAGATAAAGCTATTCTACGCGTTAATATATTCCAAAATAATCTATTTTCTACACCTTAAAAACGTGACGATAGTGTTTACAAAAACCCAAGGTTAATTTTAGAAATTCGGTAAAAAAAAATGTCGGAAAACTTTTCACTTACGATGTACTACTCATTATAGCAGGCATTGCTTCGTCACTATTACCACTACTTTCAGTACTTGAATCAAAACTAAAAGCCTCAGAGGCACTAATAAACATAATTAAAAAATCAAAAAATGATCTCGCACGAAGACTTGCTTATCAATGTCGAAATATTTTCTGGTTCACGGGTTCTTTCATCACCCCAAGATAACAGATAATTGTTGACAACTGACAGTGTATTGACGTTTTCCTGTTACAGCTGTTTACGTCATCAATATATTGCGGACTTGTACCATAAAACCATTCAGTTACTCTGAACTTTATTTTTTAAATTCATTATCTTATAATTCATAAAATAAGCATCGATACGAGGGGAATTCCATTAAAAATAACTAATTGAAAATTAATACATAATTTAATTTCGAATTTTCTAAAAACTTAAGATATCACTATCACTAAAAATGCAATTAGAATTATTATTATAATTATAGGTAATATTTATAATTGAAAAAAAAATTTATTCATTGAAATGGTTATTCATTTTTGAAATTGAAAATGGTTATTCGTTTTTGATTTATATGTTTACTCCGATTGGAGTACGAAGGGAACCATTCTCGTTGGAACTTTACCGCGCTGAGCAGATGGGACGTGAAATATATATTGTAAAATTCCCTCATCTTTCTTAGTCTCAGCATCCGTTATGGCTTGCAAATTGTAGAAACCTCGGAAGTGTTACCAGAGAAGGTTCCCATTGTTTTCGGTCTGGTAGGGTGTAGAATAACATTTTTGGATGTTGTTTTATGTGCTATTAGATTGAAAACTTAGTTTTTTGATAGCAGTTGCCGCTAGGGCGTCCCTGCCATTTCGTTCGTTGCAATCTGTGACTGCACGTCGGGGTTTGTCCTAGTTGGGTCAGAGAGAGCAGCATATGTGCCTCCTGATGAGAGACTATAATAAGTTTCGAAACCGGTGGAGGTGCTTGCTGCACTCTCTGATTGAACTGGAATAATGATGCGGCTGTAGTTTCGTGTTGCAACGAAATTGAAAATGGTTATTCATTTTTTATTTACATGTTTACTCCGATTGGAGTACGAAGGGAACCATTCTCGTTGGAACTTTACCGCGCTGAGCAGATGGGACGTGAATTATATATTGTAAAATTCCCTCATATCTTCCTTAGTCTCAGCATCCGTTATGGCTTGCAAATTGTAGAAGCCTCGGAAGTGTTACCAGAGAAGGTTGCTATTGTTTTCGGTCTGGTAGGGTGTAGAATAACTTTTTTGGATGTTGTTTTTATGTTCTATTAGATTGAAAACTTAGTTTTTTGATAGCAGTTGCCGCTAGGGCATCCCTGCCATTTCGTTCGTTGCAATCCGTGACTGCACGCCGAGGTTTATCCTAGTTGGGTCAGAGAGAGCAGCATATGTGCCTCCTGATGAGAGACTAATAAGTTTCGAAACCGGTGGAGGTGCTTGCTGCACTCTCTGATTGAACTGGAATAATGATGGGGCTGTAGTTTCGTGTTGCAACGAAATTGAAAATGGTTATTCATTTTTGACTTATAATTGAATTTATCAAATCTGTTATTAGTGTTATTCTTAGGGCCGATACTTATTTCTGTCCCGATTAAACCCCCGATAAAGTACCGGCCCTTAAGCCGGCTACACACTTGCCTGTAAACGAGGAAAGTAGCTAGCATGCCAGTAGCTGGCATAAGCCAGTGACTGGCATGCACAAAACACATTTGCGAGTAATTAGCATGCCAGTAGCTCCCATGCCTTTATTGACAAGGCGAAAAAATAGTAAATATGGTAGATTTTTACACATATTAAGTAACCAATCGAGTGGTTTTCACTTTCATGCGTTAAGTATTTGTTTCGTATTAAAAGTTTTTGAGTTTCCAACAAAACTCGATCCATGGAAGGTATTCGGTGTGAATTAAACAAGCAACTTTTGCTTATGGTCACGGATAATTATTGTTAGAAATTTAATAATAATGAATCCGACCCATTTATTCCTCTTGAATTTTGGTGTCAGCATTGCCAACGGCTATTTTATTTTTATATTAATTCCAAAGACACTCTAATTTTCTGTAAATAAAAATGAATCTGATAGTTTTTTCATCAACCCAACGAAACATTTTTAAATTAACAAGTTTAAAAATCTCTGCTAGCTGCTGGCATGCCCGTAGCGGTAGCGCGCGTTCAACATGCCAGTGACACTCCCGACGCATACGCCCTCTTGCATCTCACAGCACGCTACTAAAGCAACACAGCAGAACCCCTCACGTTAAAGGATCCCCCAAACCAACGCGAAACTTTCGCAACCGCAACCTACGCGGAATCGCGGCGAATCGATAGACACGGCGGATTATGAACGTGTTCACACCACTTAGCGCGGAATCCGCAACGGTCGCGGCAGAACAGCGTTCCTTTCATGAAACGCTGCATGCACGGTTTTTTCCGCTACCGTTGTAGTTTCGCGTGTTTTAAAATGGTTGTTACAGAAAAATTCATTGAAATTGTTAAACAATATCCTATAATATATGATTTAACGGACGAAGATTATAAAAATATAAGAAAAAAGGTAAAGTCTGGAATAGTATAGGGTCAGAATTAGGAGAAAATGATAAGTTTTCATTATACATATATATAATATATATTATTATTAATTTGCTTGCATAGAGATTACGCCCACTTAAAAATTTGGTCATTTTTGATGTCTTGTATTTCCTAAACCTGTTGGCCGGTTTAAAAATATAATTTGTTTACATTTGTATGGCGAATAGTCGCGTCGGCTTTCGCGTCAATATGGGGGCCGTTGTCCGCTACCGCTCCGCCTGCGAATGTTCCGCTACGGAAAATTCGCGTCGCAAAACTTTCGCGTCGGTTTGGGGGATCCTTATACGGAACTTGCATTGCTATGTGGGGGTGTGCTGTGGAAATCAAGAAAGATCAAATTCTTTGCGAGTATCCATAGATAAGGGGGTGGGGCGAGTATCTAGCATGCCAGTTAACGTCACGTTAACGTACACAATGGACATCCTAAGTCTTGACGTCACAAAATTGGGAGGAGCTTATATTTGGCTCCAAACAACTTTGTTTATAATGTTAAACACTCATAAGGCATTTTTAATTTATTGTTTACGTGGTTTGTGTGACAAAATAAGACTTTTCATTTAGGTATTTAGGTAAAGAAACGTGCCAATTAAGAGATTTTTATTCGTTTTGGCCCAGGTGAGTTAATTTAATGCAATGATTAGAACGTAAACAGTGTTGAGGTTATGTTTATTTTCAATCACTAAGGAATAAAAACCACCTGAGCAAAAACGAATAAAAATCTCTTAATTAACACGTTTCTTTAACGAAATACGTAAATGAAGTCTTATTTTGCCACACGAAGCACATAAATGAAAAATTCCTTATGACCATTTAACGTTACAATCAAAATTGTTTGGAGCCAATATAAGCTCCTCCCAATTTTGTGACATCAGACTTAGGCTGTCCATTGCCATTGCCAGTTTGGGGACAGTAGCTTGTGCTCATGGGCGCCCATATAAACATTTTCAGGGGGGGCAGACGTGAAGATTTTGCACATTACATTTTGTACACTATGGATAACAATATATAGTTTAAAGCACCCGAAAAGCTAGGGGGGCAAGGCCCCCCTGCCCATGGGCATGGGCGCCTATGTGTGCTTGCTAGGTACTGGTATGCCAGTGTGCTAGTAACATAGGCATGTGTATCTCCGGCTTAAATCTCCTTTCTATTTTGTCTATCTGATCAATACGCCAGTCAATGGGAGCAGGAATAGGATATCACCTCCGAATTCTATCCTACTGCATGGATTTTAATGAAATTATGGGCCTAGCCTCTACTTATCTCCTAATTCAAAGTCTACCCTATGCCGATGTGTGCTTTTATCTTGGGGGTGGTTCCCACCCCTTCTTAGGAGTAGAAAAATTTTTGGTTAAAATTACCACGGAATTCGCCAGAGAACCTAATTCCAAGCAAAAACTGTTCTGTAATTTTTTTTGAAAACTCAATACTTTTTGAGATATTCGTGGTTGAAAATTGGCCATTTTCATTGAAACAATAGGTACCTTTTCGAACGGTTTTTGCGAATACCTTAAAAACTATGCATCTACAGTAGAACCCCGAAAATCAGAAACTAATTGGGGGGACAGCCTGTTTGCATTCCGAAAAGTTCGGATTATCCGAAAGTTAGCCTAACTAGCAATTTAAAGCTTTCATTGTCGTTGATTCGCAAAACGTTCTCGTAAGACTGGACAATATTTTTGGACTCAAGTTGACTACGAGAGAATCGAAGTAAGTTTATGTTTAACCTTTATAAGTAAGTCTGGCTAATTGGTTTATGCCAAAGCCAATTCTAAATAATAAAAGACCTTTATAAGCACTACATATTAAAGTACGTCTTCATTTTTAACAAATTTTAAATGCCAAAGTTCTATTAATCCTACATTGTTCAATTTTTCTGGTTTTACTCTGTATAATAAACATGTTTTTAAGTTTTTGTCTTGAATTTTTAAATTTTTTTCACTTTCCGTTGGTTCGGTTTTGCCGAACGTTCGGATTAGCGGGGTTCTACTGTATTTAAAAAAAGAATGTGTATGTACTTTGTGCGCACGTAAGAAGTTATACTTCTATTATATGATTTCTTAAAAATAAATATACTTTAAACAGTTTGTTTTAATTTTTTTTAAACACCAAACTAATTTTGTGCTTACCGCTTTCAAAAAAATAAAAAAAAAGTACAGGATTGCTCCGGATTCGAACTTAAGACCTCTCGATCTCTGGCCGAATGCTATACCAAATACGCTACGAGGACTATGTCTTGTATCGGTTAGGACGTACCTAATAGTGATGTAACGAATATTCGTATTCGCATTCGCATTCGCGAATATTCGCACGTTTTTGCATATTCGAATTCGCTTCCGCATTCGCGAAATTTGTGCGAATGTTTTGCGAATATAAAAACCAGAAAGAAAAAAATTTTTAAGATAATATTAGGTTAATAAAATCAAAATCTATTCACTTCTCATCTTTTTTTATTAAGAAAAGGTAACTTAACCTCAAACATGCAGCTACTCTCAAATGGAAATATGCAGGACACAACAGCAGACAAAGAGACGGAAGGTGGAATGAAGCGATAACTCACTGGAGACCTTGAGACTACAAAAGAGGAAGGGGCAGACCACAGACGAGATGGTCGAATGACCTAAAAAGATACGCAGGGACCAGATCGATAGCATTAGCACTGAACCAAGAAGAGTGGAAAAATAAGGGGGAGGCCTACGTTCAACTTTGGACAAATGAAGGGCAATAGATAGATAGAACTTAACCTTGTATCCTAATCACATTATCAGCCTTCACTTTTTTTATTATTTGGTATTATGTAATAAAGCTTAAGATTCAGATTGATTTACACTTAATATCAATTACCTTTTCATTAAAAATTTAGGAAACATTACAAAAATAGAAACAAATTAAAAAAAACTGAATATTCGCATTCGCATTCGCGAATGTCGGTAGCTGATATTCGCATTCGCATTCGTATTCGCGAATGTTCAAAAAATGACATTCGTTACATCACTAGTACCTAATGACAATTCACGGTAACAAACGGACAAGGTGAAGTATAATAAATATACAATAAAATGTTTTAATAATACTCATCTTACTCCTGAGGAAGACAAATCCAAAGACACAAAAATTATAATAAATATATTTACTAAAAACACTAATATATTCTTTTCACAACTTTTCTTGCACTGATATATTTATACATACATAGCTTGAAAGATTTAGCACCTAAACGCCATACTGTCTGTGTGCGCATGAGCGCAGTATTATGAAATTTTACTCTCAATCGCGCCTAAAGAAGTACAACTTCAAAAACATTTTTGTAGGTTATAAAAAAACAAAGAGACATTTGCCTTTATGAATCTTCTAGTTATAATACAAAAAGAGATATGGTAGGTGAAAATAGTTTGTTTTTTGGTACATTCTCAAATTGGTGTATTCAACTTGAAATAACAGAGAAACGGTCAACTTTAGGTGTATAATGCTACTAATACCTTTTGTAGTGGTTGAAAAGACCTTTAAAATGAGCTATATTAGAGGTCCATTACATTAAAACTAAGCGAGATATGCTACAAACAAAATTGATAACTAATGCATTTTAAGAAGAAATGAGAAGTAATTTTAACCCCCATCCACCAAAATGTAAATGCATCGTTATCTTCTACAATACCCTTTATTATAGTGTTATTTCTATGTTCAAAAAGTTGGACGGGTTTAAAATTAATGGTTTTTGAAAAAAAAGATCAAATTATCGAGCTCATTTTTAAATTTTCTTAAAAACTGTCCTTTTTCTCCATGTAACTTGAAAATGATAAGAGATACAGTAATGAAAAATAAAAAGGAAATTTATATCTGAAAAAGCCCTACATTTTTGTGTGGTATCTTTTGTTCGTATCTCTTATCTTTTTCGAGTTACATGGAGGAAAAGGAAGATTTTTAAGAAAATTTAAAAATGCGCTCTATAATTTGACCTTTTTTTTTTTCAAAAACCATTCATTTTAAACCAGTCCAACTTTTTGAACATACACTATATGAATAACACTATAATAAAAGGTATTGCAGAAGGAAAACCAAGCATTTACATTTTGAACATAGAAATAACACCATAATAAAAAGTATTGTAGAAGGAAAAGGATGTATTTAAGTTCTGATGGATGAGGGGTTAAATACATATACTTGCAATACTATATATTACTCATTTCTTCTTAAAATACATTAGTCATCAACTTTTTTGCAGAATATTTCACTTAGATTGAATGTGATCTACATTTAGTATTGCTCATTTTAAAGGTCTTTTCAAGCCCTACAAAAGTTATTGGGATCATTATACACCTAAAATCAACAGTTTCTCTGTTATTTCAAGTTGAATAAACCGATTTGAGCATGCAGCAAAAAAACAAACTTTTCTTACCTACCATACCCCTCTTTGTATTTTAACTAGAAAATTTATGAAGGAACAAGTCTATTTGTTTTTTTTATAACCTACAGAAATATTTTATACAGTTTTTTTGTTAGATGCATTGTTTTTAAGGTATTCGCAAAAATCCGTCCGAAAAGGTGTAATTTTTCAATAAAAATGGCCAATTTTCAACCACGAATAACTCAAAAAAAGAGTTTTCAAAAAATAATTATAGAACAGTTTTTGCTTAAAATTAGGTTCTCTAGCCTCTTTCGTGGCTATTTTAACCAAAACATTTTTCACCCCCGAGAAGGGGTGGGAACCATCCCCAAGATAAAAGCGCACATCGGCATAGGGTAGACTTTGTTTCTTGAGTTATTCTCTACTTACTGTGAAAATATCAAGTAAATCGATGGAGTAGGATGGAATTCGGAGCCAAATACCCTCATTGACTGCCCTACAAGTATTACCTGTACCTATGTACACAAATCCACATGCACAATTTCTATAATTGCTTTCATTACAATATATTTAGTGTAGTGATTATTATTAAGGTGATTGAATTATTTTGTGAAGAAATTACCTTGAAGTTTTGTTCAAGTACCTACTAACAATTTTAAAGCCACCTTAATAATTTATCTTATTACTGTAAACTATATTTAATCCCGTTTAAGTGAATTAATGTTATTATTAATCCATCCACTATAAGTAATAACTATTACACACTTAACATAATAATCCGATCAGAAAAAACTATTCAAGTACCTACTTATTTGAATTCTTTTTAATTTTCCTGGTCTTCTAGAGTCTATGATTAGTTTTAAGAGTATTTGGGTTGTTCTTTATTAATGATAGTTTTAATAGAAATTTGCCCAGCTGCAATAGAAATGGCATCTTTAAGACTACTAAATTTATATCGAGTTTTCTGCTGTGTATATTAACGTCGTTTCCAGGATTCTGTGGCTGATATATTCGATATCTTCTATATCGTAGTCTGCATGAATGTTGTTTTCTTCCAGGTCCGTTCTTACCCTTAATTTTGTCTTGAAGTTTTATATTTCCTATAAAATATTGGAACGCAAGAGGAGTAACTCCTCTACAAAAACCAGTGTTTAGCTGGCCTGGCTGATAGCTCCATGTAAGAGCCCCTTATCTAGGGTTACAGATCAAGACCACAACGATGAAGGCGGACGAGAAGAACATTCCAAACGACGAATTCGGCGGAAGTGGCAGCCTGGCTTTTGAGCGTAGTACAGAATCGTTAACCAAACGATTAGCCATATAAGTAATTCCCCACTTGTTGCTTAACAGCTACGGGTGAAAGAACCGACACGTGGTAGGGTACTTAATTGCCCTGGACCTAAGAAATTAATTCCGAATGCGAAAGAGCTAAATTATAGTCAATGACATTGAGATGTGGAAAGCCACAGGATGACTACCACATTAAAGGTCCGCGTGTATATCCTTAGTAACAATAATCATGAAAATCGATCATTTACTTAAACCTGGTTCCATTTATTTGTTTTCTACTAGTTCTGTCGTGCTTAGCGAAAATGCCGTATCTGCAAAAATTAGATTTATACATTTTTCTAACCCAAATGTGCATATCTATCTTATTTGCTTACTAAAAATGACGTAAGTTAAGCCAAAATACATTAAACACAACGCATTTTATGCCGTATCTGAAAAAATGTTCATGGATACTTAGAATAAATGCGTCATCTGAAAAATACTTAGACAAAACGCCGTATTTAAATGTTACTTGCCGCGTTTATCCTAAGCAGGCACTAGATGCGGCGTTCTGCCTAAGCGTTTGACAGATTTTTACAGCATGTGTAAAATTTTTAGTAAGGTTAGTTTGTTGCCATTTTTCAACGAGAACGGTTGTTTGATATAATTTTTTAAATATGTCAAATAGAACAAAGTTAATACTGCAGAAGGCTATTTCTTTATCAACAGAAAATCTAAACACATATGTTTGAGTTGTTGGTGATCAAGAAATAATGTGTGGTTCTAAAAACAAGGCGGTACTACTAAGTGAGACAAATACTTCTATTACATGTGGAGTTTCCTATGTGTATGTATATTTATGTTGATGTGAGATTCTAGTATTACGTTACATCAGGCATTTTTAAACAGCGCAAATTTTATAAAGTTTGTTCGAAATACGAATTTTGATATGAAGTAGGTATTTTGGTCGCCGTAGGTCGTAGAATTTCCAAATAAAAAATGTGTTATAAAAGTACATAGTTAAATCAATGTCTAATAATTAATAATTAAAAATAAACTTCATCGTAAATGTTAATCGTTTCTGGAATGTTTTTAATTTTAAAATGCAAGAAACGCCCCTTAGCGGCAAACTTATTAATTCCAAAATTATTTCCAGCACTTTTTTTGTCCATTTTCATGACATACTTTTATAACAAATGTTTTTTATTCTCCTTTTTCATCGTTATATTGTATTTATTATACAGTAGACTCCCTCTATAACGAGAACTGAAATGGCAGACTAATTAGACTGGCAGACCTCGTTATATCAGACAACAATAATATTGTGCATACATATGAATATTTATATAGTTTTCTAAAATATTAACTTTCTATAGTGAAGCCATTCGGAGCAATATAACATGCTAAATATTGTTTCCTCGACAATAAGGCTTCACCTTCATAAATTATAATTTTTTTACAATATTCAGTATCGGTCAATAGATAAACAGAACAGGAAGAAGTTTATTATACATAGGTAAGCGGTGGATTTTATTACAGCACTACCCTCGATAACCGCACAGATGTTGGGGATTTATGTATACAGGTAGTTGGGATATTTACTTATAGCCATTACAGCGCTAAAAATAGATAAAGAATAATAAAGATACATATTTTACGATTTCATTTTTCCTCGTTATATCCAAATACACCTCGTTATAGAGGTGTTCAGTTCAATAGGAATTTCATGGGGCATCTAGTGTACTTCGTTATAAGCGAAACCTCGTGATAACCGTGTTCGTTATAGAGAGAGTCTACTGTATTATAAAATAAGAAAATGCTTAGCGCAAACGCAGTACTGCATTCTTCCTAAGTAGCAAGAAGTTAATTTATGTAGTATACTGTATACTTAGAAAGAACGCAGTAACACGAGTTTTTAGAGTAAATAAGATATATTTTGCCAATCTTATGTATAAATATGAATTGTATGATATTTATTATGTATATAAAGCAGAAAACAAAAAAAAAATTCTAAATAGTTTTCAACGGCTAGACATTTAAACAAAAACCGATTTTACTCAAATGTGATCTCTCTGCAGATACGGCGTTTTGGCCAAGGGCGCCCATATAAAAATTTTTAGGGGGGGGGGCAAACGTGAAAATGTTGCACATTATATTTTGTATATTTCGGATGACAATATAATACAATAGTCTCTCTCTATAACGGAAACGGATATAACGAGGTTTCGCTTATAACGAGGTACATTAGGTGTCCCATGAAATCCCTATTGAACCATAACGCTCTATAACGAGGCATATTTGGTTACAACGAGGAAAATTGAAATAGAAGAATACGTGTCTTTACCTGTTTTTAGCGTTGTAATGGTTATAAATAAATGCCCCAATTGCTTGTACAAAAAAATGCCCAACATCTGTCTTATTATCGAGGCCAGTGCTGTAATAAACTTCTGCCTGTTTATCGACCGATATTGAATATTATAGGAAATTTACAATATATGACGGCGAAGTCTCATTGTTCACTGTTCAGGTTGACCATCGACACCTAATAAACTACGTAAGAGGCATCAAAACATTTCAATATTATTGTTGTTTGGTATAACGAGATCCGCTTATAACGAGATAATTAGTCCACCATTTAAGTTCTCGTTATAGAGGGAGTCTACTGTAGTTTAAACCACCTAAAAACCTAGTTGTGAAAAATTATTCATACATTTAAATACTAGACCAAGTTTTTAAATGGAAATGTCATGGGTACCACAAAAGTTGCGCCTCTCTTTAAAGCCCGTTTGGATAGAATACAATGCTTGCAAAGCCCTGGCTTCAACTTTGGCGAGTAGACTAATCATGAGTATGTGTCGAACCAAGTTTTTACTTTAAAATCTTAAAAAGGAGCCCCCCTTTATTTTTGCAGATTTAGAATCCTTATGAAAAATAGGTCACATATATCCCAAACATTTTTAAAATCGTTGATAGATGGCGCAAATAAATCGCATTTTCCGATTATAGCGCCATCCGTCAACAATTCTAAAAAAAGTTTCGAATAAATGTTAACTTATTTTTTGAGGAGGAAACTCAATCTGCAATAAAAAACGGGGGTTCCTATTTAAGATTTTAAAGTTAACTCTCACCCCACCTCCAGAGTGTGGAATGAAAAATCCTGTTTGGTGTCATTCTATATCTATAGATTTTTGAAAATATTAAACACGTGTTTTTTAGTTTTTCATTTGGAAGTATATTACTCAAGATATTAGACCATTTCTATAATTTTGCTATGGTATCACGATATATCGTTTTTTTTTTCTATTATAGCGCTATCTATCCACAATTCGCAAAATGACTCGAATAAAATTTGCTTATTTTTACAAGAAAAATCCAAATCTGCAACAAAAATTAGGGGTTCCATTTAGATTTTAAAGTTAAACCCCGCTCCACACCCAGGGGTTGAAGTGGTGGACTTGTTTAGTGTCATTGCATAGATTTTTGAGAAATATTTAACACATATTTTTCAGATGAAGTAGTTTTCAATCCTAATAGCAATATTAATAATATTTAAAAATATTAAAATATTACTAAATGATTTTTAAATTGAAAACTTATTGGTCCATTTCCTTGGTAACACCTCCATGGCTTCTAAAATTTGCAAGCCAGATGGATGCTGAAGCGAAGAAGACAAGAGGGAATTCAAAAACTTACAATTCACGACCCCGTCTGTTCAGCTGGTAAATTCCAACAGAAAATGGACCTACATCGCTACTCAAAAAAGTAACGACCAATATAAAAATAAAATAAAAATCTTTTAGTGATATTTTAATATTTTTAAATATTATTAATATTGCTATTAGGATTGAAAACTACTTCATCTCCAATTGCCAGATGACGCTAGTCACCTAGTCCATTTACGTCAGTTGCGGTGTGGGGGATAAACTCTCGGTGTTGGTCAATTTGAGTATGGAGTAGCAGGCCTACGTTCTCTCCGATGAGATGAGACTCCAACAAGAGTCGAAAATCGTCGATTCAGAGGGCTGGACTGCGCTCCGTATTCTAATTGAAAAATAAGATTGTTTTGCCTTCACATTGCAACTGAATAAAAATGGGATTTTTATTTTATTTTTACATATTTTTCAGTTTTTCGATCCGATGTTCATTTCGCGAATTATTCGACCTTTCCGCTACTTTTGGGACCCGCTACCCTGTATATAACACTTATTCGTCATGAAAGATCACCTGTTTTCATTTAAATAAAATTGTTTTATTCATCATAATGTACACTTTAAAAATAATCTACTTAATAAAAAAATACTTTTACAAACTAAAATTTGACTATGTTCAATAAATTTTAAAAATTATTTTTCAATATGAATTTATTTCTGCTTATGAAGATGGTTCTATTCGGTGTACACAAAACTTAATATAGAAAACAAATATAATCACTTCACAGATTTTAAGCTTTATCTTTATAGTGTCAGTTCTCAAAGACAAATGGCTCATTAGTGATTATCGGTCAGAGATCGGATTTCTTGCTGATATGATTTTCGTTGCAGTATTATAAATGATTCATTTAATTTGTAATTTTGGGTGTCGATTACAGTATATATTATGTTCCCAGGTTTCTAATATCTTTCAATGTTTTCGTTAATAGCATACCGTGACTGTGTGAAATGTGTATTATACACATTCCATATAGACCGCTTCCTACACACACAGATTTTATGTTCAACTATTAATTACTCATCCAATATGTGATTTCTTTTATTAATAAATATGTTGTTTCCAATTTATCTCTCAAAATTATCTAATAATTTTTTGACAAAAATACGTTTATGTAATATAAATTTAATTTTTGATCTTTCCCGAAAAGATAGGGGGGGCACGGCGCCCGTGTGTATGGGCGCCTATGGTTTTGGCTAAGCACGGCAGAGTTTACATGTTCCGTCTAACCAATCTGTATTTGTTTGTGGAAATACCGCACCTTTTCGTGAATCTTTAAACATTTCTCTTTCATCGGGGTTTTAAAATGTCGAAATCTTTGCTTTAAACTGATTAAATTATCAGATATAACAGGTCAATAAGTGAATTTTCAAATATTTTAATTTGTCCTCTAGATTCGGAGCATCTTGTAGCTCCATTTAGTCGTAAAGATATTTACGGATCACTATTTTTACGCCAGATGCACCAGATGTAGCTAAAACAAAAAAAAATCGTAACTCGTTATGATTAAAACAAATAAGTACTTTTTTTTGTGACGTCATCATATATATCAAAATTAATAAAAATCCCTATATTTCGGGCATCCGCAGCTACATTGTACGCCATTAATTAGCCAAATATATGCAGCATGCTATAAAATAAATAGTATTGCTTAATCGGAGGCGATAATATAAGTAAATGTCTTATAAACATGAAAATTAAAAAGAAATGTCACTAAAAAACGAATTCTCTTTGATTTTCTAAAAATAATATAAAATATTTGTAAACTTTCTATAAATATTTCAAGAAATATTGATTCTTACCTGAATTATTCGATTCCATCACAATCACTTTAAAAAATAAGGTGAATATTACAAAATATCACAATTTTTAAAAAGTTGACTACTGAGCTTAGAGAACAATAATTCACTAACAGCCAACACGCGCATTCGCACGTGCACAGTGTATGGTTCTGGAGTGGGATAGTATGTTTTTGTTAAGACAAACCATCTAGTGTCTCTAAGATGTGTTTTGAATTTTTAACGTCACTTTTGAAATTTGATTTTTAGCCGGATAATTATTATTTAAAATTGACGTATATATGGCGTCTGTATCAATAGTTTATTTCTGAAATAATGAATGAAGAAAATGAAAATATCTTTTCTTTCTTGCAGTTAAACTAAACAAGGGCCATATAATCTGATTAAAAAAAAGGTGGATTGTGAATTTTGCTTAAAAAACAACACGTTTGAATAGAAAGTCCTCTTTATTACAATATTATTCATACAAAACCTAAAATAACACCTGTGAATGCTAATGGAAATACAACTCGTTTATATTTTTTTAGCTGTAGTCAGTTCGATATAAAACAATAGTCTCTAAAAAAAAATAAAAAAAAGTATACTTGTCTTCACAGATCTCCGTTGAAAAATTCCAAGTACATAATATATAATATCGAATGATGAATCTTACTTATTTATAAATATTTATTTACGAGGAACGTTTGGTTTATACGAGAAGTGTGTAATATAACGAGATGGATCTTCCACTGTAAAACTACATTTTATTATTATTATCTTACATTTGCACTTCCAGAAAAGTTCTGAACTGAAAATATACAGTCCAATATAATCGAAGAAGTTTAGGTTAGTAAGTATTCTGGTCCTTCAAGCTGGATATGAATCAGCAATATATTATGGATGAAGAGGAATTACCAAAAACTCGCAGTTTAAGCATATAGTACAGCAAGAATTCAATCCAAAAGAGACTGGACAGCAGGCACGAAAGCCTAGTCTAGTGTTAGGGACAGGAACTAATAAAGAAAGTCTACTTAAAACTTCATTTTTTTTATGAAAATGGACCTAACTTCAGCAAAATAACAACCTAAAGTTACATTGATATGAAGTATTTAATAATTCAGCAGTGCAACTGGAAAGTGGAAGTAAGTTCCTTGTAAATACTTATAAATTGAAAAAATCCATCAGATGATTATACAGCCTCACTTACTTAACTTAATTTCGTAATATCACCTTATCCTAATACGAACATGTGAAAAATACGACTGGTACACAATACCGACAGTAAAATATAACCTATTCTGTTTCCTTGTTGTACACTTCCATAATTTTCTCCATTATTTCCCAATGCTTCTCTTTGGGAAGATCTTTAACAAATATATTGTACCAGGCCTCATCGTCGGTGTCTTCTATAAGGGGTAATTGTATTCCATAGCATTGAAGAGATAAAGATATACAAGCGATAGCGACGTGTCGAGGGTCATAGTCAAGGATACTGGGATCGTGGTGGTAGTCCTGAAGGAAAGTTGCTGCTGCTCTTGCTACTGGGACGCTTTCCAACTGTTCTTTACCCAACCACCTGAAAATATTAGAATTTCGTTATCAATAAGACCCTGTAAGCTATTTAATAATATGATAACGTATGGGACAACTTAAAGTCCCGAAAAATAAAGTAATAAAAAGTATCCTGTTGGGGATTTTGATCCGGCAGGTATCTCAAAAGTTTTTTTAATTTATGGACCTCTATAACCCTAACCTCTATGTTTACTGCAGTGGATTCGGTGGCCTTGTGCCTCTTTGGGAGTGCTATTCCAACCTCTTGGCAAAATGCGCAGATACTTCTACTACATAAGAAAGGAGACAAACACAAACTCGACAGACCAATAAACCCGTTACCACATTCGTACAAACTGCTTATAGTATTTTTACTACAAAAGCGATATTACGTAGGTCAAAATTTTTGACGTAAGAGAACTGTCAAAACATTAGAATGTGACTTTTCATTATTGCCATGTTTATTATAAACATGGCAATAATGAAAAGTCACATTCTAATGTTTTGACAGTTCTCTTACGTCAAAAATTTTGACCTACGTAATATCGCTTTTGTAGTAAAAATACTATACCAGAATAATTACCAACAGACTATCAAATAAATTCGATAGTTACCAGCCTGTTGAACAAGGGGGATTCCGCCAAGGTTATAGTAACATAGAACACCTACAGACAATAGGGACACTTATCCAAAAGTGTAACGAATTCAATGAACCTCTTCATTTGGCATTTGTGGATTACAATAAGGCATTCGATTCCATAGAACTCAGGGCCATATTAGACGGCCTAGAGAGATTACTCCTAAAATTCATACAGAGTGAGTCTGTAATTCGGAATAAATTTAATATCTCAAATACTACTCGTTTTTTTTTAAATGCTCAGACTCATCGATTAGTATTTCAAATTGTCCTTTTTGACATACAATAATAATGTATACAGGGTGTCCAATTTAGAGATATGACGTCATCGTTGATTTTCTTAAATGGCAACACTGTCATTTTGATAGGGTGTGTAAAGTTATACATAACTGCAAAATATCAAATTTTTATTCTCTACCATTTACAAGATAATAAAAAATAACAAAGTTATGTCTGTAATTTGGAATAAATTCAATAATTCAAATACTAATTGTTGTATAGGAAAAGATATTGTAAAATAAATGAGCAAAATTGGTGAATCGGCGAATGAGCCTTGAAGGGCCCGTAGTCATACAACTCCAAAGAAGAAAAAAATACTAATTGTTTTTTGAAAAATGCTCAGACTCGTTGATTAGTATTTCAAATTGTCATTTTTGACATACAATAATATTGTATACAGGGTGTCCCAATTTAGAGATATGACGTCATCGTTGATTTTCTTAAATGGCAACACTGTCATTTTGATAGCCATTTTGATAGGGTGTGTAAAGTTATACATATCTGCTAAACTTTAAATTTTTATTCGCTACCATTTACAAGATAATAAAAAACAAGTAATCAAACAATAATTGAATTTAATTATTTCAATTAAGCAATAAATGCTCATAATGTTGCCCATTGACTATTTGATAATAATTGAGGTCAACATTATGAGGATTTGCTTAATTGACATAATTAAATTCAATTATTATTTGATTACTTGTTTTTCATAACTTTGTTATTTTTTATTATCTTGTAAATGGTAGGGAATAAAAATTTGAAATTTTGTAGTTATAAAGACTTTTTTCAATCTAATGGCATATAAAGTTTTCAATCTAATGGCATATAAAACATCATGTTACTCTACATCCCACCAGACTGAAAACAATGGGAACCTTCTCTGGTTACACCTCCGAGGCTTCTACAATTTGCAAGCCATAACGGATGCTGAGACTAAGGAAGATGAGGGAATTTTACAATATATAATTCACGTCCCATCTGCTCAGCGCGGTGAAGTTCCAACGAGAATGTTTCCCTTCGTACTCCAATCAGGGTAAACGTGTAAATCAAAAATGAATAACCATTTTCAATTTCGTTGCAAAACGAAAATACAGCCGCACCATATACGCCAGTCAATGGGAGCAGGAATAAGATATTACCTCCCAATTTTATCCTACTGCATGGATTTTAATGAAATTTTGGGCCTAGCCTCTACTTATCTCCTAATTCAAAGTCTACCCTATGCCGATGTGTGCTTTTATCTTGGGGCGATTCCCACCCCTTTTTAGGGGTGTAAAATTTTTTGGTTAAAATTACCACGGAATTCGCTAGAGAACCTAATTCTAAGCAAAAACTGTTCTATAATTTTTTTTTGAAAACAATACTTTTCGAGATATTCGTGTTTGAAAATTGGCCATTTTCTTTGAAACAATACCTTTTCGAACGGTTTTTTGCGAATACCTTAAAAACTATGCATCTAACTAAAAAAACTATAGGTTTGTTCGTAGAACGATCAGCAAGCGTTGCCAACCATCAGAGGCATGCGCGTTCGTAATCTACGAACTCTAACTGTTAACTGCGCAGCGCCAACCGTTAACTGCGCATGAGTCTGATGGTTGGCAACGGTTGCTGATCGTTTGGATCGTACTACGAACAAACCTTATATTAAACATTTTTGTAGGTTATAAAAAAAAACAAAGAGACAAAAATAAAAAGGAAATTTATATCTGAAAAAGCCCTACATTTTTGTGTGGTATCTTTGTTTCGTATCTCTTGTCTTTTTCGAGTTACATGGAGGAAAAGGAAGATTTTTAAGAAAACTTAAAAATGCGCTCTATAATTTGATCTTATTTTTTTCAAAAACCATTCATTTTAATCCAGCCCAACTTTTTGAACATAGAAATAACACTATAATAAAAAGTATTGTAGAAGGAAAACGATGTATTTAAATTCTGATGGACAAGGGGTTAAATATACTTCTCATTTCTTCTTAAAATACATTAACTTTTTTGCAGAATATCTCGCTGAGTTTGCATGTAATCGACAATTAGTATTGCCCATTTTAAAGGTCTTTTCAAGCACTACAAAAGTTATTAGTATCATTATACACCTAAAATCGACAGTTTCTCTGTTATTTCAAGTTGAATACACCGATTTGAGCATGCAGCAAAAAAAAAACAAACTCTTCTTACCTACCATATCCCTCTTTGTATTTTAACTATTAGATTTATGAAGGAACGAATCTTTGTTTTTTTATAACCTACAGAATTATTTTATATAGTTTTTTGTTAGATGCATAGTTTTTAAGCTATTCGCAAAAATCCGTCCGAAAAGGTGTCATTTTTCAATGAAAATTGGCAATTTTCAACCACGAATAACTAAAAAAGTATCGAGTTTTCAAAAAATAATTATAGAACAGTTTTTGCTTAAAATTAAGTTCTCTAGCCTTTTCCGTGGTTACTTTAACCAAAACATTTTTCACCCCCGAGAAGGGGTGGGAACCACCCCCCAAGATAAAAGCGCACATCGGCATAGGGTAGACTTTGTTTCTTGAGCTATTCCCCACTTACTGTAAAAATATCAAGAAAATCAATCTAGTAGGATGGAATTCGGAGCCAAATACCCTCATTGACTGCCCTAATATTCTAGTCCAATCAGAGAGTGCAGCAAACACCTCTACCGGTTTCGAAACTTATCAGTCTCTCATCAGGAGGCACATATGCTACTCTCTCTGATCCAACCAAAACAAACCCCGGCGTGCAGTCACGGATTGCAACGAACGAAATGGCATAGATGCCCTAGCGGCAACTGCTATCAAAAGACTAAGTTTTCCATCTAATGGCATATAAAACAATATACTGTTACTCTACATCCCACCAGACTGAAAACAATGGGAACCTTCTCTGGTTACACCTCCGAGGCTTCTACAATTTGCAAGCCATAACGGATGCTGAGACTAAGATGAGGTAATTTTACAATTTATAATTCACGTATTTACATATATTTCAGATTTATAATACATATAAACCCAAACAATGGGAACCTTCTTGTTTTCAGTCTGGTCGGATGTAGAGTAACATTGTTGTTTTATATGCCATTAGATTGAAAACTTAGTCTTTTGATAGTAGTTGCCGCTAGGGCATCTATGCCATTTCGATCGTTGCAATCCATAACTGCACGCCGGGGTTTGTTTTGGTTGGATCAGAGAGAGAGCAGCATATGTGCCTCCTGATGAGAGACTAATAAGTTTCTAAACCGGTAGAGGTGCTTGCTGCACTCTCTGATTGAACTAGAATATGGTGCAGCTGTATTTTCGTTTTCGCAACGAAATTGAAAATGGTTATTAATTTTTGATTTTGTAGTTATGTATAACTTTACACACCCCATCAAAATAGCTATCAAAATGACAGTGTCGCCATTTAAGAAAATCAACGATGACGTCATATCTCTAAATTGGGACACCCTGCATACATTATTATTGTATGTCAAGAAGGACAATTTGAAATACTAATCGACGGGTCTGAGCAATTTTCAAAAAAACAATTAGTATTTGAGATATTGAATTTATTCCAAATCACAGACTCGCTCTGTATATACGACAATGCAACTATGCAAATAAATATAGCAGAAGGTCTAACAACAAGCAAAATCCTCTCTCGGTCTAACTCCTCTTTCCGTCTAAGAACGGAAAGAGGAGTTAGACAGGGAGACCCTATCTCTCCAAAATGATTTACACTTGCATTAGAATATGTGCTCAAGGAGTTAAATTGGGAACAATGCGAATTTAAAATTGATGGCAGATTTTTAAGTCATCTAAGATTTGCCGATGACATAGTACTTATAAGCAACAATACATAGGAACTAATCTACATGCTAAAGGAGCTTAAACAAGAATCTGAGAAAATCAGTTTAAAAATGAATTTAAATAAAACAAACGTGATTACAAATCAAAATATCACAACAGACTTAGATGGAAGTGAGATCGAAAGTGTCGAAGAATATACCTAGGTCACACGATCAAACTAAGCAAACAAAATCAAACTAAGCAAACAAAATCAAACGGCAGAGATAACTAGAAGAATTCGAATGACTTGGGCAGCAGTAGAAAGACTCGTGATGTGTTAAAAAACAAAAAGATACCAATAAATCTAAAGAAAATGGTATTAGACAGTTTGTTGAATTCTACCAGTTATGACCTTCGTTTTTTCGTTTCGAAGGTCACGAGTAGTCACGAAAACGAAGAAAACTCGAGTATTTGGGTCACCTGATGAGAGGTCATAAATACGCATTACTTCAAAATATAATGCGAGGAAAAATAGAAGGAAAACGGAATCCAGGCCGTAGAAGAATGTCATGGTTGCGGAATTTGAGAGAGTGGTTTGGTTGCACCACTAATGAACTTTTTGGGTCAGCTGTAAACAAGGTCAGGGTAGCCTTGATGATTTCCAATCTCCGATAGGAGTGGCACAAGAAGAAAAAGAAGTTATGACCTATGGAATGGAGATTGTGACACTTACATAGTTATCAGTCAATAGATTAAGAACAACACAGAGGGCCATCGAACGGGCTATGTTAGGAGTATTTCTGAGAGAACATATCGCACCTCCGCTCAAAGAGTGTCATAAAGTCAAAAAAGCAAAGTATCGAGAAAACGATGTTTAAAATTTGTGCTAGAACTTTTCCGGGTTTAATTTAAAAACTATTAAAATTAGAACAATAACTATTTTAGTGAGTTACAAAGATTTTTGAAGCTCTACAAAATAGCGTAAAGGTACTAGTACACTTTAGAAAACCAAAAATAATAATTTTTTTTCAGAATTTTTTTTCTCAGAACCTTTATTAAAAATTAACATAAAACGTTTTAAAAGATAAAGTTTTCGATCCTAATAGCATTATTAATAATATTTAGAAAATATTAAAATATTACTAAAAGATTTTTAAATCGAAAACTTATTGGTCCATTTCCTTGGTAACACCTCCAAGGCTTCTAAAATTTGCAAGCCAAATGGATGCTGAAGCGAAGAAGACAAGAGGGAATTCAAAAAACTTACAATTCACGACCCCGTCTGTTCAGCTGGTAAATTCCAACAGAAAATGGACCTAGTTACTCGAAGGAGTAAAGACCAATATAAAAATAAAATAAAAATTTTATTTTTAATTCAGTTGCAATGCGAAGGCAAAACAATCTTACTTTTCAATTAGAATACGGAGCGCAGTCCAGTCCCTTGAATTGCAATTTTCGGCTCTTATTGGAGCTTCATCGGAAAGAACATAGGCTTTTCAATTAGAATACGGAGCGCAGTCCAGTCCCTTGAATTGCAATTTTCGGCTCTTATTGGAGCTTCATCGGAAAGAACATAGGCTTGTTCTCCATAGAATAAAATTTTTATTTTATTTTTAAAACGTTTTACTTATTAATATCTAACTCTTAGAGAGTACAAAAAATATATCTTTTATCATTCATGCATCTACACTAATATTGGCATCATCATCACTGGCTCGACAACCCTTTCTGGGTCTTGGCCTGTTCCAGGAATCTTCTCCATTCTGATCTGTTTCGTGCTTTTTTTCTCCAGTTTTTTATTTTTAAGGTTATTAAATCACTTTCTATTTGTTCTAAATATCTCACCTTCGGTCTTCCTCTTGTTCTTTTTCCTACTGGCATCTGTTTGAATATTTTGTTTGGTATTTCGCCTTCTTCCATTCTTTCTACATGTCCCATCCAACGCAGCCGTCCTATTTTAATGAATGTTATGTAGTGGGCACACTAATATTGTAGAGGGCGCAAAAGTCGAGGCCTCGAAAAATGATGGCGGACAGTTAATCTCTGGATTGGGATATCCGAAATAAAAAAAATCGTACTGCATTTGAAAAAGGAAGGTTTCTTACGTGTCAATTTACCACAATTTGACCAAAAAATAAATATTTTTTAACCATGAAAAACTAAAGAAAAACAGTCTACTAAAAGAAGTCTACTAAAAATATTGATTTTTTTTTAATCATGACACTATACAGATAAAATAACGAAAAATCTACGAAATATTATTTATTTAAAGTGGCTTTAGCAGTACAGAATATAACATCATTATTATTAAAAAATCAATGGGAAAATCCCAATAGTTGGCTGTATACCATAGTTTAACAAACCAATACAGAAGTAAAAGGGGGACATGAAAGGAGCCTCCACGTAGATTGTGATCACTTGTGAATACAATCGGGCGTCCCCTGGAAACGAGTAATGTCGGCTAATCCTTTCAACACCGGTGCACAAACAACACAGATGCAATCAAAATCAAAACGGTCTTTATCAAGGCCATTTTTGATGACGACCTCAATTAATATTGAAGGACTATCAGCAGATAAAGAAGACCTATTGTCTAATATGTGCAGAGAACATGGTGTCGATGTTCTACTGGTTCAAGAAACCCATAGAGGTACTGCAAGCCGCAGACCAAGGATTCGGGGTATGAAGCTCACACTGGAGAGACCACACGACCAATATGGTAGCGCAGTCTTCGTCAGACCAGATATCGACGTAGCATCCACATCTCTAACAGATCAAAATGACATCGAGATCCTCACAGTGGAGATAAACTCCTGTACAGTAACGTCAATGTACAAACCACCAAACGCTGACTTTGCTTTTGAGGAACCGAATAACTTTCAATCACAGCAAATCAAATTCGTACTGGGTGACTTCAACTGTCACAGTGTCGCGTGGGGTTACAACGAAACAGATTCCAATGGCGAAGAACTAGAAAAATGGGCTGAAAGCATGAACCTAAAACTTATTCACGATCCAAAGCAGCCTGCGTCGTTCAACAGCGGAAGATGGCGCAGAGGTTACAACCCAGACAATATATTTGTCAGCGACAGAATTGGAGACCAGGTGACAAAAATCGTTGGAAGCGCTCTCCCAAAGACACAGCACAGACCAATAATTTGTCTTTCCAACGCGGCAATCAGATACGAAATTGTTCCTTTCAAGAGAAGGTTCAACTTTACTAAAGCAAAATGGGAAAAATTCTCTGAAACATTGGATCAAGAAGTTTCCCAGCTAGAACCTTGCCCTGATTCATACGATAAATTTGTAGAAATCGTAAAGCAAGTATCACGGAAATTTATCCCTAGAGGTTGTCGAACTGAGTACATAGCGGGGCTCAATGAAGAATCTAAACCCCTACTTAAAAGATACGAACAGCTATATGAAGAAGACCCTTTCTCGGAAGCGACAATACAGGCTGGGGAGGAAATGTTACATGCGATATCCGCCAACAGAACGGAAAGGTGGTGCAAGCTGGTCACGAGTCTGGACATGAAACAAAACAGCAGACGTGCCTGGAAGCTGATTCGGAATCTTGGCAACGATCCCGCTGCTCCGGCAGTCAACATGACAGAAGTCACACCCGATCAGATAGCCCATCATCTTCTAATGAACGGTAAGACGACATCAAGAAAGAACAAGGTGAGAGCTCAACGGAATATCGACGAAGAAAGAGATGTTCTAGGTACCTCTTTTTGTCTAGAGGAGATGAGAGGCGCGATCCATCAAATGAAAGATAATAAAGCGGCTGGCCTGGACGACATACGAACAGAGCAAATAAAGAACTTTGGACTAAAAACCGTAGAGTGGCTCGTAAAAATGATGAATTGCTGCATCCGTACATTACAAATCCCCAAAATCTGGAGGAAAGCTAGAGTGGTAGCCCTCTTAAAACCAGGGAAGGATCCGGCGGATACAAAGAGTTTTAGACCTGTATCTCTCTTGTGCCACCTTTTCAAGGCCTTTGAAAGAATGATACTGAACCGGATCGCAGAATATGTGGAGACTAAAATTATTCCAGAACAAGCAGGATTCAGACCCGGAAAGTGCTGCTGCAGTCAAATTCTTAATCTCACCCAACATATTGAAGATGGTTTTGAACGGAAGGAAATAACAGGAGTAGCGTTCATAGACCTAACTGCCGCCTATGATACAGTTAACCATCAACGGCTACTCGCAAAACTCTACGAAACTACAAAGGACTTCCGACTAACAAGGTTAGTGAAATGTCTCCTCCAGAATAGACGCTTCTACGTAACGCTCCAGTCCAAGAACAGTCGGTGGAGGGACCAAAAAAATGGGCTACCACAGGGAAGTGTCCTCGCGCCGTTTCTATACAACATATACACCAACGACCAACCCATACACCAACAAACAAGGCAATTTATTTACGCTGATGATACAGCGGTGGCAGCTCAGGGAAGAACCTTCAATGAAGTCGAAGTGAAGCTGACAGATGCCCTGGGAGACTTAGCTCTATACTATGATAAAAACCATCTGAAACCCAATCCCACAAAAACCCAGGTATGTGCTTTCCACCTGAGAAACAAGCATGCCCGAAGGTCGCTGGAGGTGGAATGGCGTGGTCAGATGCTGGAACACAACAAGACGCCAAAATACCTTGGCGTCCGTCTGGATAGAGCTCTGTCTTACCGATACCACTGTCAAGATGTTAAGAAGAAAGTAAGTGCCAGAAATAATATCATCCGCAAGCTAACTAATACAAAATGGGGAGCACAACCACACACTCTCCGCACTTCTGCCTTGGCATTATGTTTTTCGGCCGCGGAGTTTGGAGCACCAGTATGGGCAAACTCTGCTCACGCAAAGAACGTCGACGTGGCTCTAAATGAAACGGTCCGTATAATATCGGGTTGCCTGAAACCGACACCTATCGAAGAGGTATACCCCATTGCTGGAATTGCTCCACCACCAATCAGGAGAAAGGTCACGTCAGAGGTAGAACGGAAAAAGCAGGAGACGGACCGAAGACACCCCTTATATGACCACCAAACTCAGCCAAGCAGACTAAGATCTCGGAAAAGCTTCCTGAAAACATCAAGATCCATCCCCGAAGCGCCAGAGACGCGCCGAATACACCTATGGCAAGCGTCAACTACTGCGACACATTTTCCTCCCTCGGAGGAAATGGCTGCTGGACACAATTTACCGTATCCGACTTGGAAAGCGCTAAACAGACTAAGAACCGGCGTTTCACGTTGTGCTAGTAACCTGAAAAAATGGGGATACCAGGAGGACGATACCTGCGACTGTGGCGCGGTTCAGACCAGCCGGCATCTACTATCATGCACAGAGATGAGAGAGACCTGCACAGAACAAGACTTAATTATAGCAAATGACAGGGCCATCTATGTGGCCAACCATTGGAAATACAGAATTTAAAGTTGTTGGTGTTCCGGACACGGAAAGTAAGTACAGAAGTAAAAACTTCGAGATGTATTCTGGTATAAAATCGTTTATTTAAAACTATAAAATGTCATGGAATGCAGAACGTTTTCGTTCTAAACAGAACATCTTCAGTGCCTAGAATGAAGTATTTCCACGTTAGTTTAAAGCAAAAGGTTAAAAATGTGACTGTTAAAATGAAAAATGTGGGAATACTTACATCCTGCCGAGTATTTTGAAACTAGTAACTAGCACACTGTAAATAGTGTTAACATCATCATATATGGTTTACATAATGTAATATGTTAATGTTGTTCTGAAGCTATTTTCTTGTGGCATTTTTATAATCAAGTATATTCAAATGGGAAATAAGCCACAATTTTACCTAAAAATGATTTTATTAACGTTTCGACGCCCAAGTCGGGTGTCGTTGTCAAAATACAAAATAATACTAAATAAACAAAAATGTTGTTGCTTAGTAAAAAATTCTTCTAATAATTTATTTAATCTGACTCATTTATATCGGCAAATCAGACACGTATTATACATTTTAAAGTAGACGACTTTAAAATGATATTGCCAATATTGATGAGTTGCGTTCCTGGGACGACTTTACTAAAAGATAGTTCATTTTATTACATGAAATCAATCCCAACTCAAGAATATCCGCCACAAAAAATCATAGCATGTGATCTGTCTTTAAAAAGACAACCAAATGCAACGGTGGCACTGAAATTCTCGTGTTAGAGATTCCATAGTAAATCACGAGGGAAAACCAGGAAAAACCTCGTGATACTATCCCGACATCATAAGTATTTGGGTTTACATTTAGTTTACTCTCAAAACTAATACCAAATTCTGACTTGATATTTTAAATTTTAAATAATACTAAAATACTAAATATGTACTAACTCGATATGTTACCGATTTACTAATTGTGGTATTTTCTTTCTATTGACTTCCTCCTTTAATATGGGTAACCACATCCTACTGCATTCTACCGAGGAATTTGCGACACAATTGGTTTCATTTAGCATAATTAGAGCCGCTTCTTTGATTTTTCTCTTTTTACTATCTGCTTCTTTTAGGACTATACTTGAATCTCTCCACATGGTTTAAACATAGCTTAAACCATGTAATATATCTGCATTAAATTTAATGAATCTATAAGTTATTCTGGAATAGAGAGTTGCTAATTTAAACTTTACAGTAGATTTTATTATTCAAATAATTTAAATTATTTTTGCAGACAAACCTTTGCATTTTATTAAAAAATCCAAAATCAAATGAAACTTTAACCAAAAATTGGCTTTATCTTGTCATGTCATGTCACCCTTGTCAAATTGTATATCCACTTCCTAATTTCTCAGTTGGTCTGTGCCCACTGAATTGGCAAGTACCTAGCATCTTCGAGCAGGGAACCATGGCACCCTTTTAGCATGTGTTCCACTTTATCTATTAACATCGACTTGTAGTCATAACATTTTAACATATTACATTATGTAAACCATATATGATGATGTTAACACTATTTACAGTGTGCTAGTTTCAAAATACTCGGCAGGATGTAAGTATTCCCACATTTTTCATTTTAACAGTCACATTTTTAACCTTTTGCTTTAAACTAACGTGAAAATACTTCATTCTAGGCACTGAAGATGTTCTGTTTAGAACGAAAACGTTCTGCATTCCATGACATTTTATAGTTTTAAATAAACGATTTTATACCAGAATACATCTCGAAGTTTTTACTTCTGTATTGATCATTATTATTATCTGGTTAAAGAGTTAAATTTTTTAATTATCTAACTTTAAATATAAGTAACAAAATTAAATAAAAAATACTGCAAAAATAAAAATAAAGGTGTCGCTTTTCTTGAGCACATTCGCAGACACTTTTGAATAAAGCAATCACATATACTGTATTAACTCGACAAACGACGGTTTACACAGATCTTAGATGAGATGGATAAATGCCTTGCACAAGCCGATATGTGACACTGTTTATGTTCGGTGCATCGTTGATTTTGGTTAACCATATAGTGACGCTAGTGACATCTAACAATAAATACTTGAACTATAGACGTAACACTTTTTGAGATAGGAATTTATAGTTTTATCAAATTTTTGGTGCAATAAAATCGTTTTTATTTTTTTTTGAGCTGTGACACTGTTTGAGCGGAGCAATATACGAAATGAGAATGTGCGAAGCAGGACGAAGGTGGAAGATGTAATTGGAAGAATTGTGCAAATGAAATGGAACTGGGTAAGACACGTGGCACGGCAAACACCGAAAGGTGGACGACAAACATTGTACATTAGCTTTGATCGCGCAGGACATCCTGGGTATACCCAGAGGGAGAACGCCTGCGCATTACAAAATCGAGCGTTCGCGGAGTTCAAATCTTTCCCTCTGAACACCCTCCGGATTTTTAATTCGGTGTTCGCGCAGTACAGAAAAAAGATCCTGAACGTGTCCGGAATACCCTCTCGACGTTCGAGGATTTTGTTTCGGATTTTAAGTTCGCACAGGCGCACAAAATATTTGGGAAGAATTTCTTGACATTCTGTTCTTACTCCTTCCAATTCTTAACCTAAAATATTGTTTTGTTAAACAACTTGTAGATGTAGATTCTGGTTTTTAAAGTTTTGAAGTTATGTAAAGTGTTGTATCATTTAAATATTCTTCAAACAAATTTTAATATTTTTTATATTAAAGCTTTTTTAGTTGTTTTTGTCCATGTTTTCCATTTCGTATGTTTATAAATAGGTAGGTACCTTTTCTAGTATTATTTTCATTCGATATTCGATAATTATCTATTACGGTAGTATGTATTACAATAAATTGTACTCTGTTTTTACTTAATTTCTTCTATCTAGATGAGCTTATAAGTACCTACATATTCTTGTGGTTTATTTTTCAGTTTAATTTATGAGTTAAATTAGTCTCTTATTGAATATAATGAAACATAAACAACACATCAAATTTATTCTGAAACTATTTCTTGTGTCTTGTTATATTTCATTATTTTTGTGGTGTAATAAACTACAACACAATGCCACAACCTATCAAATTCAATACATACATATCAAAATTGGAAATTATTGCTTTACTAAATTATTCCTTCCTTCAGATAATGTTCAACCTCCAGGAAGTTAAAGGTAATTTTTATATCTAAATATCAACAATCTTTTACTCTCTACAAAAATGTAAGCCGGATTTCGGCGTGGAAATACCACATTATATTATCGAAATAATAAAGAAAGACATTGAATTATTGAATAGAAAGTTAATCCTTTGCCTCTTGCTTTTATTTTCTTTCTCTTTGTTGACATACAAATTTGTTGCATTGCATTTTTTTTGACACTGATTTCGAAATAAGAAAGGGACAACAAAAGGCTTCCTTCTCTAACCTTAATGTATGCAACCCGTCATTACATTACGAATCCGAAAATTGTTCGCGGAGCTAAAAATCCTGAACATGTCCAGGATAAGTTCACGTTGACGCCTGTGCCTTGGAAACTAATCCCGAACTTACTCTGAATACGTTCATGTTGTACTGCTCGAACCATGATACTATAAATAACAAGATAGCATCTTCCCGTAGCGAAAATACGTCCGAGTTCGCGCATCGCATGATGTAACTGGAGACCGGAATTTGAATTCTTGTTGTTAGCTTATAGTCCAGGATGTATCGTCGCCCCTGTTAGGTAACATATTCCGTTTCGATTTTGTTGCACAAACTCACTTAAAAAGAGTTCCTTACAACAAATACACAGAGTGCCGGGAGGTGCCGCGGTCGGAAAATTGTTTAAACAATTTTGTTAAACAAATTCAAAAATCAATTTTTCCACTTCGTATAATTTTTTTATATTCTTTGGGTCATTATGAGCCAAAAAGGTCTCTTGTAATTTTTCTCTAAAATTGACTGTTGTTGAGTTATACTCGATTTAAAATTTGGAAAACGCGAAAAATGGCCATTTTCAAGGCTTAATAACTCGGTTAAAAATTATAATTATGAAAGTCAAAAAGTGACTGAATCAAAGTTGAAAGCTACCCCTACAGGATCCTGAAGAAATTTTGTCATTATTTTATTACTGAACTGTTATTTTTAATTGTTAACCATGAGCGCTAAGTGAGGCGCGGCCGTCAATGTGAGTGAAATTGAGATGCACTATTAGACGGCCGGAATGGTGCATCTCTTTCCCACTCACTATTGACGGCCGACTATATGCAGTTAGCGCTCATTGTTAATAATTAAAAATAACAGCTTAGTATCTAATAAAATGATGACAAAAATTTCTTCAGGATTCTTGTAGGGTGGACTTTAAACTTTGATTTGGCCAGTTTCTAACTTTTATAGCAATAATTTTTAACTGAGTTATTAAGCCTTGAAAATGGCGATTTTTGCGTTTTTCAAATATTAAATCGCGTATAACTCGACAAAAATAAATTTTAGAGAAAAATCACAAGAGACCTTTTTTGCTTATAATGACCCAAAAAATCTAAGAAACTTGAACGAATTGAAAAAATTAATTTTTTGAATTTGTTTAAACAATTTTCCGATCGCGGCACCTCCCGGTACCCTGTGGATTTGTTATAAGGAACTTTTTTAGTAAGTTTGTGCAAAAAAATCGAATCGGAATAATTTACCTAACGGGGGCGACCATACAGCCTGGACTATACAACCGCGAGCAATTCAAACTAATCGGAAATCATTCGGACATTACGAACCATTACGAACTTGTGTCTCCAGTTACGTCACGACTCCCTTCTTTTCGAGATGCGCAATATATTATCTTGTTATTTATAGTATCATGGCTCGAACACTACTATTGTAGACCACGCGAGCACAGTCGTAGTAGAGGAAGGCCACAAAAACGATGGCTAGACGACATCAAAGCCAAAATGGGGAGAAACTGGCACCGAATAGCACAAAATAGAGAAGAGTGGAGAACTCGTGGGGAGGCCTTTGTCCTGGAGTAGATGCAAACAGACTGAAGAAGAAGATTTGATAAAACACGTTTAAAATGGCGATTTTGAAATGTTGGTTTACTAATCTCTTGTTTAAAAAATCCTAAGAAATCCCAATTTTTCATAAATGTGAAAAACTATTGTAAAAAATAAACCTACAACCTTGATATAGCGTGGAAAGTTGGGTTTTATATTGTTAAAAATGTGGTTAAAATTTCATAGTGATTCATCAATTAGTTTAAAGTTATTCAATGTGTTTATCTGAAACAACCTTTTTTTGCAATAACACGAGACGAAAAAAAAAAATGAAATTACAATGATTCTACGGATAACATAAGCAAGAGAGAGGGCAATTCTACCAAAATAATTTAAAAAAGTTAGAAAACACCATTTTAAACTGAATTGCTAAAATATTGCAAATTGTTGCTTATAAACAATTAAAATAACTAATTAGAAACATAAGTAGAACTCTAATAATATGGCTTGAAGGTAAAGACAAGGAGAATGAGGGTGTTTACATCGTTAAAGAGAACAAGCAAATATCTCAGCCAGCACCAGAGAACACGGACTTGGAAAATAATAGTCTAAGAGCTAGTGAACCCTCCGTCTAACGGTCTTCCTGTAAGGCTAGAAATTTGTATAGTGATAATTCATAGCACACCAAGGCTAAAAACCATAACCTGGCAGGCATCAGCCCTGCACGTGTATCTATCAGGTGAATCGAAAAGTGCAAATTTAGGGGGTAAAATAAACTTTCTCCTGTAAAGTTTAAATTTAAGTATGTGTTTGAGTAAATTATTTAGAAGAAATGTGTACAATGACAGGCGATTCTGAACAGCACAAGACTGTGCCAGGCGAGGGGAAAGATTAGGGGATTTTCCTAAAATTATTTTTTTTTGCATCGAACAAAGTTTTTTTTAGGTTTTTTGAATCATTCCAAACAGAAAAGGTCTTTAGTGACTTTTCTCTTAGGTTAATAGTTTTTGTTATATAAGCGATTAAAAATTTTGAAAATTGCGAAATCGGCCATTTTTAACCCTAAATCGGACATTTAACTAAAAATTTCAATGTTGCCAAGGTAGGTAGATATTCTTTAAACATTGATTGATGAAATCCCGAAGAGTTTTTTGCAATACAATATCGAAAACCCCTTTGTTTTTTAATTGCTAATCAAGCGGGCGCGACACTGTAGTATAAGTGAGGACGTTTGAGTTTGCATAAATTCATTATCTCGAGAATGGGCAAATAGGACTTTTTGACATATAAATAATACTAGTGACGTCATCCATCTGGGCGCGATGACGTAATCGATGATTTTTTTAAATGAGAGTAGGGGTTGTGTGATAGCTCATTTGAAAGGTTATTTAATTCTCTATTCAGTAATATAAACATTAACATAATTATTTATACAGGGTGTACAAAAATTTTTTTTCTTCTTTTTGTCTAAATTAATTTAATAAAAAAATTTTTTTGTACACCCTGTATAAATAATTATGTTAATGTTTATATTACTGAATAGAGAATTAAATAACCTTTCAAATGAGCTATCACACAGCCCCTACTCTCATTTAAAAAAATCATCGATTACGTCATCGCGCCCAGATGGATGACGTCACTAGTATTATATATATTGTTGTGATCTTGATTATTGATATGAGATAATATTTTATATGTCATTTAATTTAATCAATGCTTTAATAATAATCTAATTAATTTACCAGATCACATATCAATATGTTTTCAATCTCAGGGCTTTTTATAAAATTAATTACTTACTTACGTGGCTTCTAAGTATTTCTTAATGGTTCCTAATCGGGATAGGAAAGAAAAGAGTAAAATAATAACACATATGGGTTACAAGTGTAATCAAAATATTGTTTATTTTATTTAAATGGCAATCACTGCTTAATATTTGCTATATCTTATTATTCTTAAACATAACATTTACACATGGGAATCTTATTTCCTTTTGATTTCCAATTGAAAGTTTTTATTAACATTTAACTATTATGATTTATTAGCAACAATTCTATTTAAGTTTGATGAAGCTTTTCTGATATTATTGATTATGTTTCTTCAATTTTAAATGTGGTATTTACTACGAAAAACCCATACATTCATGTCCAAACAAATGAGACTGACCTTTTTCTGGTGAACTGAGAATGTCTTCACACAAGACCCGTTTCCTGCTATCCTTGGCTGCAATCAAAACCTCGTCCTGGCTTCCAGTAATGTTCTCCTCTGAAACTAGCTCGTATAGCTCTCGTTTCCTGCTTCTGTCGTGATGCTGTGTTCTACCTTTTTCGAAACTGCAATCAGCTACCGGGAACTCTTGGCTCAAGGAGGTTCTTTTACTCTCAACCTGGCCTACCTCTCGTTCCACGATAGATACTCCACACTCACGGAACTACACCGGCTTTCTCCTTTCCGTACACTACCGTCTACTACTCGACTTCACTTCTCGACAGCTCAAAACATTCTGCTCTCTATTTGTCATTCATTCCCCTACTTTCTAAATATCCCTTCCAGATTCACAAATCAAAATTCCACCACCAACTCTCATTCGCAGTATTCCTCAAAACCAATTTTTAAACTTTCTAAATATGCTTAATGGATTTCAAAGAAAATAGTTAATTCCCATTCTAAAATTACTTTCTACTATATACAAATTTTAATGACCTATTCTCTATTTCCACTTAGTCTTATTTAGCATCGGCTAATGATCGATCCTTCCGCGAACAACGATAATTACCTATTATCGATTTCACTTGAGTCTTATTTAATCACTTCTTAAAATTAAATATAACAATTTGTTGTATACAGGTTGTTCTAAATTTATATGCCCGTGGTTGACAAAATTGAAAATATTTTATATTAAATTGAATTTTGTCTATAATTATCAAATTTTAATTTTCATATCAAATAGAAATATAACAAATCCCCGCCTTGTATTCGATAAAATTTATCTGCATTTTTAAATAAATTTTCTCGAGGCAAAACCAACTCCCTGTATATTTCCTTACTTTAATCTACGTCTTATACCCCTTCTTCTTGTATTACTCTAATTAGTCCCACCTGTAGAGTAATTGTTTCCTTATTTTCAGTGTCCTCATCCTGTGTTAGAGTGTCGGCTATTATGTTGTCTTTCCCTTTTTCCCATATCAATCTTCTGTCTTTTTTCTCAGATTTTTCACATACTTTTACCGTGTATTCTGCATCCTCGTTTTCATATGCCTCCTCTTCAAATGCCACTGTTTCGATCATATCTTTTTCGCTTTCATTTGTTAGCTTTATTTCTTCTTCTCCTGAGCTCATCTCTTCTTTTGAGGAATCCCAGTTTTCTTTTGCTTTTGATACTCTCAATTTTTCTTCTTCTGGGCTCAACTCTTCTTTTGAGGAGCCACAGGTTTCATTTTCTTTTGTCTTTTTCTGACTTTTTCTCCCTTTTCTTCTTTGTCCTTGCTTCGTTGCCAAATTCATTTCCACTGTTTGTTCTTTACCTGATTCGTCCGTATTTTGTTTCTCCTGTTCCTTGTCCTGTTCTTCTTCTTTTTCTTCTGTTAGATTCATCGTATTATTTTTAAAATCTATCACTACATGTTTTTCTGCCAATTCGTCAACTCCTACTATCATGTCATGTGACATGTTTGGCATTATTACACATTGTAGTGCATACATCTTCTTACCCAGTCGTACTATTACTCGTATGCCTTCATTTATAGTTGCCAATGTCCGTTTGTTTGCGCCCACTAAATTTACCCTAGGTATTTTGTAAATTAAATTTGTTAAGTTAACTTCTTCTATTAGTTTTCTGTTGACCAATGTTATTTCAGATCCAGTGTCTATCATAATTTTAATTGGTTTCTCGTTGATAAATCCATCCACAAATTTTAAATTAACTCCATTTTTCTTTTCGTTGTTTCCTGCCAATTTAATAAACTCCTTGGGGTGACAAAAGATTCCTGTTTGATTTTTGGTTTTTAGTGAGCGCCGTCGTGAAAAGACGCCGGTTGCTCATCGTTGTTTATATTTTCGTCATACTGTCTCTCTCCGTCATATTCATCTGTCTGGGTATTATTTACTTCTCTTCTATTTTCTCTTGGTCTGTCGGATCTGTTTCGGTTTTCTCGATATCCCTGTTCATTTTGTCTACCATTATTTCTGTTTTCTTGATTTGAGCGTGTGGTGTTTCTATTCTGGTATTCTCGATTTCTATCCTCATTCCATTGCCTATTTCTTTGTTCATAATTTCCTCTTCCGTTGTCTCTATTTTCGTTTTCCCTTCTGGGATTAAAATCTCGTCTTGTATAGTCCCTCCTATTTTGATTTCTATCTCTGTAATCTTGTGTTTCTCGGGGCCTGTAATCTTCTCGCGACCTTCTTGATTTTATTTCTCTTAGACGTGATTCTCTTATTTGTAGGAATTGGCATAAACTATCTATGTCTTTGTAATTTTGCAATGTGATATGGTCTTCCAGCGTTTCCTCGAAATGTCTTGCAATCAGTTCGACTAATTGTTCCGATGAGTAATTATATTGTAAATGCTTTGCATTATTGTAAATTTGTAAAGCATATGTCCTTTCTGATACCCCCATCCTATCATTGTATTTCCCATTTTGCAATTCCTTGTTAATTTCCAATTGTTGGACTTTTCCCCAGAAATAATTCAAAAATTTTTGTTCAAATTGTTGCCAATTGCTGAATTCTTCTTCTTTACTATCGAACCATAGGCTTGCTTCATATTTGAGATGGTTTCTGATAGTTTCTTTTGCTGTTTCGAAATTTCCGATGTGCTGTATTTTCTTTTTCAGGCTATTTATGAACGGCACTGGGTGTAATCTTCTTACATCCCCGCCAAACCTTATCTTCACGTCATCTGTGCTATGTATAACCATTTCTCTTCTTTCTCCGACATTCTGTTGCGTCCTGTTTTCGGTGACTTGTTTTTCTATTTCTGTGATTCTTTTTTCCACTTCTTCTCTGTCTACTTGAATAGCATTTTCCAACTTATTTTCCAAATTTTCTAGTTCCTTTTTCTGGCCATTCGTTAACTCCTTTATTTTATTTTGAGTTTTCATTTCTTGTTCTTTCATGTGATCCTTCAATCTCATTTCTTGTTCTTGCATGTGATCTTTAATTTTCATTTCATACTTTTCTATGCGTTCCTCCATTTTCTTGTTGTTCTCTTCTATGGCTTGTTTTGTTTCCTTCTGATTTTCTTGCATTATTCTTTTTGTTTCATCCATTTTTTGATCCACTTTTTGTTGTGTTTCATCCATTTTTTGATCCACTTTATCCATTTTCTTTGATGTTTCTTCCTGATTTTTATCCATTTTTTGTTGTGTTTCATCCATTTTCTGTTCTATTCTTTGTGACTGGAGTTGCATCATTTGTAATATTTTATCTATTCCTGATAATTCTTGCTGTTCTGATGCCATGATTGTCGTGTCTAAAATATCTTCTTGGTCTGAATGTTCTTTTTGTTTTTTGTTGTCTTTGCTTTGGCTTCTTGTCACAGACATTTGTTTTCAAGAAGTACTGTCCCCGCCAAATATAAAATTTTACTAGTATGTTACCAAGACGACTTTTTCTCACCCAAATATTATAAATTGTCAATAAATATATCAAATGTAAATATCGTAAAAATAAAATATTAAATCAGTTATGTAAAATTTGTACCTAAAGAGATCTAAAATTTTATGTTATCAAATGTAAGTATCTCACTTTTTACCACAGGCATATAAATTTTCAAATACCGGCTTTACTCTTTCTATCCTTCAAATTTGCCACTAGAAATACTTTACAATGCCCTCCACGTTGGACGACAGTTGATGTGATCTTGATTATTGATATGAGATAATATTCTTATATGTCACTTAATTTAATCAATGTATTAATACTAATCTAATTAATTAACCAGATCACATATCAATATGTTTTCAATCTCAGGGCGAATTATAAATTAATTACTTACTTTCGTGGCTTCTAAATATTTCTTAATGGTTCCTAATCGGGATAGAAAAGAAAAGAGTAAAAAAAATACACATATGGGTTACAATTATAATCAAAATATTTTTTATTTTATTTAAAAGGCAATCAATGCTTAATATTTGCTATTTCTTATTATTCTTAAACATAACATTTACAAATGGGAATCTTATTTCCTTTTGGTTTTCAATTGAAAGTTTTTATTAACATTTACTTATTAGGAGTTATTAGGAACAACTCTATTTAAGTTTGATGAAGCTTTTCTGATATTATTGATTATGTTATTCAATTTTTTATGTGGAATTTAATACGAAAAAACCCATACATTCATGTCCAAACAAATGAGACTGACCTTTTCCTGGTGAACTGAAAATGTCCTCACACAAGACCCGTTTCCTGCTATCCTTGGCTGCGATCAAACCTCGTCCTGGCTTCCAGTAATGTTCTCCTTTGAAAAACTAGCTCGTATAGCTCTCGTTCCTGCGTCTGTCGTGATGCTGTGTTCTACCTTTCTCGAAACTGCTATCAGCTACCGGGACACTCTTGGCTCAAGGAGGTTCTTTTACTCTCTGGCCTACTTCTCGTTCCACGATAGATATTCCACACTCACGGAACTACATCGGCTTTCTCACTCTCCGTACACTACCGTCTACTACTCGACTTCACTTCTCGACAGCTCAAAACATTCTGCTCTCTATTTGTCATTCATTCCCCTACTTTCTAAATATCCCTTCCAGATTCACAAATCAAAATTCCACCACCAACTCTCATTCGCAGTATTCCTCAAAACCAATTTTTAAACTTTCTAAATATGCTTAATGGATTTCAAAGAAAATAGTTAATTCCCATTCTAAAATTACTTTCTACTATATACAAATTTTAATGACCTATTCTCTATTTCCACTTAGTCTTATTTAGCATCGGCTAATGATCGATCCTTCCGCGAACAACGATAATTACCTATTATCGATTTCACTTGAGTCTTATTTAATCACTTCTTAAAATTAAATATAACAATTTGTTGTATACAGGTTGTTCTAAATTTATATGCCCGTGGTTGAGAAAATTGAAAATATTTTATATTAAATTGAATTTTGTCTATAATTATCAAATTTTAATTTTCATATCAAATAGAAATATAACAATATGTCAAAAAGTCCTATTTGCCCATTCTCGAGATAATGAATTTATGCAAACTCAAACGTCCTCACTTATACTACAGTGTCGCGCCCGCTTGATTAGCAATTAAAAAACAAAGGGGCTTTCGATATTGTATTGCAAAAAACTCTTCGGTATTTCATCAATCAATGTTTAAAGAATATCTACCTACCTTGACAACAGTGAAATTTTTAGTTAAATATCCGGTTTAGGGTTAAAAATGGCCGATTTCGCAATTTTCAAAATTTTTAATCGCTTATATAACAAAAACTATTAACCTAAGAGAAAAGTCACTAAAGACCTTTTCTGTTTGGAATGATTCAAACAACCTAAAAAAAACTTTGTTCGACGCAAAAAAAATAATTTTAGGAAAAACCGCTAACCTTTCCCCTCGCCTGGCAAGGTCTTGTGCTGTTCAGAATCGCCTGTAATTGTACACATTTCTTCTAAATGACTTACTCAAACACATATTTAAACTTTACAGGAGAAAGTTTATTTTTCCCCTAAACTATACACTTTTCGATTCACCTGGTAGATACACGTGCAGGGCTGATGCCAGCCAGGTCATGGTTTTTAGCCTTGGTGTGCTATGAATTATAACTATACAAATTTCTAGCCTTACAGGAAGACCGTTAGTCGGAGGGTTCACTAGCTCTTAGACTATAATAACATAAGTTTATGGATGAAACGGAAAATCATCTAACAAAATATGAGTTAAGTTTAATAAATTGTTCAACAATAGTTATAGGTGGCCATTCGTTTTGTAGATTAGTTTTTGTGTTGTAAAATTATCTGATTATTTGTTACACTTTTTTTTTAAACATACAGGGTGTTTCATTAGGAATGACCAATCACTGAGTTCTAGATAGAAGACCTCAAAATTTTAAGATTTAACAGAAATCACTTAAATAAAATTTGGCTCCTTACTGAGTTACAGGGTGTTTTATTTAAATATTTAAAAATTATTTTTACCCAGTACTTTAAAACTATTTGGCATATCCTTATCATACTTGGCAGAAAGTGTGGCTACTATACACCCTACTAAATTATGATAAATAAACGTTTTTAGCTGCTACCAGATGCGTACGACAGGGGATAGTGAATGGTTGACCCTTCCTAAATTCTACGCCACTGGGGGAATGTCTATTTTAGCGCAATTTTTCGATTCTCCAACACTTTCTATGTAAATGATATACTCTTCATTGGTCACGATAAAGTGATTAGTTTTCGAGATATTTGAAGTTAAAAATGAAACGGCACAGTTATTTTGATTAATTTATGATATGATTCATATGATTAATATTTAAAAACTATTTGTACCCAGTACTTTAAAACTATTGGACTTATCCTTATCATACGTGACAGAAGTGTAGGTTCTATATATCCTACTAAATTATGTTAAATAATCGTTTCTGGCTACTACCAGAGGCGTACGCCAGGGGAAAGTGACTGGTTGACCCTTCCCAAATTCTACGCTACTAACGGAATTGCTATTTTAGTGTAATTTTTAGATTTTCCAATACTTGTTATGTAAATAATATACCTACTCTTCATTCGTAACGATAAAATCATTCGTTTTTGAGATATTTGAAGTTCAAAAAGAAGCGACACAATATATTAATCAAAATAAATGTGCCGTTTCATCTTTAACTTCAAATATCTCGAAAACTAATGACTTTATTGTTAGCAATAAAGAGTATATTATTGACATAAAAAGTATTGGAGAATCTAAAAATTTGAATTGTATTGGCGTAGAATTTGAGAAGGCTCAAACACTCATTATCCCCTGTCGTACGCCTCTGGTAGTAGCTAGAAACGTTTATTTATCGTAATTTAGTAGGGTGTATAGTAGCCACACTGTCTGCCAACTATGATAAGGATACGTCAAATAGTTTTAAAGTACTGGGTAAAACTATTTTTTAAATTTTTCAAAAAAACACCCTGTAACTCAGCAAGGATCCATATTTTATTGAAGTGATTTGGGTTAAATCTCAATCTATTGAGGTCTAGCATCTACAACTCAGACATTGGACATTCTTAGTGAAACACCCTGTATGTCCCATCGCTTGATAAATGTAAAATCTTACCCTTCCATGGACCTCAGATAATGTAACATGAACTTGTGGGGATGAGTTGTACTGACTTCGAACTTCAATATTCTCATTATTAACAATTCGGCTTGAACAATGGCGTCTCTCATACTCCAATATTCGTCGCCAATTTCCAGTAGACTGCTTCCTCTATGCAGTGTATTGTGAGCTACGTTGATAATATCTCTAATTTTCAGGGGATCATCTTTGACTTTTCCTGCCAGGTATAGTGCGGAAGAAGCTATCAACTAAAAAAAGTTTAAAATTATTTTTGATTCTAACTAAACATGACAGATGGAGTTTTTATGGTATAGTCGGCGAGGAATTATGTTAGAAAATCTCTCTTTACGCGAGCTGTGACACGAGTAAGAAACTAAAAAAATGTTAGAAGCAAATGTTGAGTTATTACCCTGGACAGTGGCGTAGGTATTATATCTACTTTAAAAATGAAATAAGAATTAATATTAAGCAGTAGATTTTAATCAATACAAAGCAGTAGAGCAGATCAAAGCATATGAAGGGTCAGGGAGAAGAACGACCATGAATATCTATCTGGAAGCATTTTCGGTAAAATGAAAAACAAAGTTGCATATTCACCGTTTTCCCCTTTGCGTCCAATCTTCTGATGTGTTTTTAAGGCGATTATCATCGTTATTTCCGCTTGGCCGTTCATAGGTTGCTAGTTATCTTTCTAAGCTAACAGATTGCGCAAGAATCTCAAAATGACCAAAAAATTGACATTCATCGTTTTTCCCTCTGACCCTTCAAATCAAAGCCATATATTGAATCAAGCAGAAAACGTTTGGCACCATCAAAGATATCAGTGGCGGATCCAAGGGAGTGTCACGACCCCCCCCCCCCCCAAGACGAAAATAAAAAAATAAATATCAATTCAATAATCCTAAAAAAAGAAAAACCGAGAGCCGCCAAACAAAAATTTTTAGAGGGACATCCAAAAAATAATTGAAAACCCACTTATCCTAGGGGTAGTAAGACAAAGTGACCTTGCATCAGAGAAAAGTAATAAAATCACCCTCAAGATCCATGATCCCCCCACCAAAAAAGATTTCTGGATCCACCACCGAGAGAGAAGTATCTCTCTCAGTGGCGGATCCACAAAAATGACATTTTCAATAGAAAATGTCAATCTAAGCTGCTCTTAAGCTTCACGGATTACGGACCGTTTAAAAACCTGCTTTTATCAGATGATCGATATGAACTACCTAATTCATACTATTTCTAGCCTAAAACTGCTAGAAAAATCTCCAAAGACTGGCAAAGACAAAACACTGACGTAACTTTGATTATGTCAGCATCATGTATTTGTACTCATTAAAAGTCATACGTTTTTACGATTATGTAAAATAAATTTATTTATTATAAAAAATGAATTGGTTATCTATTTAGAGTATTGTAACTGTCAACCAATTATACATCTATAAGTATTAAGTCGCTTTAATGTGGAAATACCCTTCAACGAATACATAATTGTCAAAGTTCTATGTATAATAATACTTAGTTATAGAGGTTTTTAAGTTATTGAGGTTTTAGTTATCGAGGTTCTACAGAATGTCTTGAACGGGAAACAACACCATCCCAGTGATCCCAGTGGCAAAATGCAGAGTAAGTATAATGTTTCTTCACGTTGTAAATTTATTATGTAACCAAATATTATTTTATACAATAGTAGACATATTTATCAATTTATGTACTACTTTTTCAACATACATAGATAATTTATTGTTGTTTTTTGTTGATAACAAACATTAAAATATGATGTCCATTGCAATGGACAACAGGTCTATATTGATATTTTTGTTTCAGGTTTTAATCCGGATAAGCCAAAAGATTAAGATATTTTGATGTCCTTTTTATATGATGATGATGAATTCGAACAATTAGCTGATAATGTGCTGTTTCAAATTGAAGACAAACGGAGATTAATCCAATTGAAGTGGGGAAAACCCATAGAAAGAAGCATTGGTCGTCCCAAAATATCAACTGAGAATTCTCCCCACACTCCAAAAAGACCCAGAGTTGAAATTACACCATTGAAGGAAATACGCATAGATAAAATAGATCAGTTACCAGATTACGATAACAAAAAGGAAGCATCCAGATGCAAAAATATTGGGTGTAAATGGAAAACTCATGTTTTTTTGTGAAAAAAGTAATGTACATTTATGTTTTGTAAATAACAAAAATTGTTTTAAATATTTTAATTTAATAACATTTGCTTGATATAAATATAATATATTTAAAAAAATATTGTATTATCCTAAATTCTTATTATAGTCCCAATGCCCATTACAATGGACATTCTGTCAAATGTCTACCTGTTAAACAAAAATGTCAAAAATGTGATTTTAGGCTATTACAATCTTCCGTTATGAAGATTCAATAGAAAAAAAAACTGAAGGTACTCGTGGGAGTGCCGACAGAAGTGAAAACTTCTTATAGTATATAAATTGCGAGCTCAATGCTTTTTAGCATTAAGCTCCAAATTTCGTTTACGCAATTTTCGATCAATATCGTATACGCGATGCGTATGCACTATGCTATTTATGTATACATACATATAATTTATATACGTACAAAATTTATTTCAGCGATGTGATGACGGTCTCAAATTCAATATTTTTTCCCCACCCAAGAAGTGCACAACGTCCCTAAAGAAATTTTCAATTCAAAAATTATTTCGTCGGAGCGATGACGGTCCCTAATTCAATACTTTTCCCCTATCCAAAAAGTGCACAACGTTCCTAAAGAAATTTTCACTTCAAAAATTTATTTCGTCGAAGCGATAAAGGTCGCTAATTTAATATTTTTCCCTATCCAATAAGTGCACAACGTCCCTCAAGAAGTTTTTACCTCAAATATTTATTTCGTCGAAGCGATGACAGTCGCGATGACGGTCGCTAATTTAATACTTTCTCCCATCCAAAGTGCACAACGTCCCTAAAGAAATTTTCACTTCCAAAATTTATTTCGTCGAAGCGATGACGGTCGCGATGACGGTGCCTAATTCAATACTTTTCCCCCATCCCTAAAGAAATATTCACTTCAAAAGTTTATTTCGTCGAACCGATGAAGGTCGCTAATTTAATATTTTCCCCATACAAAAAGTGCACAACGTCCCTCAAGAAGTTTTCACTTCAAATATTTATTTCGTCGAAGCGATGACAGTCACGATGACGGTCGCTTATTTAATACTTTTTCCCATCCAAAGTGCCCAACGTCCCTAAAGAAGTTTTCACTTCAAAAACATATTTCGTCGAAGCGATGACGGTCCCTAATTCAATATTTTCCCCCATCCAAAAAGTGCACAACGCCCCTAAAGAAATTTTCACTTCAAAAATTTATTTCGTCGAAGCGATGACGGCCGCTAATTTATTACTTTTTCCCAGGCAAAAAGTACACAACGGCCCTAAAGAAGTTTTCACTTCAAAAATTTATTTCGTCGAAGCGATGACGGTCGCTAATTTATTAATTTTTCCCCATCCAAAAAGTGCACAACGTCCCTCAAGAAGTTTTCACTTCAAAAATTTATTTTATGGAAGCGATGACGGTCGCGATGACGTCACTAATTTAATAATTTTTCCATCCAAAAAGAGCACAACGTCCGTAAATAAGTTTTCTCCAAAAATTTATTTCACCGAAGCAATGCCGATCGCGATGACGGTCGCTAATTCAATACTTCTTCCCCACCTAAAAAGTGCACAATGTCCCCAAAAGAAGTTTTCGCTTTAAAAATTTATTTCACCGAAGCGACGACGGTCGCGATGCGCTAATTCAATATTTTCCCCCATCCAAAAAGTGCACAACGTCCCTAAAGAAATTTTCACTTCAAAAGTTTATTTCGTCGAAGTGTCCTAGATTTTAACAATATTTCAGATAATTTCAAATATCTTAAAATTATTCCACTGTAATATATTTAAATATATTAGTAAACAATCAAGCATGCCGAATGTTTAAGTAGTCTTGTAAACAAAACTTACACATGTAGGTATTAGTGCAAGATTGCATTTCTGTATATTATTATTGAAATAATAATCTTGACATACATATACGAAAGTATTACAAACATAGGTAATCAATAAGTATTCATACACAGAAATATTTAGGGCAGTCTAACAGTCTAATATTGGGGTTACTGTAGAGAGTGCCACCTCGACTAAGGACGTTCATTCCATCGTCAACTGGGTACTATTAACGAGTATTAAATGTACCTATAATAATAAAGTATTAATGGGAAATATAGTGTCTTCCAGTTAATCACCCCATCGTTAGGGTAGCAAAAACGCGTTACCACCATATGGCGACCTGAGAGACGAACTGGACTTCTGAACCAGCAACAGCAACAAGAAAGATGGCAACAAAAAACTGGAAGAAAAGACAGAAAATTTGGGGTAAAGTACAAATCCTCTTATAAAATAGCATTATTAGCTGCAATATGGAGCTGGAGAGGCCAACCATACGAGAAATGGTAGACGTCGGCAGGAACAGCTTTGGAGACATGGGACCACGCCCAGCGTCAAGGAAAATGGACCATAGTGGACAATAATTGTGTGTGAATTCGTGAGTAACTTTTAATAAGCTATTTTTTTTATATTGCATACAGTCTCACAGATTAATCTCACAGATAAGAATAATTTTTTTTGATTAAGTAAATAAAACGTAAAAATATAGGTAATCTTTTTGAGAAGTATTAACTTTTTAATTGAATACAATAATTATCAAACTAGGTGAAGTTTTTATAATTTTTATTAATTTTTAAGTATATAATATAAAGAATCTAATATATTCAATAAGTTAGTTGATATCTATTTTTGACTATAGTATCGATATTAAGTTTTATTTTTAAGGAAAGATACGAATTTTTGCAAGTCTTAATAGATTATATTTTTAACTATGATTATCAATTTTTTGCTATTTAAACACTTTTATTTTGCGTAAGGTAAGGTATATTTACCTATTCTCAAATGTTGATATTGACCGTGAACAGAAACAAAAGAATGTGCTGAGACGTCATAATATACGATTTAAATGGACTATTTATAGTACTATATGTACACTAAGAAATTATGTAATAGGAAGATTTTATGGAATTACGATGAATTAGAATATTTTTGAGAATATAATGGAAGAAATATTATTATTATTTGAATTATATAATATAAGATAAGAAAAGAAATACTTTGAGACGTTGGAACAAAATACAGAACTTACGAGACGGAAATGTCTAAATAATTAATATGGAAATTTTTGTTGAAAATAATGCACTCAACATTTTTAAAGAACTTTTATGATAAATATGATAATTACAAAGAAATGAATCCTAAAAAGGGAAAATAAAAAATGAATATGGAAGAGAAGTTTGATTTTTTTTATATACAAGGACTATCCCATATATAGGGACTAACGATGAAGAATTTTTTTATACGAAAAGAGGATACAGGCTAAGGAAATATGTCCTGGAAACTAATCTGATACAAGAATAAAGACAAAACAAGTCATAATGAAAATGAAGTGACAATGAAGAATAAGTTATCTGAAAAATAGAATATTTAAAGAGAATATTTTATACTGCTACAAACAGTATATATTGAGTATGGTATAAATATACTTTTAAATTTCTATAATATAATATAATATAACTTTAAATTCTTATAATATAAATATATTTTGATTGAAAACGTAAGACAAGTCATGTATCTCAATTAGAGAAATAGAGACTATTTTTTATGACGTAAAAGTGACAATTCTTGCGAAGAAACTGAACTTATATTTAATTAGTGTCAAAAAAAAAGATAAACTATTTTTAGCTATTGTAAGTTTTTCTCGTTCGTAATTTTTATGTAAATATTTTGTGGGTACCCGGGCCCAGAAACAGATTTAGAATTAGGATTTAAATTTTTCCTTATGGTCAGGAGATTTTAATCGATTTTTTTTAACAGAATATAGTCTATTTTTATTAACACTTTCTTTCGGATTTTTTTTTTCATAATTGAATGCTTGAAGTTTTTTGATACCGATAAAGATCGTTTGATACGATTAAGATCGTTGATTTTAACTTTTTTTTAATATCGGTCGAATTCTAATATAAATATGATTTTTAAATGTTTTATGATGATTAATTAATGAGATAACTGATTTTTTTAATATATTAAAAGCATAATTAATATGAGACAATCTAGACAAAACAAAAAAAAACACACTCTTGTCAAGAAAACTGGTACAAAATGAAGATCAGAAGATTTTAGCATACCCAATTTTTGTTTTGAAGTAATCCTATTCTCAACTAAGGGTGAGCAGTAGGTTCAAATAGGAATTTAGGGATGCGAGACGTAGAAGAAGATTTTTAAGCGCACAACTATCCATTTTGTCTTTTTGGAACAAACCTTCTCACGACTAAGGACGTGCAAAAGGACCGGAAGCAAATTCAAGGGTATAAAGTTGCGAAAAACTACCCACCGAGTAGGTAAGGGTTAGAGAAGAAGAATTTATGAAGTAAATGATATATAAATGAAGAATTATGAAAAATGATGAATATATATGAAAAAAGATATATATGAAATATAAAGTAAATGAAAAATGAAATAATGAAGAAATATGAAGAAGAAGAAGATTTATGTTTAACAGCACACTATGAAGAAAGTACTAAGTATAAAGAAAATGAAGAAATATGTAATTATTGTGAAGTACCAGACAAGAAGAATAAAAAAAGAGAGAATTTCTAATAGAAGAATATGTAAAAATTTGAGAACAGCAAAATATTTGTCTTGTAAATGTCTAGTAACAGAGTAATTTAAATTTTAAGAGTTTAAGTTGTAAATTTCTTTTTAAACCTTTGAGTTAAAGTAAAATATAAAATATAATTTCTCAGTGTACTTTCGCGAGATATAAGGAAGTAATAAATAAGAATAGACGATGTTTGATGACTATTTTTTTAATTGTGTAATAAGTTGTATATTTGTATATTTTGTATAAATTTGTATTTTTCTGTAAATTCAGTTGATGATGATGACACGAAAAAAATTCCTCTCTTTCAAAAGGGAGAGAGAAAGGGCACAGTAAATTGCAGAGTAATTTTTTTTCTTTAGGAACGGTGGTGTCCTAGATTTTAACAATATTTCAGATAATTTCAAATATCTTAAAATTATTCCACTGTAATATATTTAAATATATTAGTAAACAATCAAGCATGCCGAATGTTTAAGTAGTCTTGTAAACAAAACTTACACATGTAGGTATTAGTGCAAGATTGCATTTCTGTATATTATTATTGAAATAATAATCTTGACATACATATACGAAAGTATTACAAACATAGGTAATCAATAAGTATTCATACACAGAAATATTTAGGGCAGTCTAACAGTCTAATATTGGGGTTACTGTAGAGAGTGCCACCTCGACTAAGGACGTTCATTCCATCGTCAACTGGGTACTATTAACGAGTATTAAATGTACCTATAATAATAAAGTATTAATGGGAAATATAGTGTCTTCCAGTTAATCACCCCATCGTTAGGGTAGCAAAAACGCGTTACCACCATAGAAGCGACGAAGGTCGCTAATTTAATATTTTTCCCCATCCAAAAAGTGCACAACGTCCCTCAAGAAGTTTCCACTTCAAATATTTATTTCGTCGAAGCGATGACAGTCGCGATGACGGTCGCTAATTTAATACTTTTTTCCATCCAAAGTGCACAACGTCCCTAAAAAGGTTTTCACTTCAAAAATTTATTTCGTCGAAGCGCTGACGGTCGCGATGACGATCCCTAATTCAATACTTTTCTCCCATCCAAAAAATGCACAACGCTCCTAAACAAATTTTCACTTCAAAAAATTTATTTCCTCGAAGCGATGACTGTCGCTAATTTAATAATTTTTTCCCATCCAAAAAGTGCACAACGTCCCTCAAGAAGTTTTCACTTTAAAAATTTAGTTTATCGAAGCGATGACGATCGCTAATTTATTACTTTTTTCCATCGAAAAAGTGCACAACGTCCCTAAAGAAATTTCACTTCAAATATTTATTTCGTCGAAGCGATGACGGTAACTAATTTATGACTTTTTCCCAGCCAAAAAGTGCACAACGTCCCTAAAGAAGTTTTCACTTCAAACATTTATTTTATCGAAGCGATGACGGTCGCGATGATGGTCCCATCCAAAAAGTGCGCAACTTTTTTCCCATCCAAAAAGTGCACAACGTTCCTCAAGAAGTTTTCACTTTAAAAATTTAGTTTATCGAAGCGATGACGATCGCTAATTTATTACTTTTTTCCACCGAAAAAGTGCACAACGTCCCTAAAGAAATTTCACTTTAAATATTTATTTCGTCGAAGCGATGACGGTCGCTAATTTATGACTTTTTCCCAGCCAGAAAGTGCACAACGTCTCTAAAGAAGTTTTCACTTCAAAAATTTATTTTATCGATGCGATGACGGTCGCGATGATGGTCGCTAATTTAATACTTTTTTCCATCCAAAAAGAGCACAACATCCCTCAAGAAGTTTTCACTTCAAAAATTTATTTTATCGGAGCGATGACGGTCGCGATGACGTTCGCTTATTCAATGCTTTTTCCCCATCTAAAAAGTGTACTACGTCCCTAAAGAAATTTTCACTGCAAAAATGTATTTCGTCGAAGCGATGACGGTCGCTAATTTAATACATTTTCATCATCCAAAAAGTGCACAACGACCCTTAAGTTTTCACTTCCAAAATGTATTTCTTCGAAGCGATGACGGTCGCAATGACGGTCGCTATTTTAATACTTTTTCTCATCCAAAAAGTGCACATCGCTCATAAAGAAGTTGTCACTTCAATACATATATGTACGTACAAAATTTATTTCGCCGGAGAGATGACGGTCGCGAATACGGTCGCGAAATAAATCCTTTTCCCCATCCATAAATTGGTTTTACATTTATTTTAAATTTAAATACTTCTATACAATTTATGTATAGATACACATAATATAGATACGTAGAAATTTTATTTCGCGAAGAGATGACGGTCGCGATAACGGTCGCGAAATAAATCTTTTTTCCCCATCCTAAAATAGGTTTTACATTTATTTTAAATTTAAATATTTTTATACAATTTATATGTACATATAAATAATATATAGCATAAGCGATGACAGTCGCAATGACGGTCGCGATGACGGTCGCGATGACGGTCACGATGACGGTCGCGAAATCAATGCTTTTTCCCCTATCCAAAAATCGCACAACGTCCCTAAAGAAGTTTTCACTTCAAAAATTTCTGCAGAGAAAAAATCAGGTCTGAAAGGGTTAAAATGGAACTGAGTAGGGCATATCGTGCGAACGAAGGACGGCAGATGGACGAAACGTATTCTCGAGTGGAGACCCATACCTTTCGAAGCAGAGGACGACCACCAACAAGATCGACAGATGACCTGTAGCGGATATTCCAAAATTGGATGCAAACGGCTCAGGATAGGAATTTGTGGGCTGAACTACAGAGCTAGAAGTACATACATACGACGGAGATGCAAGGTGGATAACATTATTAACTGGGTAAGAAACAGAAGAATATAATGGAATGACCACATAAGCCGAATGACAACAAATAGGGTAGTCAGGACAGCGAGAGACGGTTCCCCAATAGGAAGACGATCAGTGGGAAGACCACGAAAACGATGGAACAACAACTTACTAGAGGCACATTGAAAAAACAGACAGAGTCATGTCTATACAAAAAGAAGAAGAAAAACTAAGGGAACTACGGGAGGCCTACGTCCAGCAGTGGACAAGTATAGACTGAATGATGATGATGTATAATAATCACGGACGTACGTTTTTTTGTCACTTCGAGCTTAATGCGTTAGAGTTTAGAGCGAATTCGACAATCTATGACGCACTGAAAGAAGGGTTTGGGATAAACTGTACAAACCGAATGTTGTCGGTTTTTAGAACATTCTACAGACCGAATGTGTACACATCAAAGAACCACCACAAAAGTTGTGCAGCCTGAGCAACCAAGGGCGGATCCAGGACCGATTTTCGGGAGGGACCATGAACTTTTTTTGGGGAGGTGTACCGGGGGGCAGGGGGTAATTTTTAAAAATTACGGTTAAAATGGTGAGTTTGAAGGCACTTTTTACACACTTTTGAGTTATATAAAGACATTCAAAAGTTATCGTTATTAAAGTATTATTAAAGTTGTTAACGATTCATCCACATTTCTTCGGATCCAAGTGCAGTTCTTTCAACAAGTTTAATACTATTTTTTTCAATGCTTCTCCTGTCACTCTGTCAGGCCTTGTTCTTCCCCTCTTTCTTACGTCGGTTACTTCGTCAAATATGACAGAATAATAATTTGCACTTTGAACCTGATTCATGTTTTGTTCAATTATTTATTCACCACAAGATGTTATTAATTATTGATTTTGACTGGTGTTACTAATGTATGTTGCTGCGGATAGGTGTCGTTGAATAGTCTTATCTCCTGATGAGACTTTAAATCTTAACAATTCCCCTCATTGCTAGGTCAAGAATTTTCGTCCAGAAGCAGAAGGCCATCATCACGACAGCCACTTAGAGGAATATTTCGTCGACCTAAGAACACTATAAACTCTACTATTGGTCGTAGTCTTTCTTTATTTTCTTGTATCTGTTTAGACCTTTGAGAGTCTTTCTGGTTTGACTGACACCTAAACCTCAACGCACTCCTTGTGATATGATGTTTTTTCATGGATTTGTATGGCTCCGTCTTTGCCCATGAGTTTGGCGAAAGATGTTAAAGGTTTCATGACAAGGCTTTCGGCTGTTATCCCTTTATTATGACCATATTTTTCATTAGAAAAATAAAATTCAATACTGGTACAACAATCCCTTTTGACTGTTCGAAAATACCAACCAACTCATTTGTTGTAAGTTCTGGTGATCCAAGTAACGCTTCATTTCTTTTTTATTCTTTGTGTGTATAGAATATGGAAATTGATAGGATTTTGATGGCTGCCAAGATCGTTCTAACAATTGGCACTTATCTATATTTTGATTTATAAAACATCCTAAGTCATTCTTGAAGCTTCTGTTACTGCTTTTGTTCAATTCTAGTCCAGAAAACATATTTATCCCCTGTTTTATACATATTAGGTATATGTGCTTGAAACTAAGAATATTTGAACTGCCAATATTTAAATTTATATTTTTTTAAATTCTCGGAGGGGGCCATGGCCCAATCCGTGGATCCGCCCTTGTGAGCAATTCCACCAACGTGTAAACACTGTTCTTACTTGGCCCAACTCATTGGTGTATTTACCTATCTTGTATGTTTCTACATATCTCTTATCTTGCTTGGTCTAACGCACCGTAATTTCAATATTTTTTAATTTAATTTAAGAATTTAAGATAAGTTTTAATGTAAGAATCCAAATTGGGTTTAAACGGTTTAAGGCATTCATGTCAACACTAATAACCTAACAAATCAAAAAACATATATGTTGATTAGACAAAATGACAAATTAATTAAACATTTTATCTCTTATACGAAACAAGAAAGATATATTTATATTTATTTTCCGGGAATATAAATTATATTTATTTAATAAATATAAACAATGAAAATTTGGTTTTAAAAACACATTATATTAATACAAAACTGAACATATTGTATGTTTTACGATACAGATGCCTTCGTCTCTTCGTCATCTAACTTCGACCACACTTTTAGGCTCAAATTTTGTTCATTACGTTTTAATGTGTGCTGGTTGCATTGTAAATACTTGGCTACGCTATTAGCTCGCACATAATTAACACAATAGAGAACTTACATAAAATTTTAAATTCGAAAAAATGTTATAAATTGCAACAGAACATAATTTCAAACATGTCGTATCAAAGATAAAAAAGTTGTTTTTGTGTTCCGTTTGGCCCCTAAAGACGATTCTAAATTCAAATTATTGCAGCTAGCCCAAAATGCATCGTGACGTAATATGGTTGTGTGTTTACATTCTGCACCAACAAAGTAAACAAAATTGTATATAATTTTAAATTAGACGTTATAAACGTCAGTAGAAAATACGTTTGATCGTTTGAACTATTTTAAATTCATAGAAAACTTGTACTTTTACAAAGTGGCATTAAACAACACTTATAGTGTTTTCTTTTATTTTCCATAGTAAACCTTCTTTTATTTCCTTCAAAAACTGTATCAAATTCTAATCTCAACAAGCTGGTATATATTATTACAATGACATCCGATAAATGTCATTGGAATATAAATATTTTCCCTTATTTCGCGACGATGAGCTGGCCAAATACCCAAGTAGGTGGAGGCCAATAAACTAAAAAATAAGAAGAAGAATATAGGTACCTAAATATAACCATAAATATAAATATAACCATAAAGTTCAACTAGGTGACGTCACGGGTCGTTTGAACTATTTTATATCACAGAAGAGTTTAAATTTGTACTTCTAAGTTATTAGGAGTTTTTGAAGCGTGAAATTTTGGAAATCCCATTTTTAAACAAAAATGAACATTATTGTGTAATAAAAAAATGTGCAAGTTCCCTGTTAAGATTTGCTCATACAAACAGCTTTTAGTAGAACAAGCTAAAAATGCGATCATTATCATAACGAAAACTTTATTTATTTACGTATTTAAATTCATAATACATATAGAAAATTACTATTATGAAAAGTTGTTTAGAATTAAAATAGTTATTTATGAAACAGTTCGTGAAGTATGCTTTTTGCGAACGCACGTGATGTTTAGAGCACGAGCGACAGCGGAGCGAGTGCTATATATCGCGTAAGTTCGCAAAAAGTACTTCATGCACAGTTTCATACAATATTTTATCTACGATAAACAAATAAAAAAACTGTAACTCTTCGTCACTGGAATTCATTTCTATTCTACAATTTTTAGAACTTTGACATTTAAAAATTCTAACTTCTTTCAAACCACAAAACTGTCAAAATTTTTGTTGTAATTTATTGCTCAAATGTCATCACCATGACAACGCGAGATATTTGATTATAACGACAGAGATAGCTATACAGTGCATGTCTATTCTTAATTCAGATATACTTTCCAGTTTACCTCACCTTTGCAGTGTACGTCAACTTAACAAGAAAAGTTAGGTTATGTAGAGATGTTGGTGGTGGACATATACAGCATATTGTTTGATTTTATTTATTATTGTTACTTATAATTTTGTTAATTCTTTTTATTTTTGATTAAAGTTCTGTGTTAAAGGTTTTGACTGATTTTTTATGTTTTATAATGTTAATCAAAATTAATTGATAAACCAATGATATAAATTCAGATTAAAACAAGACATACGTAATTACAAAAAAATTGTGTATCGCTCGTTATGAAAGTGTGCCAAAAAACAGTGCGAAAAAGTAAACCCCATTTAAAATACATTGTTACTTCACGCACACTTTAAATCCTTCACGCACTGCTATCTATAATGACAGTTTTCACAAACTAAAAACTTGTGCATAATATGAGATAGAGTAGATAAACTATGTTTTAATGTGTAAAAATCCTTCTTATTTTAGATATTGCGTACCTCGTATTTGAAACAAGTAGATATTATTCATTATTTATGTTTTTTTACAAATATTATATACAACATCGACGCCAACTTTTATTGAAAGGTGAAGATTCCATGTTAATCATTTTATATGGCCCAATAATTAATTTAAAACATATAAAAATAAATAATAAATATTACCTACTTCTTTCAAATGCATGCACGCTCAGCGTTTGACATTGAAAACACCCTTAAAGCTAGTTCAGCCGAAATCCACGAGAGGTCATCGTTGTGACTTAACAATGCGAATCGGGACACAATTTAGGGTCCTTATCACTAGCGTTTATAGCTGATGTCAGCCAAAGTCACGCGCTGGTTTGAAATATGAAATTTTCATTTGCATTTTTACGTACAGTTTATTACGGTTAATGAGTTTTTAGCAGTGTCTCCAATTCTCCATTGTTGAACTATTTCGTTATCTAAAATTGCTAAAAGACCATAAATTGCTGTCCCGAGGTGCAAGTTACTGGAAGGCTTGTGACGTCGAAATTTTTGACTGAGATATAGAAATGCCGTTTTCGGATTTTGATTCAGGAGGCCAAAATACATTGGAATCTATCGGTAGATCGGATCCAAGTATTGCAGAAGCGGCAACTCAGAACGACCAAACTGCGAATTTATAAACAAAAACAAAATTTTCGTTGAAAAATAAAGATAGATCACTGGTAGGTATTCATAAAATGTTTAAAAGTTAGGTCAACGTCTATGGTCAACTGCTTTTGTTGGAGGTTTATGGAGGAAGAACTTGCCACACATATAAAACCCTAAAAAGATGAGTGAATTCTCTACCTCACAATCTCACAAATCTGTTAAAAGCAGAACCGAAAAATAGTTTGCCAAACACAATAGACCAGGAAGGATCTGTTTTTAGGTGGATGTGAGAGGTGGCATTCGGATTTTTGCGGATAAAGTTAGGTGATAACTTCAATCTTATGCTCCTTCTCAAATACGCCCAGAACATTAATTAAAAATTTAAATATTTAAAAATTTCAAAAAATTTCGTTTTTCTACAACCGTGTTAAAAATGCAATTTTTAGCTCTCCATACGAGCGTTAAAAATGCTACTTTAAGGCAATAGTGCTTTAAAATTTTTAAGGCACTGCAGTTCGTATTGACCGTATACGCTGTGAGCTCGTACGTAGAGGGGATATTTACAAATTCGCGAGCGCCAGTAGTGACAAGTATGTAAACGTTTACCGGAAATTTGACATAAATGTCAAAGTGATTAATTTAAAATTAAAATTAAAAACATTAATTATAAAAAATATTAGTTGATCAAAGCTGTGGTATATATTTTTACCTTAAATATACCTACGTTTTAAATACTGAATTTAAGTTTTTTTAATGTTTCGTAATATGTAATTATAAATTAATCTATTAATCTTAGCGCCATCTACACGATAATTTTGAAAGTATCCGAAGTAAGAAATTCATATTTTATCAATAGAATGTCAAAATGATTAGCAAAATCTTAAAAAAATAGATTACAATTTAATTACTTTTTTGCGTTGTAAATATTACGCGATAACAATTAAATAATAAATTTAAAAATTACCGGTGAAAGTTGAATTAGTAATCCGCTAGGAGCGACACCAGCGAAGCTCAGAGCGTATAGGCAATTTTGATGTAATGCCAAAAAAATAAAAAATGGAATGTCAGTCAAGTTCAAGTAAAAGTTTTTGTAGATAATGTCCTGTAATTACGTTTATAGAAAAAATATTGTATAATATGCGTGTTAAAAAGTACATTTTTAAGGCACTCATGTGAATTGTAGAACTCGCTATCGCTCATTCTGCAAACTTTCACATGCGTGCCTTAAACGTGTACTTTTAACACTTACATCATAAATAACTATTTTTTTCTACTGTATTTGCTTATAACTTTAAAACGATTCATTTTGGAACAAAGTCGTATAGGAATAAAACAAAGATAATTAAATTTCTATCAGATACGATTGGTTAAAAATATCTTAATTTAACACCCTTGCTGTAAAATAGCAATAAATATAAAATAAGGGGGCAAAACAAGCCTGTCCTTATTCAATGTTTTTCCATCACTTAGGTTACACTTGGAACCTTCCTAATTCGCTAGAAAATTTTTGTAATGTGCTAAAACCGTCCACCAAATTTCATTAAAATTGATTTACTAGATTTTGCATAATAATTTGTAACGGACAAGGAAATCACTTCATGTGATGACGTGCCGGACCGAACACCAGGATAACCCAAGGACCTCGTTGCTCAGAGTCGGGAGCGTAAAAATGGGGGGGTTTAAATTCAGATCTTAAATAGGGTAACTGGAAGATTGAGATGAGGCTAAGACAAGACAAACGATACGGAATACATAAGACTAGAAGTTGGGCGCCGTTTAAATTTTTACCACTAAATTTATAAAGGAAATACACAAATATAAAAATAACATACCTGTAAAAAAATACACAAAAAATATACACATAAAAATAAGGAACTTATACTGGACTTCATAAAAAATAGTAAATCTCAAAAAAACTTTATTTACGATACTAAATAGTTTTGATATATATTATCATATCTTACATGTCCCTACTCTTAACGGTGTTTACAGAATATCATGCATTATGTATACTATCCTATTAATGGGACCGTGGTCTCTAATTGTACTAACTGATCAAACGCAATATTTAAAGAAACTTTAAGAAAATGAAAGATAATGTCTAAATAAGCTAAATTTTGTAAATGAAGGTAATTAGACCATTGTCCACTGTGAAACCAATAAAAAGCTTTTCATGTTTCGTTTTACTCTACAATAACCTATTATTTATATATTTACAAAAAATACACAAAAAAATGTTTTAAATAAAAAAATTGTCCGTTAATAGTTTACAATGGAACTATATTTGCAAAAATTAAGAAAGTTCTTTAATCACGTAAAGGAATCTCCTAACACTCAATAGGTCATTGGCACGATTTCAGATCAAACAACTCAAAGTGCCTCATCTGTTTATTTAGATGGCACGCGACACAAAATAAATTACTGACTGACCTTATGTTTGAAGGGTGGATGGCTAGTCGTCTTGCGGCGACTTTAAAGATGAACAATGAACAGCCGGTATCCAGCCTGCTGGGGGTTGCTGTTGTCGAAAAATGGTCAAGATTGGAATATATCCCTCGGACTCTTTAAGATAAAAAAAAAGGATTTCTTTAATATCATTGAATTGACTTAGGGAATTTAAAAAAACTTACCACGTGTAATATTACGTGAGATTTTAGCACGAACACAAAGAACTTTAACTGAAGCGTCGAAGCGTCCTGACTTCGGACGAAACCAAAAAACTAATGAGCCACTAACAGCTCAAAAACTATACACACAATGACAAGAATTCACGGATTTTTTGCTTAAATAGGGCTGATGGCTTGTATGACGCGAGATTGTTAACGGTCGTCAAAAACACACAAAAAAGGCCCTTATTAGCATCGTAGCAGTGTCTCAGAACTCTAATTCTAAATGAGTTATGACTGTTTCAGGAGATTAAGTGTTAATGATTTTGTCCATTCCTAGATAGCCACGTTGAGTGTGAAAACAGATGGTTATGGGGAATATGGCATTCGAACACACATGTAGGTACAGCACCGGCATAAACAAGCTATTTGACGAAATGAGTTAGATTTTACACGCGGAAAATTAAACCGTTATAAATTTTGCAATCTAAACTTTTTTTTAAAAATTAAAATTTTTTAAAATCTTGCACAACAAAAACTAAAACATACAAAGATTTGTCAATTTTTTTACATATAAAGAAGCACTCCACCTATCTAATGCACTTTACAGAATTGAAATCAGATTATTTAAGCAGCCTCAGCAATGTTTTAAAGTTATAAACAATTTTTGGGTTTATAAACAAATTAGTGCTGTGTCCAGGAGGGGGTGCTACGGGCTCCTTTATTTAGATGGACTTACCCAAGTTTTCTTATGTATTTTGACCCGTAGAACACGAATTTTTTGGGTAACAGTTGATCCGGATGTCGATAAGATTGTTATAAACAAAGAACTTGAGGAATTACATAACATCGATTTTTCGCAAAATAAAACATTTTTTTGTATTTCTTGGGTAATTCTAAGCAAAAAATGTTCTTACAGGTTTTTTTCGTAGGATGCATAGTTTTCGACACGAGTTTTCGAGATAAACGCGGTGGAACATTCAAAAAATCGAAAAATTGAAATTTTTGAACGAGAATAATTTTTGATTAAAAAATAAAATAGCAATTCTGCTGACAGCATTTGAAAGTTGTCAAATTATATCGGTTTTAATTATTTGCATTGCTAAAAATTAATTTTTTTATTATTAAACAAAGCTATTTGTTTATAAGCCAAAAAAAATTGTTTATAATTTTAAAACATTGCTGAGGCCCCTTAAATAATCCGATTTTAATTCTGTAAAGTGTATTAGATAGGTAGAGCACCCCTTTATATGTAAAAAAATTAGCCAACTTCTAAATGGTCTACTTTTTGTTCAGAAAGATTTTAAAAAATTTGAACTTTTTTAAAAACATTTACATTGGAAATTTATTATGCAAAATCTATTAGGTCGACTTTAATGAAATTTGGTAGACCATTTAAGTAAATTATAAGAATTTTTTAAGCGAATTACTAAGGTTCTTCTTCTTCTTTACGTGCCATCTCCGCGACGAAGGTTGGCAATCACCATTGCTATTCTCACTTTCGACACTACAGCCCGAAAGAGTTCAGTTGAGCTGCATCCAAACCATTCTCTGAGATTTCTCAGCCAGGACATTTTTCTCCTACCTATGCTGCGCCTTCTTTTAATCTTTCCCTTCATAATTAATTTTAGTTACATGTGGTGACATATCTGTCACCACGTGTTATATGACCTAAGTATTGAAGTTTTCAACTAAGGTTCTAAGTGCCACCAAAGTGGTTAAGAAACATTGAATAACAACAGGCGTATTTTGCCCCCTATTTTGTATTTATTGCTATATTGCAGAAAAGGTAATACCTTAAGACATTTTTGACCAGTCGTATATCATACAAAATTCAATTATCTTTACTTTATTTCTGTATGACTTTGTTCCAAAACGAACCGTTTTAAGGTTATAAGCAAAGAAAGCAGAAAAAAATCGATATTTTTCGAAATTTTTAAATATTTTAATTTTTTTATTAATGTTCCGGGCATATTTGAGAAGGAGCATAAGTCAATTATTATTACTGAAGGTGTCACCTAACTTTATCTGCAAAAATCCGAATGCCACCTCTCACATCCAAAAATACACGTTTTTTACAGATTAGTCCTGGTCTACAACAAATTTAACAACACATGAAAGAACATAAATACGATACCAAAGATTACAGCCAATAAAAATAGAAGCCTTATTGTATGCGGATGACATAGTCCTTATAGCAGATTCTATAACCAAACTGCAAAAACTTATAAACATAAAATATGGACAGAGGAAATAGAGAAACTCAAAGTAGAAATTAACATCGAGAAAAGTAAAATAATGGTCATCGGCGAAAAGAAAGAAAATGAAATAAAAATATAAAATGCAAAAATACTTAACTGGAAATAGTTATCGCATATCGCATATATGATTGATTATCTTGGAAGTATAATAACCAACGATGGAAAAATAGACCTCGAAGTGACCAACAGAACAAAAAAAAAATGAACAATCTGTACTGTGCACCACCGCCAGCTCTGAGAAAAAAAGAATTGTCCCAAGAAACAAAAATGAAAATATATAATATGGTTGTGATACCGCCGATACGAGTGAAAATTGGACTTTGCAGAAAAACATAGAAGGATAACCGCAATGGAGATAAGACATCTACGAGCTATAGTCGGAAAGACTAAATGGAATAGAATAAGAAATAAGACAATAAGAGGGATAACCAACAGGGACCAATAATGAACAAAATAATAAAGAGGCAATTAAACTGGTATGGACATCTGATGAGAATGACACCCAGTAGACTAACTAGAAATCAGCTTTCTCACCACACTTGATATGAAAAAAAAAATACGAAAATGATAATGTCTTACTTACAAACGGATCATAATTGGTAGGATCAACTTCTTTAAAGAATCGGTGCATAATGATGGCAGCAGTGGCCACTGTAAGTGGTTGTCCATTTAACTTAATGCCACATTCGAATATAAACCTGGCAGCCGTGTATCCATTATTGAACTCAAGCGATTTGTAATCCATCGGAACGTTCTTCCGGGACTTCTCACGTTGCAGTTCCATTACATCGATAACGTCCTTCATCTGTAAAAGAATAATAATCTGTCATTTTGTGGTATGATAGTGATGTGACAAATAAAACAATTTTCACAAACTGAAAAGTCTCAGATGCAGATTTCACCATTATAATAAAAATTAAAATGGTAAATAGTTATTTAAATCTGAAACTTTTCTTGTTGGAAGTTCTTTCTGGTAAAGAACCTGGAATAAAAATTAAAATGGTAAATAGTTATTTAAATCTGAAACTTTTCTTGTTGGAAGTTCTTTCTGGTTCTTTACCAGAAAGAACTTCCAACAAGAAAAGTTTCAGATTTAAATATCTATTTACCATTTTAATTTTTATTATAATGGTGAATTCTGCATCTAAGACTTTTCAGTTTGTTTAAGAGATGTCTCTGAATTGCGTCCCAATGTGGATTTCAATGATCTTTGAAATTTCCTTTAAACCCTTAAGTACTAACACCCCGTCTCTAAGACGGCATCGCTTGTTGAAAGTGGGATATTTCCCTTCCTAGAACATTTTGAAGGTCACCCGTTTATGACTTTTCAAGTTGGGTTGTTCTTTAGTAGTATTGAATTCGGCAATTTGCGGCAGGTTGTTATTCGAAAGATATTTAGACTTAAAGTGTGATTTCCGTCTAATAGACGGGGTGTTAGTGTTTGTGCCCAGTTCGTTATTACACATAATGTGCCCCAGTTCGTCAAAAAACATCAAATAAGGGAATAAAGACTACGAGGAAACTCTTTTGAAATGGTTTGATGAGGTAGAAGACGACGTAAGCGAAGTGGAATCAATTTGTGATGAAAATGTTGCCACTGACTACCATTGCTACGCTGTACTAACTATAGTCATTGATTATAAACATACCCACTATAGTACATGTCAGTTTTTTTGTTTTAATATTTTTTAAAAACCTTTTTATTTTCATGTTTCTTACTCTTTGTTTAACTCGATTATAAATTTTTATTAAGATTCTTGAATTTGTTTAATTTTTATCACACTTTTTTCAGGAGTAAAAAGGCACACAAGCAATCCTTCCATTCTTGTTATAATGTTTTTATTTTAATAAATACAGAAAAACTAGATTAATTACTGTGTTTTTTAGATAATCAATACTTTCAGTAAGTCAACGAGATATTTTTTTGCATTAAAATATTTAACAAAAACAAAAATTACCACTAAAATGTTAAAACCCCTCTGTCAGGCGGTCAATTAGTGTTTACGTCATTGATTTAAGATGTTAGTATTTAAGGGTTAAATAGATAGGCTGGCTAGTTTTCGCTTCAGAGGTGTGCACTGTGCACGCTGCTCTGCTGAGGAAGCCTATAAGGCAGAAACACCTGTCCAGGGATTGTGCATCCCTCTGAATCGAAAACAAGCAAAAATCATCTTTTACAAAACAATTTTCTTTTTTGTTATCGTTAAATTTAACTTACTTGTTTAATATCGAGGTCATCAATGTGGACCAAAAATAAATTTAGAAACAATACAACATGAGCAATTTATAATGTCTACTGGTGACGACGATGATTAGATGTGGTAAAAATCATAATCGTTTTAATAATTTTAATTACTGAATGCGTCACCTGTACTGACGTCACAATACTGAATTTAGTTTTGTTAATTATTACGATATATTATATTGTGATAACATGCGATAGCGTGCCCAGGAAACAACCGTGGAAGCAATGAGAAGAATGCACGTTAGGCAAGGCGCCCACTGAGGTGGAATGGCCGTGGCCCGTGGCGTGGTATTGAGTAGAGGTGGCCGACTCGCTATTTTGATACAGCAGTTGCTTTTTCAGCATTATTCAACGTATCCATGTTGATATAAGAAAAGCAAAATAATATTTGTTTGTTTTGTTTCAAAAAGCAGTTTTGTTGGCATTTAATGAGAACATATAAATAATATAAATAATTATAATTATTGTTAAAATAATACATCTAAGTACGGATATTTTTTGAACTGACAAAAACAATATAACAAAATACATGGTGGTTGTAACATTTATATGGTCGTACTGTTTATTTAAATTTACTTTTGTTTTCACCCAATTTTGAAAAAATGTGAAAACTTTGAATTACCCACGTCCGTCTGTCTGTCTGTCCGTCTTTAATCACAACTGCTCCGTCAATATACCAGCTAGAATGACAAATGAGGTGTCAAATGAAAGCTTATAATCCAAGGATGGTACTCAAGGTGAGATATTTGACGTATCCTGTCTGTCCGTCGGTCCGTCCGACCGCGAATATAACTCCTCCGTCATTAGACCAGGTAGAATTACAAATGAGGTATCAAATGAAAGCTTATAATTCAAGGATGGTACTAAAGGTGAGGTATTTGACGTAGGCTGTCTGTCCGTCGGTCCGTCCGACCGCGAATATAACTCCTCCGTCATTATACCAGGTAGAATTACAAATGAGGTCTCAAATGAAAGCTTATAATCCAAGGATGGTACTAAAGGTGAGATATTTGACCGAGGCGGTCTGTCTGTCGGTCCGTCCGACCGCAAATATAACTCCTCCTTAAAAAGTTCTAACCAGAATTGCCGCTATAGTCGCAGAAATAGTATATGTAACACAACAATCGAAGCGTATTGAAAAGTTGACTTTTAATCTTTAGTTCCTGTTTTGAAGTCATTTCTGTTTAAATAATGATGACGCAAAGTTTAGTCAAAATGACTCAAAATTAGTAAAATCGTATATCGATCGACGCAAAGTTACACGAAGCGTTCAAATATCGACTTTCAGTTCTACTTTCGATTAGTTTGGGTGAAAACCTAGGACTTACGAAGTCCAATTACTTGTTTTAACTGAGAATAAGCCACAATATTATTAGAAATTGAATTGGAAAGATTTGAATTTGGAGGTAAAATTAAACTTCCACTTCGGAAATTGCTCCAAATGAAATATATAGCAATGCCCTGCACATTCCTAATTAATAACATCAAGTAAAAGAGTATTGAAAAGTACGTGAGTAGTGTAGAACATACAGTTTTCCAAAGTTTGTTTTCTCTTCAGGTGACAGCCACATCTTTGATTTTTTTTAAATAGGAAAGTACATAATGTGACACCTCATTTAAAAGCCTTTGAAATACTGATTACAAAAATATATAATACTTTAATCCTTTTTGAGAGCGGAGGCGCAAAATTTCGTTTGAATTATTTTTAAATGCATTCATTTTTTTCGAATCCTGAGAAAACTAATAAGTGTTTTTGAAAAATTTAATCGCAGAATACAAGACTACAGTATTATCGAGGATCCAAAAGTCTCTGAGGAATTCTATAATGTTTATTTTAATAAAAAGTTACAGGGGCGAAAAAAACAAAGAGAAAATTGAGTGTGATATTTAATTTTAAATATATCACTCTAAAGAAACTTTTTGTTTACTCTAAGGGGCTTTTGTCCCTCGGTAATAATGTAATATTTCATTCTGTGTTTAAACTTTTCAAAAGTACTTGTTAGTTTTCTCAGGATTCGAAAATATTATTGCATTTAAAAAGAATTCAACCGAAATTTTCTGCCCTAGCTCTCAAAAAGGATTAAAGTATTATACATTATTGTAATCAGTGTTTTAAAGGCTTCTAAATGAGGTGTCACATAATGTACTCTCCCATTAAAAAAAAAATCAAAGTTATGGCTGTCACCTGAAGAGGGATCGCGCAATAATTCTTAAAGTCATTTTAAATCAAGTATATCACATAATTTTTGCGGAGTATACAACAAAACAAATTCATATTCAATGTAAATAAATAAAAACTTTAGAAATAGAAAACAACAATTAAGTTATAATTTTAAGTTAAAGTAAATAATATAAACAGTAAATATAATAAAACAAATATACTTATAATAAAGAATAAAAACAAATATGAAGTATTATCACCGCAACTGTCAAATAAATGTTACCAATTTATGCTAAAATGTCACATTCGTTCGATTACAGTTATAGTGTGTTCCGAACAAATGTGCTTCATAAAAACGCTTTATAGTCCATTTAGGTATACAAATGAAATGAAACATATTATTGTGTATTTCTTTAAGTTAACATTAATAGAAATCTTCAAATATTATTTCTACGCGTATATAATAAAATATATCTAGTGGCTGTAATTCCCGTGTACTCGGAAAAATGATTCTAAAAAAGAACACACCTACCGCCAAAATATTTCGTGTTGGTATCATGTGACGCCACGGGCTATGACGCGGATCACGTGCAACGGTAAGTAGATTAGACGAAGTATAAGTAGGTGGGCACTGTATAGAAATTTGTAGAAAAGTAAAATAATTTTACCACCAGTAAATTTGTCGGCGAGTTTGTATACATAACAGTTGTTATAAAGTATTTATTAACTGAGAAACCCTAATAATATAAAACAGCTATACAGGCCTTTGAGGCATTTGCAATAAAGCATAATACCCGATATAATTTAAATTTTTAGGATATTGTAGGTAAAAATTTATTCGTTTAGTTAAAAAGTATTATAAACAGCGGTATTATTTTATTAAAAGATATTTCAACAAACGGATAAATTTATTACGGGGGTAGGCGCAAAATCTTGGTCCAATGCTTTTAAATGCATTTTTTTTTGAATTCTGAGAAAACTAATAAGTATTTTGAAAAATTTAAACTCATAACGAAAGATTACATTATTACCGAGGGCCGAAAGTCCCTGAAAATTTTTATAATGTTTATAATTATAATATAATATACAGGCGTGAAAAAAAGAGAAAATTTATTGTGATTTTTAATTTCAAGTATTTAATTCAAACTAAACTTTTTGTATATTTTAAGACACTTTCGGAACTCGGTAATAATGTAGTCTTTCATTCTGCGTTTAAATTTTTCAAAAATATTTATTGTTTTTTTCAGGATTCGAAAAAATGAAAAAAAAATGAATTTAAATAGCATTGGACCAAGATTTTGCGCCTACCCCCTTAAAAAGTAAATGGAAACGTTTCGGGACCTCTAATTTATATTCCATAAACAGGGATATTCCTATAACTGGTACTTACATTTTAACTTGTTGGATTTTTGAGATGCTAGATTCAATTCTTGATTTGACTTTCTGCCATAATGTGTCAATAGTCAAATAACAAAGCTAGCAATATATAATAATTATTAATTAAAGTGCTTATTAAAAATGGCAAATAGCCGAAAAGAGTTTTACCGAAAAATCCAGGAATTAAAAAGTTTCTATATAAATAAATATTTAATATATTTATGTTAAATTGTTGATCGTCTTGTATGATTTTAAAATTTTTAAATACGTCCTCGTATATTGCAACACAAACTCAACGTGGTCACCATTCGAGTACCACTCGAAAATTAAACCTGCTGTCGATTAGTGGCAAGGGGACTGGCGCTACGGCGCGGCACTTCCAAAATACCACCCCTTCAAGTTCAAATCCTTTTTATACACGTTAAAAATTGCAAATTTTTATTTTTTTTGCCAGATAGGATGCACCCAATAATGATGTTTTCTCTTCTTTGCATTTTTAGCATTGAGGTTGGCAAACTAAAGAAATAAAAGTTAATCGGTGCTACTGTATAGTACTTAGTCTACCGCGCTGTATTATAATATTACAATGCTGACAAAAAAAATCTTTACAAAGTGAATAAAACGCATAAATCATAAGAATTATTATTCTAATTTCACAAATTATGTATTAATTAATTACAAATAATTGAACTTTCTAAGTCCTAGGTTTTCACCCATGCGGATCGAAAGTAGAACCGGAAGTCGATATTTGAACTCTTCGTGTAACTTTGCGTTGATGGATAAAATATTTCGCTAATTTTTAGTCATTTTTACTAAACTTTCGGTCATAATTGTTTAAACGGAAATAATTTCAAAACCGGAACCAAAGATTTAAACTCGACTTTTCAATGCACTTCAAATAATGTCCATTTTTGCGAATCTGATATGGTACTTCGGTTAAGAACTTTTTAACGGGAAATGATATGAACCCAAAACGCATCCGGTTCTTCTTCTTCTTGAAGTACCGTCTCCTATCGGAGGTTGGCTACCATCACAGCAATCTTAACTTTGTTGGCTGCAGCTCTGAACTATTGTATTTGTATAAATCCTCCTTCGTCCCACATTTCTCTTTCCCGAGATATTTCCTTGGATTATGAGCCTTAGCGGGGAGTACTTTTCCCGTCTTATTATGTGGCCTAACTTCCGGTTAGAACTTCTTAACCGGAAATGATATAAAAACCAAATTTATACATTTGTTCTCATCTTGCTAAGGCACTTCGAATAATATATCTTATACTATTTCCATTTGCCACCATTTCGGTGACTTTCCAACGGTATTTTCCTATTGCAGCTCTAAAGCCGCAACTCTGAGGTCAAATTTCAAATATATCACATGTACTATTTCTGTGTCTATAATATGGCACTTCCGGTTATAACTTTTTAACCGGAAATGATTTAAAAACCAAAAGTATACATTTGTTCTCGTCTTGCTAAGGCACGTCGAATAATACATCGCTTATACTACTCCGGCGACTTTAAAACAGTACTTCCGGTTTATTCTAAAACCGGAAGTCCTAGGTCAAATTTCTTACCTTTAGTACCCATAGTAACCATATAAATAATAAATATATAAATATTACAACCAAATATTTTTTCTCATCTTACTAACGCACGTCGAATAATATATCTTATACTATTTCAGTGACTTTCCAACGGTACTTCCTATTGCAACTCTACAACCGCAACTCCGAGGTCAAATTTCAAATATATCACATGTACTATTTTTGTGTCCATAATATGGCACTTCCGGTTAAAACTTTTTAACCGGAAATGATATAAAAACCAAAAGTATACATTTGTTCTCATCTTGCTAAAGCACGTCGAATAATATATCGCTTATACTACTCCGGCTACTTTAAAAAAGCACTTCCGGTTTCATTTCTAAAACCGGAAATTCTAGGCAGATTTTTCACCTTTAGTACCATCCTTGGATTATAAGCTTTCATTTGACACCTCATTTGTCATTCTACCTGGTATAATGACGGAGGAGTTATATTCTCGGTCGGACGGACCGACGTACAGCAGCCTAGGTCAAATATCTCACCTTTAGTACCATCCTTGGATTATAAGCTTTCATTTGACACCTTATTTGTCATTCTACCTGGTATAATGACGGAGAAGTTATATTCGCGGAAGGACAGACCGACGGATAGACAGCCTAGATCAAATTTATCACCTTAAGTACCATCCTTGGATTATAATCTTTCATTTGACACATTATTTCTCATTCTATCTGGTATAATGACGGTAGAGTTATATTCGCGGTCGGACGGACCGACGTACAGCAGCCTAGGTCAAATATCTCACCTTTAGTACCATCCTTGGATTATAAGCTTTCATTTGACACCTCATTTGTCATTCTCCTCATTTGTCATGACAGAGAAGTTATATTCGCGGTCGGACAGACCGACGGACAAACAGCCTAGATCAAATTTATCACCTTTAGTACTATCCTTGGATTAGAAGCTTTCATTTGACAACTAATTTGTCATTCTACCTGGTATAATGGCGGAGGAGTTATATTCGCGGTCGGACGGACCGATAACCAGCCAGCCTAGGTCAAATATCCTACTTTTAGTACCATCCTTGGATTATAAGCTTTCATTTGACACCTCATTTGTCATTCTACCTGGTATAATGACGGAGAAGTTATATTCGCGGTCGGACAGACCGACGGACAAACAGCCTAGATCAAATTTATCACCTTTAGTACTATCCTTGGATTAGAAGCTTTCATTTGACAACTAATTTGTCATTCTACCTGGTATAATGACGGAGGAGTTATATTCGCGGTCGGACGGACCGATAACCAGCCAGCCTAGGTCAAATATCCTACTTTTAGTACCATCCTTGGATTATAAGCTTTCATTTGACACCTCATTTGTCATTCTACCTGGTATAATGACAGAGAAGTTATATTCGCGGTCGGACAGACCGACGGACAAACAGCCTAGATAAAATTTATCACCTTTAGTACTATCCTTGGATCATAAGCTTTCATTTGACACCTCATTTGTCATTCTACCTGGTATAATGACGGAGAAGTTATATTCGCGGTCGGACAGACCGACGGACAAACAGCCTAGATTAAATTTATCACCTTTAGTACTATCCTTGGATCATAAGCTTTCATTTGACACCACATTTGTCATTCTAGCTGGTATATTGACGGAGGAGTTGTGATTACAGAGAGACAGACAGACAGACAGACAGACGGACGTGGATAATTCAAAGTTTTCACATTTGTTCAAAATTGGGTGAAAACAACAGTAAATTTAAATAAATACTACGACCATATAAATATTACAACCACCATGTATTTTGTTAAATTTTTTTGTCATTTCAAAAATGTTCGTACTTAGATGTATTATTTTAGTAACAATTATTATTTATATGTTCACATTAAATACCAACAACAATGCTTTGTCAAACAAAACAAACAAATATGATTTTGCTTTTCTCATATCATCTTGAAAATGTTGAATAATGAAAAATAAAAAAGCAACTGCTATATCAAAATAGCTGGCCGAACCATCTCTAATAGCCAATACCACGCCACGGGCCACGGCCATTCCACCTCAATGGGCGCCTCGCCTTAGAGAGAAATGGGTGAATATAACACAAAGACTGTATAAAGAAACACAGATGCAAATAAAGTTAGGCAGTGAAATAACAAAAACAAACATGCCTCCTATACACATCGGCAGGCGCGTCCACGGACGACATCCGCGTATGCATCTGCAGATGTGTAGATGGGGTAATTTGGTCGTCTGTTCTTATGTATCACGTCAGCAGATGCATCTGCAAGGCATCCGTTTGTTGTCGGTTTTTCAAGCACAGATCAAAGGGTTTCAGTGCGAACGTCCGACGCCTGTCCAGTGTCCACACATCTGACGACGCATCAGTTTTCGCAGGGATTTCAAAGTGAACGCATGTTTCTTCAGTTTTGTATGCTATTAATATTTCGCTGAAATAGCTATGAGTTCTGAAGAAACCTTCAAATTCATAGTGTTGTACCAGCTGTTTTATGTATAGCCAGCATCCACCACCTTCTTCTTTTCCATTATTTTAATGATTCTACTCCCATGTACACTCAAGTGGTACCTAGTTGAAAGTACTAAATAGGTATAGGTATGGTTGCGGCAGCTACGGTCATCAACATCTATTTTTTAATGCTCGCGTAGATATTGTGTCTCCCGAGAATTGTGATGATACATCTGCCGATGTATCCGCAGACGCGTCTGCCGATCTGTAGAAAAGTCATCTCAAACAGGGATGTGGTCTATCCATAGGCGCCCGTACCCATGGGCAGGGGGGCCGTGCCCCCCCTGGCTTTTTGGATGTTTTGAACTGTATATAGTTACACAAAGTGTACAAAATGTAATGTGCAAAATCTTCACGTCTGCCCCCCCCTGAAAATTTTTATATGGGCGCCCATGGGTCTATCACCAACATTTTTTAACATACATACGTAGATCAGGCTTTGAAAATATGGTATAGAACATGTGGAACAATGGGCATACCAGTACAAGAGAATATACACTCAATACTGACTTTTCGCCTATGCAAGTCATTTTTGCACAAGACAAGGAGGATATGGAAATTAAAGGAAGAGTATGAGCTATGGGACGGCGACTCAAGATAAATATGTGTAAGAACAAATTCTTATGTACTGGATCCGAGGTTGCACATTTGAACTTAAGTTCTTGAGACTATTAAGAGTTGTAAGACTATTAAGTATTTAGGATCAACGATAAGCCGAGATGGTACATACAGTCCCTGGCCAAATTATTAGACGCACTATAAGATTTTATAAAAAATGTTAATTATGAGGCGATACTACGTAGGTTTTTTGTATGTACCAGACACAATGTATGTTGTTTGGTTGTCCATTTAATTGTCTATATTTTATCACAAATAAAACAACATTGTTATTGAACAAATATGTATTTATTGACTCTTGAAGGAAAACAAAAATAACGACAATTAAATATTATTTTGTTGAGCCGCCTTTACCCACTATTAGAGCTTTAATTCTACAGGTATCGTAGTACAGGTTTGCAGTGATAGTATGCCGCGAATAATTAAAGCTCTAAGGCCCGGCGCAAATTGAACCTAAGCGAGACACAACCTGCACCGGCGGACTGCGTAGACCGTTCTGCGCATCCTACTATCAGTTCATGCGTTCGCAGGTCTATCCCTATGTATCGTTCACTAATGAACACGTCCAGGGATGTTCCGGGCCGGAAGAGGGGGGTGGTTTTAGTTGGTAGGCGGCTCGTTATGGGGGGCACGCGGGACGCATGAACCACACTCTGGTCTGTGGGGCCCAGCGTGTTCTCCTCTCCTGTCCGAGTCCAACAGTACTAGGGACACCTTCCCTAGTCTGCTAAGAGCGTTCCACCTCAATCAAAAAAAAAAAGGTCTAGCTTGGGAAGGTTTGTCATCGGCGTACAGTTTTCTTGTGTCGTGGGACGCGTGACTCAATGCTCAGTTGTGTTTTTGTTTGCGAGATGGACGTTGAAAAGCTGATAGAACTCGTTCGAAATTATCCCATCGTTTATGATACCAGCCACGACGATTATAATATGAGGACGAAATTAAAAGACGAGGTATGGGAGAAGATATGAAACGAACTGAATACGAATGGTAAGTACAATTTACTGTGATAAATAAAAATATTAGTACATATAATCAAAACCCTACACCGCTTTGTCATTAAAATTCTGCTAACATTGTTAGGTACTCGTAGACAAAATAAACGGCAATACCAGATATGCCTTTACACGAACACATTATTAGAAAAAAAAGGTTACTTAAAACGAATAGGCCTGGATCCCGCCTAACAAAAAAAGTTGATTAATAGCAAGCTGAAAATTTGTTAATAGCGTAACGGTGTCTGGTCGGACAAACTTTAATGTATGGGAACACTGGAACAGGGGAAGTTTTAATTGTGGAACAGGTTAAAGATTTGGAACGTCAGACTACAAAAACTTTCCATGTACATATTTTATCGGACAGAACTTCCAATTGAATTTTTACCCTTTCATTAAACTCTCATGCAAAAATTAGACTGCTATTTTTCACCTGTCATAATTCCTGTCATTTGGCATGTTCTACGTGTCGGACTTATTAAAATGCACAGTTGGTGATAAATACCAGTCTGATTTTTGCATGAGAGTTTATTGAAAGGGTAACAAATCAATTGGAAGTTCTGTCTGATAAAATACATGAAACGTTTTCGTAGTATGACGTTCCAAATTTTTAACCTGTTCCACAATTAAAACTTCCTCTGTTCCAATGTTCCCATACATCAAAGTTTGTCTGACGAGACACCGTTAAGCTATTAGGTAACAAATTTTCAGCTTGCTATTAATCAACTTTTTTTTTGGTACGCGGGATCCAGGCCTAGAAATACAATGTCACAAATGATGGCGTAATCCCCTTTATAATAATATAGGTATAAACATTTTGTATTATTCATTTATTAAATCTACACAACATTATCATTGAAAAATGATTGATTCATTATTTAAAAACCATTAAGGATATCTGTGAATATCGCATTACCCTCAAATAAAATTTGTTATCATAATATTAGGTATCTACATTTTTGTTTATGCTCTAAAACAAAATATGTAGACGAGATATAAATATAACAGGTAAAAAAAATAAGCGGTTTTGACTAAGTATAGAAAAATGCATTCATGCAAATAATGCGTTGTTGGTGTGGTAGTAATTTATTACACAGTTAAAATCATAATTGGAGATATTACTAATATTTTAAATACATTGAAGATATAAAATTAAAAATTCGTATGTGAAACATATACCCGTACCTACCTACGTATCTAAGAGGCTCATTAATATTCAGCTCAACGGGGTGATATTGTTAGAGGTGTGAAATATGCATAAACAAGGGATCATTTCATAAAAGACATAGATCTATTGTTTATGGAATTTGCTACGAGTACTAGGGAGATGTTACGTATTTAAAACGTTACAAGTGCGGAAATACGGATTTAAAGTTGCCTACTCAATTCAGTACAAGGGTCAGATACATCAGTATTTTTTAATCAGTATTTGTACTCAGTACCACTGAGAACCGGTATCAAAAGTAACCGTTACTCGTCCGCACTGATTTTGCCCGTCTCTATTCGTTACGGCGACAGCCAACGGTCGGGTTGGCTTGTGTTCAATATGCGGTGCGCTAGAAAAATAACTGCACGGCAGGGTTGCCAGATGATTTTTTTTTAATTCCCTAGAATTTTTGCCAAAATTTCCCTAGATTTCCCTAACAACTTGACGACCATTTTTACCCTAGAATTCCCTATATATTTTCAATAGGTCTATTCGCGGAGCACATCCTACGCATGCGCATTACAAAACTGGGCGTTGGATAGGTCGAATTCTTCCCTGTGAACAGCAAATGCGCAGGCGTGCTCCCTCTGGGTAAGTTCGGGATGTGCTCTGCGAATAGACCCAGTATTTTTGTATATATGTTACCAGCAAACCCCCGAAATTGGGCAATCCTGGCATTGTACGGAAAATATTGTACACTTCTAGCATTGTACTTCCAAACCGTACAATAATCGAAATGGTCAAAATTAAAAATGATCGAAACGCTGATCGATTCAAATCGATTATTATTGACAAGCGACACAACAAATCAAAAATCGAACATTTATGGTTATCTAATATTTTTATATTTTCTATTTATTTATTAGAGTTGTTCTTTTTTGACTCAAATGTGATAAAATGTTGTGTCCAACTAAATTATAAATAATAATAGTCCAACTATAGAAATTGATTCCAGCATCTCGAAGTTTTATGACAACATCATTGTTTATACCATACTAATGGTAGAACCCAATCCCAGATAAATTTCTTCGTGGATTTTATATATGGACAATAATAATAATTTCACCCTACAACCGAGAAACGAGTAACCCTGATAAATTATGGATTTATAACATAACCTTATTGATGTTTGTTTGCCTTTAATAACAAATGGGGAATAATCGTAAAAATTGATCTGAATCGATATCTCATATTCAATCGATATCTCAATCTGTCATATTCTTGTCTCCACTTCTAAACTTTGACGCATCGCTGTGATTCCCCGAATTCCCGAATCGCAATTATCGTAATCTGTAATATTCTCTTCACTTCTAAACTTTGACGTATCGCTGTGATTCCCCGAATTTCCGAAGAATACGATTTCCATGTAGATAATATATGCAAAATCCAACAATTTTTTTAAAATCATCTTACGAATATTAAGAATTCCCTAGATTTGTCATAGAATTGAATAAAATTCCCTTTTTCCCTAAGCTGGCTCAAAATTCCCTAGGTTTAGGGAAAATTCCCTAGGTCTGGTAACCCTGCTGCACGGGTCACCCGTCCCGCCGGCGCAGGTTGTGTCTCGCTTATGCCTCCTCTACATATCAGCAGACGCGTCTGCGGATGCATCTGCCGATGTAAGAAAGTGCGGACATCTTGGGTATTAGTGCACCCTAATATGTCTGTGTAGATATTGGCATCAATATGACCGTCACATGTAACACCGTTGCCGTATCCTCTATTTTTTCATACTATATATAGGTTTTTACTTGATTATTTTAAATCATTGTGACGTTTAACTTGCTAGAAACCTTGTAATATTGTGTAATGTGTTAAAAGTAAGTAGTTTTCAAACACCAATTAAGTAAGTTTATTATGTTGTTGTTTTCACCAATTTTGAAAAAATGTGAAAACATTGAATTGTCAACGTCCGTCTGTCCGTCCGTCAGTCTTGGTTGTCTGTTTGCAAACTCAACTCCTCCGTCATTATACCAGGTAGGTCTAATTTCTATCACCTAGGTCTAATTTCTCACCTTTATTACCATCCTTGCATTATAAGCTTTCATTTGACACCTCATTTGTCATTATACCTAGTATAATGACGGAGAAGTAAACGTTATTATTCTATTATTCTTGTAGGTACATTTAACATTGATTGAAATTATGAAACAAATATATAGAAAACAGCATGGCAACACTGTGACGCACAAACATAAAAATTCAGCCACATTCAGCTGTGCGTTGCCTCCTCTACATATCAGCAGACGCGTCCGTGGATGACATCCCCTTATGCATCCGCAAATGTGTAGATGGGGTAATTTGGTCGTCTGTTGGTGGTCTGTTGTTTATTTTTAAGGCATGCGGTTGTTGTCGATTTTCCAAGAACGGATGAAAAGGTTTCCGCGGACGCATCTGCCGATGTGTAGAGGAGGCACTTTCTTACATCGGCAGATGCATCCGCAGACGCGTCTGCTGATATGTAGAGGAGGCATTACATAGGGTGCTTTAATATCCAAGATGTCCGAAAGTGCCTCCTCTACACATCGGCAGACGCGTCCGCGGAAACCTTTTGATCCGTTCTTGGAAAACCGACAACAACCGCATGCCTTAAAAATAAACAACAGACCACCAACAGACGACCAAATTACCCCATCTACACATCTGCGGATGCATACGGGGATGTCATCCGCGGACGCATCTGCTGATATGTAGAGGAGGCATTAGGTTCAAATTGCGCCGGGCCTAATAGTGGCTAAAGGTGACTCAACAAAATATTTAACATTTAATTGTCGTTATTTTTGTTTTTTTTCAAGAGCCAATAAATACATATTTGTTAATTAATAATGATGATTAGTTTGTGATAAAAACTAGACAATTAAATGGACAACAAAATAATAGATATACATTGTGTCTGGTACATACAAAAAACCTATTTAGTATCACCTCATAATTACTTTTTTTTATAAAATCTTATAGTGCGTCTAATAATATGGCCAGGGACTGTATTTATATGAAAGATATAGAAATGAAAATAGCACGCGGTAAAGAAGCCACGAAAGCATTGAGTGATATGGAACAATACTCTAACCAAAGAAAACAAAAAAATGATCTTTCAGAGCATAGTACCCTATATAGAGCAGAAGTATGGCTAATGACAACAACAATACGAAATAAAATAAGAACAAAAATGAATAACCATTTTCAATTTCGTTGCAACACGAAATTACAGCCGCATCATATTCTAGTTTAATCAGAGAGTACAGCAAGCACCTCTACCGGTTTCGAAACTTATTAGTCTCTCATCAGGAGGCACATATGCTGCTCTCTCATGACCCAACCAGAACAAACCCCGGCTTGCAGTCACGGATTGCAACGAACGAAATGGCAAGGATGCCCTAGCGGCAACTGCTAGCAAATGACTGTTTTCAATCTAAATAGCACATAAAATAATACCAAAAATATTACTCTACATCCCACCAGACTGAAAACAATGGAAATCTTCTCTGGTTACACCTCCGAGGCTTCTAAAATTTGCAGGCCGTAACGGATGCTGAGACTAAAGAAGATGAGGGAATAAGAACAGTTGAATTGGACTTTAAGAGAAGATGTCTACAAATCACCAAAGAGGATAGAGTAAGAGAAGCAGTATGCTCAATTACAAAAAAGTTGGAAAACAGAGCCCTGCAGTGGTACGAGCATGTACAAAGAATGTAAGAGCACAGATGGCAGAAAATAATATTGGACGGGGGACCCGCCGCGAAGACGACTAAGAGGAAGATCTGCTATGAGATGGAAAATTTACAAAAGAAATGTTATGGATAGATAGAGACCTCAGAGATGCCGACTGGGAGAATAGAGCACTGTGGAGGACGAAAACGGCGAAATCATAATGGTAAAAAGCCGAAGAAAAAGAAGAAATAACAAATTAATGTATAAAAAATATGTATAATAAACTGTTATAATATACTAAATGGTCCCGGAATTCCAATGGAAAAATATAAGTATTGGAGTATTAAATAAATAAATGGTGGAACTAAGAGAGAAATGCAAGTTTTGGAGTATTAACCCCTTATCGACCAGCGTTCTATTTAAAGATCACTGAAAATTTAATTTTTTTGAATCCTAAAATTTTAGATTGTAATGATTTAACCTTCTAATTTATTAACGATTTTTAACACTTATTTTATTTAGTTTCTATTTTAAACTTATTTTAATTTATTTAACTTAACACTACTTACACTAAAATATTATCCCGATTTAAAACCGCACACACAATATCAATTTATTATTCTGAGTTTAGGATACAATTTATACATTGAGACTGATCTAAAATCTAAATTATTCTCTTATTATATTAACGGACCATTATCTGGAACCTTCTACAGAACTCGTGATGTCAGCGTTGTTTACCTGCTTTTACCGAATTTTCTCCAACACAGAATTATCTGGGCTATCCCAGGGTCAGGACCAGTAAACAAATGCGTTCATTCAGCGCTCTGGAAGATCGGGTCATTGAACAGAACAGGCCGATAACGTAACAATAAATATGGTCCGAGAGCTGGTAGACATTTTTGATGAGGTATTTGAGGCAATCTGAAAATTTTTCAGGTACCGTAAAATGGGGTTACTTTGACCGCTGGGGTGAATTTGACCGAAAACATAGAAAAATATATATTGTGATATACTTCAGCCACCCTGTATAATTTTTTAAACTATTTTTAGCGATTCAAATTTATAAATATCTAAGAATTCATTTTTAAATAAAAAAAAAAGAATTAATATTCCAAGGGTTGGTACACCGATACAGGGTGAGTCATGACGAACTGTACATACTCCTACCTCGTATAGAGGCCCCTATGGGGAATAACAAATGACTATTAAAAAGTGTCTGCTCCCATTGTTTAATAATATACAGGGCGACTTTCGCATTTTGACAAAAATTTATATTCGTCATAATTTTTGAACGGTCAGATCGATTTGTCTCTTATTTTGGTCAATCGTTACACTATTACCACCTAATCGATTTATTCAAACTAGAAAAAAATCAGGTCCGGCTTTAAAAAATTAGTTCGTTTGGGTCTTAGAAAAAATTTCACCCTGTATACGCTTTTTGAAAAACAAATTAGACAAATAGGCAATTAAAATGGCATATTTATTTTTTCCCCACACCATTACTTAATTTTTTATTAAAAAATCAAATTTGTCAAAATCGCAATTTTACTATAAAAATAAAAAAAATTAAACAACGTTTTTCTTAAAATTAAAAGTTTCACCATTTTTTTTCTATAACACGTCTAGATCTAAAACTCCCCATAACACTTCTCTTTGGACTCTATAGTTTAACATAGACGTGATCAAATAGATAAATTTTAAATTTTTTCACTTAATTTTTGCGATTTAACTTTGCAATTCACGAAGCTGCACCTTTTATTTTAAAAAATTCATAACTTTTACGAGAAGAAGACTGAAAGTCTACAATAATTGTCATAGTCTTCACAATGATAAGAAATATGTGCTGTAAAAATGTCAGAAAAATTTTTTTTTAAATGGAACGTTGTAGCGAGTTAAACCGTGATTTCATCTTTTTTCGTGTGAGGAAAAAATAAATATGCCATTTTAATTGCCTATTTGTCGAATTTGTAAAATTCATATTAGAGTTTTCAAAAATCGTATACAGGGTGAAATTTTTTCTAAGACCAAAACGAAATAATTTTTTAAATCCGGGCCCGATTCTTTCTACTTTGAATAAATCAGTTGATTGAGTGGTAACATAAATTAAATATTTGTTTAAAAAAATTAATTTTTGTAATAAAAGTAAATTTTTTTAAATCTATGGTTCACTTTACCAAAGTTTTAATTATTATTCATAGTCAAATTTGATTTTTTTATAAAAAAAATTAAGTAATCATGTGGGGAAAAAATAAATATGCCATTTTAATTGCCTATTTGTCTAATTTGTAAAATTCATATTAGAGTTTTTAAAAAGCGTATATACAGGGTGAAATTTTTTCTAAGACCCAAACCAACTAATTTTTTAAATCCGGACCTGATTTTTTTCTAGTTTGAATAAATCAGTTGATTGGGTGGTAACATAAATCAAATATTTGTTAAAAAAAATTAATTTTTGTAATAAAAGTAAATTTTTTTAAATCTATGGTTCACTTTACCAAAGTTTTAATTATTATTCATAGTCAAATTTGATTTTTTTATAAAAAAAAAATTAAGTAATCATGTGGGGAAAAATAAATATGCCATGTTAATTGCCTATTTGTCTAATTTGTAAAATTCATATTAGAGTTTAAAATTTTTTCTAAACCCAAACGAACTAATTTTTTAAAGCCGGACCTAATTTTTTTCTAGTTTGAATAAATCAGTTGATTAGGTGGTAATAGTGTAACGATTGACCAAAATAAGATACACATCGACCTAACCGTTCAAAAATTATGACGAATATAAATTTCTGTCAAAATGCGAAACTCGCCCTGTATATTATTAAACAAGGGGAGCAGACACTTTTTAATGGTCATTTGTTATTCCCCATAGGAGCCTCTATACGAGGTAGGAGTATGTACAGTTCCTCATGACTCACCCTGTATAACGAATTAAAAAAAAATGGTTTAAAAAACGGTCAAATTAACCCCACCTAAAAGAAAATTAAGTTTAACAGGCAAAAAGCATATTCGGTCAACTTCCCCCCAGATGGGGTGGCCAAAGGCATTTTTTATTTTTTTTTCTAAGTCATGATTATTTTCTTGTAATTATAATCTAAGCTACTGAAAGTAGACGCCTAAACCCATAACATATTTGAATATACAAAAATGTAGCAAAATTTCAAATATGATTTTTATAGGATTAAAGTACAAAATCGGTCAAAGTCACCCCATTTTACGGTACAGTTTGTCAAACTTGTACATATCTAGGTTTGACAAACTGTAACTCTTCCATGATAGTACGAGTAAGGCTCCACACATGGGCCCCAACAGCGTTTGTCCAATGTGTGTGCCGACAAAACTGTGTTTGAGCCAATGTTGGCGCGCACAGTCGGCTCGATCGTCAATTCTAGCGGATATACGATCGGTGGTTCGAGCCCCAGCCCGGTCATTTGAAATTACTAAAAAGGCCAACGTCGTAGTTAAAATTCTATATAGAATCTACGACTTGGTCTGGAATGAATTGGTGTCTGATCGGCCTATGGAGGAGCGGTACGGCAAGGGATAAGGGATTACGGCTTGGTCACAGTATATAGAGGTTCCACAGTAAAATCACTCTTCTGTCGGCGCTTTGATCTCAGGAAGTAATACCGGCAGTACGCAATTGGTAATTCACCAGTGGTGGATGCGGGTTTTTCCTGTTAAAAGCCGTACGTTTCTATGCGAATAGCAATGCGAGAGTGGGGCAAAAGCGACTGCCAACATTGCGCGGTCGCCATGCGCGACTACAGATTTTACTTCCAATTTTTCGGAGAGTGGTTCTACTGTCCCTCTTTATACTGTGGCTTGGTGATACTCCTCCATAGATCCTACCGAAGGGCGTTGACGCCTAAAAACGGTGTATATATATTTATATAATCATTTCAAGGTTCAAAAACATACGTAAATAAAATAATTTTTGAAATTACGAAGTACCTAAATTCAAGCTCAAACCTTCTTCTATCAGCTTCCTATAAGATTTTTTGGCACGTTTTATTCTAACACATTTAGTGCAGTCACTGAAGGTTTTCACCTCCGATTTCGTTAAACCTCCATCGATTTTCATGAAAATTGGTGAGTAATTAGAGGATACCTCAAGGAACAAAGGTGACATGATGCCAACTTGCGCTTTTACCGTGGGGGTGGATGCCACCCCTTCGCGGGGGTGAAAATTATTTTATTAAAAATAATACCATAAGTCGATAGAGGGACAAACTATAAGCAAAATTTGTTACATAAAGTTATTAAAATAAATCAACACTTTTTGAGTTACTAAAGACCAAAGATTTTATTTTTTCGTAAAAAATGCATGTTTTAAATCGGTTTTTCACGTATAAATCAAAAACTATAAGCTTTTACAAAAAAGTTATAATTACTGAAATTGAAGATAATAAAAAATTGAATACATTCCTCACATAAAGAACTAAACTAATGTTAGTTCAAAGTGAGTTATTGGCAATTGAATGTGTATTTTTTTCGACGAGTACTCAAATCTAAGTATTCAAGCTTAAATAACGGGGAAACGATGCAATGTATAAAATATTCCTGCTAAACATTTGCCAAAGTACTTCGGAATACCTATCAAATGAGCTTCAAAACAAGGTAATAGCGTCAAAATTAATCAAGTTATAATGAAAATAAAAGAACCGTTTCGAATTTTTTAGGAAAAAGTGAAAAATAAAACATACGCCATTTCCACAAAAATTAAAATTTATAGTAATCCTTAGAAAAACTTCTTTATATTAGCATAAGTAATGTTTTCGATAATTTTAACCGGTTTAGAATGCATATTTTTGAAAAAAAGATATAATTTAAAAAAATCATAATTTTTAAAATTATTGTAACCTAATTCTCATATTCTTTTGATAATAACTCCAAAAATACTCAATATACGTAAAACAATATATATAACCAAATTTTAGTTTTTTCTGTGCCAAATATTTTACCTGTTTTACTATTTCTATAGAGTAAAAAATAACCGAGATAGAAACGTTTAAATCTTAAATTTTGCTGTGGGAACCATGCAACCGGGGTCATTTAACCTTTTATTTTTTAAAAAAGTAAGGGGTTTAAAAGATTAGGTTCAACGTGCTTAAAATAGCACTTGGAATTAACTTTCAAACAGTTTTTAGATGAACCTGATATCGTAAACACGAACGGAGTTATTAAAAAAAAAACAATAACATTTTTTGGAAAAAATTTTAAAAGATAAATTTTGAAAAAAATTTGGAGCATAAATTTTAACGCTAACAACATGTTCGCGACTCATTTAATAGATATTATTAAGTACTTTGACAAATGTTTAATAAGTTTATGTTATAAAATGCATCAACTTCCCGTTATTTCAGCTTAAATACTTCAGCTTTAAATACAGCCGAAAAAAATATACATTCAATTACCTATAACTCACTTTTAGTTAATATTAAAAGGTTTTTTTAGTAAGGGGTTTATTTCATTTTTTATTAGCTTCAATTTTGATACTAATAACTTTTTTGTAAAAACTTACACTTTTTGAGTTATTGATGAAAAATTGGTTAAAAACATGCGTTTTTCTCAAGAAAAATTAAAATCTTTGATCTTTAATAACTCAAAAAGTTTTGATTTATTTTAATAACTTTATATAACAAAATTTGCTTGAAATTTGTCCCTCTATCGAATTATGGGGTTATTTTTAATAAAATAATTTTCACCCCCGAGAAAGGGTAGCATCCACCCCCAGGGTAAAAGCGCAAGTTGGCACCATGTCATCTTTTTTTCCTTGAGATATCCTCTAACCACTCACCAATTTTCATGCAAATCGATGGAGGTTGAACGAAATCGGAGGTAATAGCTCATATCCACCTTCAGTGACTCCACTAATTGTTTTTAATATTATTAATGAAGCGCAGATGAGAGGACGGGCGATCGGGCTGCATTAACAATTAAAAAACAATGTTTTAAAATGGAATAAGACCAAATTACTTACATTACTTATCGGTAACTGATAAAATAAGGTTTGAACTTGAAATAAGGAACTTCGTAGTTTCAAAAATAAAACTTTTTATGCACTTGTGTTTTTGAACCTAGAACATCGTCATTTTCGATTTTTTTCAGTTTTAAATTGTTTATAACTCGGAAACCATTAACTTTAGAGGAAAATTACAAAAGACCTATTTTGTTCCCAATGATCCAAAGAACCTAAAATAATATCTACCCGGGCCAAGTAGATTGATTTTTATAATTTGTTTATTATTTTTCTTTTTATACTTAACTTTTTCGTGTCTGGATCCGACTACAGTTTTTCTGCCCAATATCGGGCTACGTCTACACCCTTTGAATTTGCGAGCCATAAATCATCGAGGGTGCACTGTGATGGGCAAAGTCTGCATACTCTCAGGTGCTCCACGTTCTGTATTTCCCCACATTCACAAAGTGCGTCGTTATCTGTCTTGATGCCCCATTTAATGAGGTTCTGTTTTACAGGGGCAACACCCGTGCGTATGCGGTTGAGTGTCCGCCAGGTTCTCCAGTCCAGGTTCATTCCATTAGGTCGTTCTGGATGTAGGGGGAACAGTTCGGGTGGTTCGACGCTGACATTTCTCATAAATTTTTTCCTTGATTTAAGTCGGCTGATTCCTGGCGGTTCGTCAAACCCGTATAATTGGTGCCTTTCATCGAAAGTTTGCCTGAACTACTTCTCCACATATTGTGAGGCACATCTTCTACGGTCGTCTGGTGATGCGAATCCAGCTACCCGATACAGTAGGGGAAGAGAGGTAGGCTTCATACAACCGGTAATTATTCTACATGTTTCATTTAACGCCGTGGTGACTTGTTGGGAGTGTCTGGATCTACCTCAGAGGGGACACAACAGTGATCTAATGATATTTACCAGGTCATAATCAAGCACAGTGTTATAGATCTTAGTTAGCAAGGTTCTGTGGTTTATCGTATCATAGGCCGCTGTGAGATCTATCAAGGCTACTCCCACTATCTCTTTCTGCTCAAATCCCTCCTTTATGTACTCTGTTAGGTTCAGCACTTGACCTGTGAATGATTTACCTGGTCTGAAGCCTGCTTGTTGTGGGATTATTTTTGCATCTAATGTTTCCTGGATGCGGTTCAAAATCAGGCGTTCATACAATTTATACAAATGGCATAGCAGAGATATCGGACGGTAGCTACTCGGTAGTTCAGAGTCTTTCTCAGGTTTCAGAAGGGCTACTACTTTTGATTTACGCCACAGTTTTGGAATCTGGTACGTAGAGCGACAAATGTTAAATAGATCGAGCACCCATTGTCTCGCTTTTTGCCTGAAGTGTTTTATCTGCTCTGTTAGGATTTCGTCCATCCCAGGTGATTTTCCAGTTTTCATACAGTCAATACCATTTTTGAAATGTAGCAGAACTCCGAAATGATGGCATTTAGGTATAGGGAATATATGTAATATGAAAAATAATCAGTATTTCTTAAGGATTTCAAAACGCAAAAAATATACAGGGTGTTCCATTTGAAACAAGAAAGTTCATTAGATTTCAAGAAAAACGGAAGATTTGACAACAATGTAATTACCACTATAATACCGACCGCATTAGAAGACCCTTATCCACCAAATTCTATAAAAATCGTTCCAGCAGTTTCCGAGAAAATACCATGTTGGCCAATTTTTTTTGTGACACGGTCACAGGAAAATACAGCGTGTTTTATATGTTCGTTCATGGGTAATCTTTCATTTTTCCTACTATAGGTAAGTTGCACAGTGTGAGTGTACATCGACAGCTTTTTGTGTCCTCGATTGCAGCGATTCCATTCGCTCAAGCAAAATCACGTGACTTAACGATACCCATGCATGAAAACAATCACTAGAAGTGATCGCGAACCTTTAACCTTACGTTCAAGAGTAGTACTTGATATATGTTAGCTTGCATTTCTGAATCTACAAGCAATTGCATATTTTTTAATAACATGAGCCACATGAACCTTGCACAAAAATAGATTAGGAAGTATCCTATATATCCAATCCCCTTACTCCGTGAAAGAGCATAGGGCATCCACGAAGCTTCTCCATTTCTGTTAATTTCTGGCAATGGCTACTATCTTTCCCCAGGTTTTGTTCATGCTTTTGTAGTAATATTCAAGTGAGTTTCTCCATTTTTTTTGGTCGGTTGTCTTCTGCTTCTTTGTCCTATTGAATTCCATTTTAGTGCTTTTTATGTTATGTCTGTATTTTCTTTCCTTAACGTGTGACCCAACCAGTTCCATCTTTTTCTCTTTATTGTTGTTCTGGTTGGTTCTTGTTTAGTTTTTCTCCAAGATTCTTCATTTGTTATGGTGTAGGGCCAATATATCCTCAGAGTTTTTCGTAGGCATCTATTTACAAACACTTGGATTTTTCTTCCTTAATCCGGCTGTCATTGTTCATGTCTCACTCACATATGGTAGTACCGATTTGATGTTACTATTAAATATTATTCTTTTAGTGCTTTCGCTAATCTGTGTTGATCTCCATATGTTTGAGAGGATTCCAAAGACCTGTTGTGATTTTCCTATTCTGTGTTTAACCTGGTATAAACATAATAATTAAATATAAATTTATTTTTATTAGATGGAAATAAAAATGATTTTAACCAGATTTGGCAAGAAAAATAAAAATGGACATCGTTCTGTAAAGGTGGAGCTCTCAAGACTCCAGGATGGAGTTTATTTGGTTAATTACCAGATTTGGCAAACTTTATTTGGTTACTTATCAGATATTCAGATTTGATAGATCTAATCTTTCAAGTACTAAAAGTAGAGGTGGGGGGATTTCGATACTTATTCATAGAAAAATAAAAGCTTTTAGAATGAGCCACATAAACAATTCAGTGGAGCAGTTATTTATATCTTGTTCTGTTTCAAATTTTAATTTTATCATTGGTGGTGTGTATATTCCTCCTAACAGTCCAAATAATTGCTATCTATCACATGTTGAAACGGTTGAAGATTTGAGAATTCAGTATAATAAGTGCAACTTTTATATTTTTGGTGATTTTAACTTGCCTAACATAACTCCCGATTTAAATAATATATCACCATCTCAGATGAATGAAAACATTTCTAGTGTAGCACAATGTTATGCTTTTCTTGATTTTAAACAACATATTACTATGCCTAACTCTAATAATATGTTTTTAGATCTACTATTTTCGAATGTGGATAGTATTCTGGTTTCATCTGCAATAGATCCTATTTTTTCTGAATCTACCCATTACAAACCATACTCCTTTGATTTACCTATATCGGACATTACAAATAATTTACTGTGCCAAGAATTTTACTATGATTTCAGAAACGCTGATTATATTAGCTTACATAATTATTTGGAACCTATCAATTGGCACAAGTATTTAAATTTAAATGACATATAAATACTGCAGTACACAATTTCTATCATATTCTGAGTATGGCATTAAATCTTTTTGTGCCCAAAAAGAAAAGTAAGGTATCAACTTTCCCAAAGTGGTTCAATGCTGAGTTGAGAAATTTAATCATCCAAAAGAAAATAGCTCACAAAAATTACAAGAATACTGGCAATCGCTGTTATTACATAGAGTTTTCAAGGTTACGTAGTCAATGTAAATTTTATCTAAAGAATGTTTTGTGAATTACAAAAAAGACCTTGAAAATAATTTTAATACCGATCCCAGGTCATTTTGGAGATTTTTTAGCCGAAAAAATAATCTATATGATGTTCCTAATAATATGTATCTAGCTGATAAAAAAGCTGTGAATGGTGATCAGCTAAGTGAACTTTTTGCTGTTTACTTCTCTGAAGTTTATGTTTCTTCCCTGGATGTAAGTTATCATAACACATTTAATAATTATTCATCTATAAAGTGTGATTCTTTGACAGCGGAAGTTATTTATGACGGTTTGTCAAAACTTTCTAATAATGTAACAGCTGGACCGGATGGACTTCCCGATTTTTTCTTGAAAAACTGTGCTTACTGTCTAACTCAACCATTGTTTGTTCTATATAACTTATCATTGAAATTGGGCATTTTTCCTGATAAATGGAAAACTAGCCATTTAATTCCAATTTTTAAATCTGGCGAAAGAGAAAATATAGAAAATTACAGAGGTATATCTAAACAATCGACCATTCCTAAACTACTTGATAAGTTGATTTATAACCATATTAGTTTTACTCGTCAACAATTAATAAATAATTATCAACATGGCTTTATGCACAAGAAATCCACAACTACAAACTTAGTATCTTATGAAACATCTATTATCAGAGATCTGGAAAGAAAATGTCAAGTAGATTGTGAATATTTTCAAAAGCCTTTGATAGGATTGACCACTACTTACTGTTACATAAACTTAAGGCATATGGTTTCAGCGATCAGCTTTTAAAGTGGTTTGCTAGCTATTTAATAGGTCGCACACAAAAAGTCAAACTGGGTTCATTTATGTCAGATGCAATACAAATAAAATCTGGAGTTCCACAAGGTGCTCATTGCTTGCCCCTTCTGTTCAATCTATTCATTAACGACATAGGTGAATGTTTTAATCACTCTAAGTACTTGCTATTTGCTGATGATTTAAAGATGTACAGATCTATCAAAGATCATGAAGATTGTAGTCTCCTTCAAAACGATCTCAATAATTTAGTTGAGTGGTGTAACAAAAACAGACTCTTTTTAAACGTTAATAAATGTCATTTCATTAACTTCCACAAAGTTGCAAAAAAATATCAATCATCATATGTCATCGACAGTAAAGCTCTCTCTTATGTTAAAACAGTAAATGATTTAGGAGTAATATTCGATGAAAACTTAACGTTTGTGGATCACATTAACTATGTGACAGCAAAGGCTTCAAAAGTATTGGGTTATATACTTCGCAGTTGTGCTGATCTTTCCCTTAATACAATAAAGGCTGTTTACTCATCATTGGTTATATCTATATTAGAATTCTCCTCTATTGTCTGGTCACCATTTTATAATGTTCATGTTGTTTGTCTCGAGAGAGTTCAAAATAAGTTTTTAAGATTTGCAGCGTACAGATTGGGATATAATGTTATTGAACTAAACCACAACTATACCATCATCCGTAGTGATCTCAATTTGCACTCCTTAAAAGACCGTAGAATTATAAATGAACTAGCTTTTATTTATAAACTATTAAATAGTGAAATCAATTGCCCTGATTTATTAAAATTAATAAACTTTAATATTCCAAACGATGATCTGAGAAATAATAACTTGTTCCATGTACCTCATCATTCAACAAACTATGGTCTTAAAGTCTTAACTCACCAATAGATAGAACTTTGAGTCGCCTGAATGATTTGGACATCGATTTATTCTCTTCTTCCAGTAGGGTATTTAAAAAACGACTAAAATCAATTTTTCCAGTCAGCACTTATGTTTAATGTCTAATATTATATTTTCAGTAGATTTGTTAATTTTTACCATGGACAATGCTTTTGTATTATGTAATTTATTAACTTTTTATTGTCTGTAGTTAGTTGATTAATGTCTGTTTATATTATATTATTATTATGTATTGTCACTGCATAACGTGGATTGTGTGGATGTTAAATTTAGTTTTATTGTAATGTACTTACTACAGTTTTATGCTGTCACACTTTCATTTAATTCATTTAATTTTATTTTTTGTTTTTTTTTTACTGTTTTACTGGACTTTACTACTACTACTTTTACTTCTACTTATTGTTTATACATGTATATCTTTTATGAAATTGGGGAAACCTGTAAATAAATAAATAAATAAAAATGTTGATTCCCATAACTGTTTTTAACGCATTCATATCGGGACCTCGTAGGTAAACTACACTATGTTGACATGGTGTTATTTTGAATCAGTTCCTCTAATCCACTTATTTTATTAGTTGGAATATACAAATTGGTTATGTATTATTATTAAAATATGGTCATATTGTCTTTCAACCAATTATGGTATATATCAGATTCTTTATTTTCTCAGCGTCTTTATTTTTGTTAATATGATTGGGATTATATGTCATATTCTTCTTTGGATTGTAGATCCCTCGCCAACCACGGTGTCACCAACCGCACCTTTCTCTTCAGAACATAACCCCTGCAGTCGAAGAGGGATTATTGTAAACAATAAATGCAAATAAACCAAAGAACAGTCACTGTCATTGAAAATTATAAATGTCAAAATTCATAAGCTATCAAAGACATTCCTTTGGAACTTTACCTCTCTGAGCAGATGGGACGTGAATTATAAATTGTAAAATTCCCTCATCTTCCTTAGTCTCAGCATCCGTTATGGCTTGCAAATTGTAGAAGCCTTGGAGGTGTAACCAGAGAAGGTTCCCATTGTTTTCAGTCTGGTGAGATGTAGAGTAACAATATGTTGTTTTATATGTCATTAGATTGAAAACTTAGTCTTTTGCTAGCAGTTGTCGCTAGGGCACTATGCCATTTCGTTCGTTGCAAACCGTGACTGCATGCCAGGGTTTGTTTTGGTTGGATCAGCAGCATATCGTTGGTCTAAATCGCAAATTGCCTAAGTCACAAATTGAAAATTTTACAGGAGAGACAAAAAAGTGTGGAGTTTGCCATGTCCTATGAGTAAAATAATTTTCGTTTACTGAAATTGCCGCGAAATAAAATAATAATTGCGCTTGTGGGAATTGTCAGGCGGTAGCTTTTACTGTCTACTACTAGATGAAACCAAAAAACAATTTTCGCAAAAAATGGACTTAGGCAATTTGCGATTTAGACCGGCGATATGTGCCTCTTGATGAGAGACTAATAAGTTTCGAAAACCAGTAGAGGTGCTTGCTGCACTCTCTAATTGGACTAGAATATGATGTGGCTGTATTTTCGTTTTGCAACGAAATTGAAAATGGTTATTCATTTGTGATTTACATGTTTACTTGGATTGGAGTACAAAGGGAACCAAAATGGACTTAGGCAATTTGCGATTTAAACTGACGATATGTGCCTCTTGATGAGAGACTAATAAGTTTCGAAAACTAGTAGAGGTGCTTGCTGCACTCTCTAATTGGACTAGAATATGATGTGGCTGTATTTTCGTTTTGCAACGAAATTGAAAATGGTTATTTATTTGTGATTTACATGTTTACTCTGATTGGAGTACAAAGGGAACCATTCTCTTTGGAACTTTACCGCTCTGAGCAGATGGGATGTGAATTATAAATTGTAAAATTCCCTCATCTTCCTTAGTCTCAGCATCCGTTATGGCTTGCAAATTGTAGAAGCCTCGGAGGTGTAACCAGAGAAGGTTCCCATTGATTTCAGTCTGGTGAGATGTAGAGTAACATGTTTTATATGTCATTAGATTGAAAACTTAGTCTTTTACATTCCTTATTGTTTATCCTTGTTTAACTTATTGTGATTTCTATGGAACAGCGGCTTAATTTTGCGATACTAGTGTCTGTGAGTTAAAAAGAGACCTAGTATAAAAAGTAATTCGTGAATTATTTCGTGCATGGGAAAAGATGGTGTGGAAGAACTATATTCTTATATTCTGCATAAAGAAATTGAATACACATCAACTGTACACACCCACAGAATTTGTAGTTGTTTTTTTTAATATTTCTTGGATGGGCGATCAGACCATTCTTAGTTTTGATTTCCTTTTGCGTTTTTTACTTTATTTCAAAAGATTCTTTTACTGTATAGTAACTGAAATAAAATATTTATCCAAATAGTTCATAAGACAAACACACTAACAAACAGGGACTCAGTGATATGGAGAATGATTATCAGGAAGCTACTTTCCATAAAACAAATCTCAGTAATTATACATTTACATTGTTTATAACTTTATTTAAATTAATACTTATAATTTAGAATAAAAACAAAACTTACCTTTAAAATGTAATTCTTTAAATTATAACCTTAAAGCCGGCTAAGAGCACACTACTTTTAATGTAAAAATTTGAAACTGATAATATTTTACAGTTTTAATCACACAATATCAATAACTGGAGCCGTCTGGAGCTTGTTCTTGTTTATCACTAATGTATTATAGAAAGTTAAGGAAGTAATAAATAATTTGACCTAAAATCAAACACAACACCTAAAACCACAGGTTATGTTTTTAAAGCACTATGTTTTAAAGCTTCTTTTGCATCGAAGGACAATTATAAAATTGTACAATTTACTTTTCAATATTATTCGAAGATTTTAAAGCTTGTTCTATTTCATTTGACAAAATACGGCTTCAGAAAATTAAGAACAGCACTTGTGTATCGGACTTTAACTAAAAACAGGTTTACCAACTAAAAAAATATACATGTGTCAACTGTCAACAGTCAAAGTTGCCAATGTCATACGTCATATATAAGTAAATAAATAGATTATAAAATAAATTTATTTGTACAAAACCAACATCACTGTACAAAACAAATAAATAAATACAAATTTAACATTTAACTTCGATTGTCATTTGTGTTGTGCTGTGCAGGTTCTTATATTTTGTATAGAAGCAATATTAACATTTAAGAAAATAATTTTAATTCATAAAGATGACTACAGTGCCTGGTGAAAACTGTAATTTTGTATTTAAAAAACGGTCTATTAAAAACAGAGGCACAAGGAAAAGACAAGCTTCGAGTTCTGAAGAAGGTAACAAATATTTTAATGAAATTATTCTCCTCCTCCTAAGTGCCTTCTCTATTGAGGTTGGCGATCAATATGGCAAATTTCTCTCGGTTCTGGGCTTGATGAATTAAGTCATTTCCTGTTGTGTGGGTCCAATCTCGGTAATTATTTAGTGTTGACTCACCGCTCCCACAAGTCTGACAACTGTATATATGGTATCTGCCTTACCTTCTTATCATTTTAAAATTAACAATTAACTGCGCTCGGCTTTAATTTTTGTATTTATCTCATTTAAAAATGTGAAATTTTCACATCAATTTCAAATTATGGCCGCCATTACAGTATGCCCAGATCGCTTACGTATGGATTGATGACAGTTTATTTCTGCAATGTTGCCTAATTTAAAATTTTTTATAATTTCTTGTGCAAAGACGGAAGGTGCTTTATTTTTTTTTTAATTTTATTAATAATTAACAAAACACTCTACACTCTAATACCCGAAAGTTAGGTTTGGACCGAAGGGTTAGGTCTTCCTCCTTTGAGAAATTGTACTGTATAATACATAATATATTAATTTTTTAATTTTATTAATAATTAATATTATATTAATTGCAGACATAAACTGCATATTATATCAATTGCAGACATAAACATTGCAGAAATAAACTGTCATCAATCCATACGTAAGCGATCTGCGCATACTGTAATGGCGGCCATAATTTGAAATTGATGTGAAAATTTCACATTTTTAAATGAGATAAATACAAAAATTAAAGCCGAGCGCAGTTAATTGTTAATTTTAAAATGATAAGAAGGTAAGGCAGATACCATATATACAGTTGTCAGACTTGTGGGAGCGGTGAGTCAACACTAAATAATTACCCCAATCTCTGATGTTTCGCAGCCAAGATTTTTTTCTTTCTTCCTCTACCCCTTTTACCTTCCATCTTGCCTTCTAATATTACCTGGAGCTGCTCAAATTCCCTATGGCACATTATGTGTTCTACATATAAGTTCTTTCTAATTTTGATAGTATGTATTGACTAGATGAGGATGTGTGAGCATTCTATTCAGTACTTCTTCATTCGTAGTTCTGCTGGTCCAGCTTATTCTTAACATTCAGTGGTACATCCACATTTCGAATGAATTCAATTTGTTGACATCATACTGTTTTAATGTCCAGGTTTCACCGCCATGTAATAATAGAGACCACACATAACCCTTTAGTGTTCTCAATTTTACTGTGACTGACAGCTTGGGGTTACAGAGCGTTTTACTCATGCATCTTCTAATTCCTTTTGAGTGGTCTAGTTGACTATTTAGCTCTCTGTTCAGGTATATGAAGATTTGGGAACTCTGAAGGATGATACCATTTATTTGTATGAAAGTATAATGAATGCCTATATGCAGTATATATTTTTAGATCCAGAAGAAAATGAACAGAAGGAACAAATAGTTAAACATAGCAAGCGTAAAATTAAGTCAAATCCAAACATTCAGAGTACTAGTAATATACAAAATCGTGAACGAAACAGAGAAAAAGAGTCTTCCAGTAGCAGTGATGAAGACTTTCGTGTTAACTATAAATCTAAGAAGTCAGCTATGGCTGCAGGGCCTTCTGATCAGGGTGCAACAGCAACAGTTGTATGTACAATTTTCATCCAAGTTTTACAATATTTTCTCGTTACATTCTATGCAACTTATCATATCGATATATTTTTGGCAAAGTAACGTAAGTGACATTTTTGGCGAAAATCATATTTTTCCATTAAACTAACACTATTATTGTTTAGAAGGTACTGCCAAAGTGTAGTAGGCCTAGAATTACTTTAAACATAATATATGTATAGGCTTACTACACTTTGGCAGTGCCTTCTGAACAATAATAGCGTTAGTTTAATGGAAAAACATGATTTTCAAAAATGTCACTTACTACCTTACTGTTTCCTATATTTGAAAATACCTGTGAATTAGTACCTTGTGTAATGAAATAATGAAAAGCAGTTAACACATTCGTTGCCACCTGACACCAAAAGGTGTTTTGTGTGCTTGAGTCAGGTGCCACCAACAACTTTTGGCGTTCAAAACCTGGGAAATTAAATAAGGTTCTTTTTGTAGTGGCACCATACAAAAGTGACTGAATAGATAGTGGCAGCTAATGTGATAAGTACCTTGCAATAACCCTTGTTTAGATATATTACAAATATAGTTGGTTTGCTAAACTCAGACATCATTGGCTAGTGATTTTAGTAAGTAATTTTGCCAATTTGGTAAAACTTGGTACTATCGTATCTCAGTTAACAGAATCCTGACTCGTGGTCGAAATTTATTTTTATTTATTTTGTCATTCCCCGTTAGAGGGCAGTCTAACCACACTCTGCTGCAGATATTTTAATATATGCAGTTCTTCTTCGTTTCGAGTTGATTCAATTCAGTCTACTTGCATAGCCTCTTTGATAAGGGGGTAGAGACCCCGAAACACGGTGTCAGAGGATGGCAAGAGAGTCAAATTGAATCAAAACGAAAACGATTATTTTCTTTTCTTTTTCATACCTTACTTGGTTTAGAGTACAAAATGACCACGTTTCGTTAAAGTATTCTGAGACGCATTGTTGGAGTGCTCCTTCTAGCGGCGCCGCTTGGTACTATCGTATCTCGGTTAACAGAATCCTGACTCGTGGTCAAAATTTATTTTTATTTAGTCAGGATTCTGTTAACTGACGAGTCAGGATTCTGTTAACCGAGATACGATAGTACCAAGCGGCGCCGCTAGAAGGAGCACTCCAACAATGCGTCTCAGAATACTTTAACGAAACGTGGTCATTTTGTACTCTAAACCAAGTAAGGTATGAAAAAGAAAAGAAAATAATCGTTTTCGTTTTGATTCAATTTGACTCTCTTGCCATCCTCTGACACCGTGTTTCGGGGTCTCTACCCCCTTATCAAAGAGGCTATGCAAGTAGACTGAATTGAATCAACTCGAAACGAAGAAGAACTGCATATATTAAAATATCTGCAGCAGAGTGTGGTTAGACTGTCCTCTAACGGGGAATGACAAAATAAATAAAAATAAATTTCGACCACGAGTCAGGATTCTGTTAACTGAGATACGATAGTACCAAGCGGCGCCGCTAGGAGGAGCACTCCAACAATGCGTCTCAGAATACTTTAACGAAACGTGGTACTAAACGTGGTTAAAAAACAAACAATAAATAGTTAGTAATTTTGCCAATTTTGGCAAAATTGGCAAAAAACAAAAAAATTACCTACTAAAATCACTAGCCAGTTGTGTCTGAGTTTAGTGAACCGACTATACCAAAATTATTATGTTGCAGGAAATTGATACAGAAACAGATAGAGATGCCCAAGCCATTTTTGAGAAGAGGTTGGAGATTAATAAAGATCTAGAAGGAAAAGAGGATGATAAAATATATAGGGGTTTAAATAACTATGCTCAATATTACAAACCTAAAGATACAGCTGCTGGAAATGCTAGTTCTGGTATGTCCAATTTAATTTAACACATTTACTGCCAAATATGGGATAACTTTTAGATTGTGTTCTTTTGTAGGATGCCAACTAGGAGTTATCTCGTAGTAGTCAATAAATAAGTTTGTCATGTTAGGCCAGATTTCTTAAAATTGATGTGACAGTCAACATGTTAATTTCACCTATTTTACCTTATTTAGTATCTATTTCTACTGAGTTGGGCATTTTTTTTAGGTCTTGTAAGAAAAGGCCCTATAAGAGCACCTGCTAATCTGAGAGCAACAGTACGATGGGACTACCAACCTGACATATGTAAGGATTACAAAGAAACAGGATTTTGTGGTTTTGGAGATAGTTGTAAGTTTCTTCATGACAGAAGTGATTACAAACATGGCTGGCAACTGGAAAGGGAATGGAATGAAGGAAGCTATTCTAAAGACAGTGATGATGATACCAGATATGAAATTCATTCTGATGAAGAAGACTTGCCTTTTAAATGTATTATTTGTAGGGGAAGTTTTGTAGATCCAGTGGTTTCAAAGTAGGTTTTATTTTAATAAGCAGCAAAATTAACGCATAACCATAAAAATGGGACGTTTCTGATATCTCGAATTTCCTAAAGCTATTGGCCAATTTAAGATATTTTTTTAATATATTATAGCCTTATTCTTTAACAACATCGCTGTAATAACGTTGTTGGTAGACAGGTAAATCGTCATTGTATACTGGGTGTACCAACCAGACTGTGTTTATTCTCAAAGTTCGCAACACCCTATGGAATATTCTAGCATTTATAAAATACTGAAATTAAAACCCAACTATAGCGTCATATTTTCTTTCTGGAAAATAAAAAAATTAGGTACTTTTTATTTATTTTTTTTATTTATTTATTAGTCATACAGGAAAACCCCATTAATAGTGTAATTATAAAATAAATAATAATAATAATATCTAGCATCAACACAATAAAAGTAGTACTCATAGGAAGATACAATGCAATAATACAAATAATCACAATATACCTAAAATATAAAATGTAAGAAATACACTCGGGTGCAAAAAAATCAATCCACTTAAAAATGTGGTCAATTTGATGTCACGAATTCCCTAAACAAGTTGTCCGATTTAAGTGATTTTTTTACCATGTTATAGCCTTATTCAATATCAATATTTCTGTAATAATATTGTTGCTAGACAGGTAAACTGTCATTGTGTACTGGGTGTATGAATCAAACTGTGTTTTTTTCTCAAAGTTTGCATCACCCTGTGGACTATTCTAGCATTTATAAAATACTGAAATTAAAACCCAACTATTGCCTCAGGTTTTCTTAACATTATGCTTTTAGATTCATTCGCTTATGTTAGATAATAAAAAGTTAGGTACTTTAACAACTGGCCATGTTTGTCATCATTACAGGGTGTTTCTAAATAAGTGCGACAAACTTTAAGGGGTAATTTTACATGAGAAAATAATGACAGTTTGCTTTATAATCATACGTCCACAAATGCTTCGTTTCCGAGATACGGGATGTTCAATTTTTTTACAAACTGACGATTTATTTATTGATTTAAAACCAGTTGAGATATGCAAATGAAATTTGGTGGGTTTTAAGACGTAGTTATTGCACATTTTTTGACATACAATTAAGAATTTAATATTCACCATTGGCGCGCGAAAAAGGTATTATGACCGATCACATTACCTGTATGCACGTCAACATTTTTTTGCTAATGCACGATAATGCAACATAAGTCATGTTGCACGAACTGTAACCGAATATTTACAACAGGTACATCTTCAGACTTTTGAATAGGCTACCACATAGTCCAGATCTTAACCCAATCGGGACATAATTGGAATAAGACTATGTCAGCGTTTGCTGCCTCCTAGAACCTCACAAGAGGTAGAAACACTAGCTCTCGAGATTTGGAATGATATTGTTCAAGACCAAATAGCAAGCATCATTTGTAATTATAAAAGTACTTATCTCTTTTATTATCGAACAAAAGCAAATGAATCAAAAAACATAATGTTAAGAAAGCCTTAGACTACAACTGAGTTTCAAGTTCAACATGTTATAAATGCTAGAATATTCCACAGGATGTTCTGAACTTTCAGAAAAAAACACAGTATAATTGGTACAACCGGTATACAATGACAACTTACCTGTCTAGCAATAATATTATTACAGGGATATTGTTAAAGAATGGCTATAACATATTAAAAAAATTACTCAAATCGGACAAGAGGTTTAGGAAATTCGAGACATAAAAAATGTCCCATTTTTAAGGCGGTGTGTTAATTTTGCTGCTTAGTATATATCTATTTTTAACTGTTTACTACTTGTATATTTTACATATTATGTTACATAACAAAATGCTGTCTGGATAGCAAATTCTTCTAGATCTATTGATTTTTTTTTATTGTCTTGAATGTAGCCGTACCAGTTAAACAAACAGAAGAATCATGGCGATCAAAAGAACTCCATATAGACAAATCCTAGGGTCTTTTTTGAAGCGATTGAGGATTTATTGGACTGAACTCTTCATTAGATTGGTGCATTAGATTTATTGAAGTCCAGCAGTCTCTTGTAATGCAATATCAAACCTTGTTCTAGTAAGGTCTTTATTTTAATCAAGCACTGTTCATATAGAAAGGGAATAGTTGTTATGGAAAATGTGTATCTTTTAATATCAACTCAGTATAACGAAATATGGGTAGAGCTATCCTGGTGATGGGGTTAATTAACTGGAGGCACGAGGCACTATTTGTTCATAACATTTATTTATTTATTCAACACTACTAATCATACCAGTAACTAGTTGGTGTGTTTGAGATCTAAATATCGAATGATGAATAATGAATCACGAATAGTGAATGATAAAAGAATGATCAGCGATGCTTCTCCTGAATCTATAAATAAACTTGTAAATGTTGTTATTTAGATTGTTGACACGACTCGACCGTGAAATATTAATAATATCGAATAGCTGACAAAGCGTTCTTGAAAACTAGTGCACTATGTTGGGCAATCGGTGTCACCTAATTATTTTACAACAAATAGTAATGTTTGTTTTTAGACCTTTAAAATTTAAATGGATATGAATTGCTCTTAATATTTTTGGATGCTAATATAAATCCTGTACATCAGAATCTAGTAATTTTTGATCAGTTAGGCAACCAATACTACTTACCAGATCATTTCTTAACACTTTAACGTCGCGAACCGCATATCCGCACACAATTTTGCTTGCCACATATACAGGGGTTTTTTGGGCATTTCGCTTCCGTTTAACACATCCGCGCATCTATGCATTTCCCGACTTTTGTAGTAAACAAGTTCGTTAGTGTAAAATTGAATAAACAAGCACCCGAGATAAACGTTTTATTAATTATTTATAAAAATGAATATAACGTTTCCTGCTCTGAAGTACATTTTGATGCAAGTGAATAATATGCGTCTCCCGTATATAGGGCACGGCGCTTTTAGAAATTACCGTCGCGAAAGGGTTAAAATTCACTGTTCTTAAATTGAAAGATGTTATGTCTTATAATGTATATAATATTTAAAAATGAATAACCATTTTCAATTTCGTTAATTAGTCTCTCATCAGTGGGCAAATATGCTGCTCTCTCTGACCCAACTAGGACAAACCCCGGCGTGCAGTCACGGATTGCAACGAACGAAATGGCAGGGATGCCCTAGCGGCAACTGCTAGCAAAATACTAAGTTTTCAATCTAATAGCACATAAAACAACATCAAAAAATGTTACTCTACATTCTACCAGACTGAGAACAATGGGGACCTTCTATGGTTACACCTCCGAGGCTTCTACAATTTGCAACCCATACGGATGCTGAGACTAAAGAAGATGAGGGAATTTTACAATTTATAATTCACGTCCCATCTGCTCAGCGCGATAAAGTTCCAACGAGAATGGTTCCCTTCGTACTCCAATCAGAGTAAACATGTAAATCAAAAATAAATAACCTTTTTCAATTTCGTTGCAACACGAAACTACAGCCGCATCATCATTCCAGTTCAATCAGAGAGTGCAGCAACAACCTCTACCGGTTTCGAAACTTATTAGTCTCTCATCAGGAGGCACATATGCTGCTCTTAGTTTTTTTATATAATATTTATTCTATTGATAAATACAGTTTTGTGAGAGGTGAACGTGAAATTTATGTCTTATATAGACATTAGGTGAACACTAGAAGACTTAAATACAAAACTGAGCAGTATCGTTTTGAACAGAGAAAACCAAAGTACTTTAAAGGCTTAAGTACCAAGAGGATGATAATGCTGAAGTCTTCATCACATAGTAAAGTAAAATACTTTACGACATCAGGTTTTATATGTACTTTAATTTATTATTATTTTTTAGGTGCAAACATTATTTCTGTGAAAAATGCGCTTTGGAACGATTTAAAAAGAATAAGAAATGTGTTGTTTGCAATACACTCATAACCAGCTTTAATCCAGCTAATAATTTGATTGCCAGACTAAAAAATATGAAACCAGAAGAAGAAGAAGATGATGTTCATAATGAGTCAGGTTCATCTGATTAATATTTGTAAATAAAAAATAATATTAATAAATCATTTTTTTTTATATTACATTTACTGGTTTTTTATTTGTATACTAATAAATAGGAGAACTGGAAGAGTAATTTAGCGATGCCGATCTTCTTCATAAATATACTATGTTATTCAACAAGATAAAAAAATAAAAAGATCTTCATTTGAAAATGTTGTGAAATAACTGAGAGCTAACACTTGTGCAATGTGACGAACTCGATAGACAGTCCGCTGTTCAGAATGAATTTTGTGCATCCTTTTTCTACAAACAAAGCTCTGTCAACCTAGTATAGGAGGAATAACCCTATATCAAAGATAAAGGGAATGTTATCTAAAATAATAATCTTTGGGAGTCTTTGTCAATTCTTCTATTGATCACGAGTCATTATCAATGGGTGTTCCTTGCCGTGGAACAAACACTGGCAGTAGGTATAAAATGCTCACCAATTAACCCTTAAACGACCAACCTTTTTTAGGTTCCATGTATGTCCAAGGGTGGGTAAAAAATGTCCACCTCGAAAATAGCTAATATATTTATTGAGAGTTGTTGGAAATGGATCAAACTTAAGAATCTTATGATTAATAAACACAGCATCTTCTAAAATATTAATATAAACAAGTTACAAACCTTACAACAAAATTACATGTTCATCAAAATTAATATACTAGTAAAAGCCAGTAATTCAGATTTCTCGATTTTCTCCACATTCTTCCTTTCAGCCTCCTCATTGACGGATAATTATGTCGATTATGTAATTATACGTCGATAATTATGTGGATTATGTTCCTACTAACGAGAAATAATATAGAAAACAAGCTTTACCAAAGGTGTACTTTTTGTACCTACCCATATTTAACTCAAGATATTACTTTTATCTTCAAAAATATCGGTAGAACCAAATTAACATTCGATAAAGGGCTGTCTTTAAACACGTAATAAATATATTACAAGGGAATAGGCATTAGGTGGACATTTTTTACCCACCCTTTGGCGTTTAAGGGTTAATATAGTGAATGATGATTTATGTTTAGGCTCGCTGCCTGGAGATCGCCGGGATACATCTGTAGAGAGCTCTACTCATGACAGCATACGGGACGCCGACGCCAGTGGCAGGGTGTTGAGGAGGCGGGCCCCTGTCCTACAATTAACCATAGCCCATCAACAACAAGTACAGCGAGTCAAACAAGAGTTCCACCCGTCGAATGTCTAGAATATAATGGAAGGACAGAGTCTGAAATGTGGAAGTCTTAATAAGAGCGGAATTTCTAGATAGGGAACTTTTTAATTTTGTAAGAAGACCGCATACTTAGGGCACATATTACGAGGGAACGATACACTTTTCAGCAACTGCGATACACTTTTCGAAGGAAAGATGGAGGGTAAGAGAGGTCTAGGGCGTAAAAAGATATCATGGCTGTGTAATATTCGCCAATGGACAGGAATCCACAGCTATGAAATGCTTCACAATGCTGCTAAAAACAATGATTTAATCCTAACTATCTAACATCTCACCTGACAAGACAATGTATGGTAGACGCTTACGAAAAAATGCACGGCACCTTAAGAAGAAATTGATAGCTTTATAGTTTGGTACTTGGATATTCTTCTTCTTTCTTCCATTAACTCAAATGTTTTTTTCTTAGACCATAAACACTGATAGACACGCCGTAATGCTATTCTCTCGTCTCAAAGAGTGAAGCCAACATAAAACGATTCACACAGCTGTGGGTGACGTCAGTTTACGGCAGAAAACGTTAGAGATTAGAAGTGTTACAGTTAAGTTTGTAAAGTGAACAATTTCAAATTTTTCCAATACATTATTTTTTTAATTATGGTGTTATCTTGCAGTGCATTTAATTGTACACAGCGACAGCACAACTTAGAAAACATATCAGAAATTTAGCACCTGTTATTTTACTTTTCCCTTCCAAACTGTTTAAAATAGATACATATGAGAGAGAGAGTCTTATATATAATTTTTATTTTATAATTATATTAAAGCATTAAGTAAATCAATTTATTTTAGATTTCCTAAAGATTCATCATTGCAAAAAATGGATTATAGCGATGCGCCGTGAAAATTTTAAACCAACAAACAGCTCTAAAATTTGCTCCAAACATTTCACAGCGGATTCGTATATTACTAGCGGTTGGAGTTCAAAAAAACAACTCAAAAAAGATGCTGTACTCAGCATTTTCGATTTTCCAAACCATTTAGTTAAGCAAGTAACAACTAGAAAATTACCAGTAAAAAGAGAAACTGTCTTAAATAAACCAACAGGATCTAAAAGGGAAAATATAAATATAACAACGAGTGAATCTACTACCATAAAGTCTCCAGTAGAAATTTCAGACGAAACTACCTTAGAACCTCCCTTGAAAAAGCGAAGACATTATCTTGGTGACTTTGAACAAGGATCATCTAACAGAGACCAAGGATATAAAGTAGTAGTAAACAAATTAATTCAAAAGAAAAACAAACAAATCAAAATGTTGCAACAACGAAATAGAAGGCTTATTAAAAAAGTTAATACCTTACACGGTACAGCAGCATAATAAACAAGCGATTTTTTAAAAAATTGAAGAATCCATAAAATATCTTAGTTCACTTAAATGTTCCAAAAATGTTGAACCCCTATATCTAAGCCAAAGAAAAACGGGTTTTATTGGTATGATCATTAGTTTAAAGTCACTAATGGGAATTTGGAAAAATTACGTGGAGGATATGGATGGGGGTCTAAAGTATCTTTCGGCCTATAAACTTTCACAAGATCACTTAGAAGTTTTCTTTAGTTCTATTAGGAGTCATGGAGGTTACAACAACAACCCAACGGCAAAACAATTTAAAGCTGCATATAATGCAGCTTTAAATGCTTAATGCACACAAGTGTTACAGGATCTACCCAGGCTAATTGTATAGAACAGGCACCTTCCATAATTTTAGCAATGAGCACAACAAATACTGTGAAAATGAAAACTGTTAATCATCAACTCATTGACAACTTTATAACATGGCTTCTAAAATTTGGGAATCAACGAATTGCCGGAGCTAAGAAGGCTGAGGGAGATCTATTGTGAGGAAGTGAGATGCAACGTGATAGATCTCCCTCGGCCCTCTTAGCTCCGGCAATTCGTTGGCTTGCAAATTTTAGAAGCCACGAATGGTGTAACCAGAAGATTAGTTCTAATAAAGTTTTATTTTTGATATTGTTAATGTCTATAGCAGATGTCGCCACGGCATCCATGCCATCATGTTATTTCGTTGTGAACCGATACCGGCGGCCCGAATTTTAGTGGTTCAGAGAGAATCAAATATGCACTCTCTGATGAGACCCTAAGAAGGGTTGAAACTAGTTAGAGTGCTTTTGGAGCTCTCTAAACTAACTAAAATAAGACGGCTCTTGTTTCGCTTCACAACGAACTGATTATTTATTATTATTTCTTTTTTCAGTTTCGTTTTCTCGGGTTTTTATTCGTTTCATAAATTTTTCTTGCAGTTTTATGTTATGTCATTTATTAACTTGTGCTATTTTTCTTTCATATTCTTCAATTCAAGTTGAATCTGTCCCTCAAGTGGAGACTGTAGTTGTTTTTATTGTTTAATCTAGTGCAAGTTTTGTTTATATATTGGAGGTTATGGCTGGCAAATTTACATGTGGTGGTTGCAATAAAATTTCTGATGATGATAAAATTGCCGTTTGTGATAGCTGCCAGTTACCATTTCACCTAAATGAGAAATGTCTTGGTTTGTCTAGCACTGAATTTAGCACTTTTCTGCAATTGCACTGCAGAAAAGCAGTGGCGGCTCGTGATTTTTACAATAGGGGAGGCTATACCTAACTGAAAAATATCTAGACAAATTTGCACTAGCAAAAAAATGCGCCAAAAAATGTAATTTAAGGCTCCATTTTTTGACCATTTTTTATTTACATTTCATAATATCATCCTAATTCATAATTTCATGATATCACATCATTTTAAAAATAGTTAGTCTAATTGTAAAAGTTTAATACCAAAGTTTGTGTCGTTTATTTGTTAACAATTCCATCTATTTGTAAATAGATACCTATACATATCAAAATAAATACAGATTTGAAGTTTTGCAGTCCATACATAATGAAGCTTTAAATTTTTTAAGATACTCAACTGAATTTTTTTAATTCTAAACGCGGCCTACTGCGCGAATTCAAAAACATGATAAATTACCGATATTTTGCTTTGAGTTAGAGATATCGGAAAAAGTTATTTGAGCAAGTTGTTCCAAATATTATTATAACCCCACATACCAAATTTCATAACAAAATTCGCACTTTTAGATTTTTCATTATTTTTAGTCAGGGCCCTAAAATTCGTTGTCCCGAGAAGCACGCAACCACGCAACGGAGCCGAGAAGCTACTCGGCCTCCCTTGGTATATCTCCGGGCAGCGTGTGATGGCGCCGTAGATGCCACTGTTAGGAGACCGGGTCTCCTTAAACGCCTGCTGCGCTGCACGGAGCATTAGCAACGGAGACTGCTGGGCTTCTCGGCTCCGTCCATGCATCTCGGGATAACCCAGGGTCCTGCCTACAATAATATTTAATAAAACTGAGACGCGATCATGCGTTCTAATGCTAATGCTCCGTACGTATGGATAATTAGTGATAATATGGAATTTACACGTTGTATAATAGTGAGAGTGCTTATTGTTTTCACGATTCATGATAAACAAAACAGTGTAGAGTGCAGTGGCGGCTCGTCAGAGGAGGCAAGGGAGGCTCAGCCTCCCCATAAATTTTTTACACACTCTACACTGTTTTGTTAATCATGAATCGTGAAAACAATAAGCACTCTCACTATTATACAACGTGTAAATTCCATATTATCACTAATTATCCATACGTACGGAGCATTAGCATTAGAACGCATGATCGCGTCTCAGTTTTATTAAATATTATTGTAGGCAGGACCCTGGGTTATCCCGAGATGCATGGACGGAGCCGAGAAGCCCAGCAGTCTCCGTTGCTAATGCTCCGTGCAGCGCAGCAGGCGTTTAAGGAGACCCGGTCTCCTAACAGTGGCATCTACGGCGCCATCACACGCTGTCCGGAGATATACCAAGGGAGGCAGAGTAGCTTCTCGGCTCTGTTGCGTGGTTGCGTGCGTCTCGGGACAACTAATTTTAGGGTCCTGCCTAAAAATAATGAAAAATCTAAAAGTGCGAATTTTATTATGAAATTTGGTATGTGGGGTTATAATAATATTTGGAACAACTTGCTCAAATAACTTTTTCCGATATCTCTAACTCAAAGCAAAATATCGGTAATTTATCATGTTCTTGAATTCGCAGTAGGCCGCGTTTAGAATTAAAAAAATTCAGTTGAGTATCTTAAAAAATTTGAAGCTTCATTATGTATGGACTGCAAAACTTCAAATCTGTATTTATTTTGATATGCATAGGTATCTATTTACAAATAGATGGAATTGTTAACAAATAAACGACACAAACTTTGGTATTAAACTTTTACAATTAGACTAACGATTTTTAAAATGATATGATATCATGAAATTATGAATTAGGATGATATTATGAAATGTAAATAAAAAATGGTCAAAAAATGGAGCCTTAAATTACATTTTTTGGCGCATTTTTTTTGCTAGTGCAAATTTGTCTAGATATTTTTCAGTTAGGTATAGCCTCCCCTATTGTAAAATCACGAGCCGCCACTGGTAGAGTGTGTAAAAAATTTATGGGGAGGCTGAGCCTCCCTTGCCTCCTCTGACGAGCCGCCACTGCAGAAAAGATCCATGTTTTTTTCTGTCGTGATTGCAAAGATGCCTTCAAATCTGCCCCAGCAGTGCTCAGAGAGATTAAAGCACTGAAAGATAAGATTAGTTCTTTAGAGCTAGAATTGGCTAATTTAAAAAATCAAACAAAAAACGAAACTAAAACTAAAAATAATCTCATAATATACAATATTCCTGAATCCAATTTCACCACTTTAAATGATCGAATTGACCATGATAAAAATATTGTTCATGAGGTTTTCCGAATGATTGGTATACAGAATGAAGAATCTACAATTACTCATGTGCTACGTATTGGTAAAGTCTCTGATCGTGCTAGACCAGTCAAAGTTATCTGTGACTCTAACACTGTAAAATTGGCCCTGAAATCTCGCAATAAGCTTCGTGGATCTAGATATAAAATGTCTGGTGATCAAACCAAAATGGAACAAGAGGCTTATAAAGCAGCGAAAAAATCGTTATTGGAGAGAGAAAATGCGGGTGAGGAGAATTTGTCTGTCCAGTTCCGTCACGGTGAGCCAGTAGTTGTCAAATCAAAACCAAAAAACCTTGCTCTTACCCATTAACAGTGTACTATCAGAATGTTGGTGGCCTGCGTACAAGACTTTCTGATTTGTTAATAAATGTGTCATGCTGTCCATACGACATAATCATACTAGTTGAGAGTAATTTGAATGATAACTTCAGGGACAGTGAATTGAGATGTGATGGTTTTGATGTTTTTCGTTGTGACACAAGTCTGAAATCTAGTGACAAATTGAATGGATGTGCTGTCCTGATATTTGTTAGGAGCAAGCTGCAATCTCATTATATCTCTATCAATGAAGACCGTATTGAACAACTTCTTATTTTGTGTCAGTTTGGTAAGTCCAAGTTTATTATTGGGGGTACTTATATTCCTCCTCATTCTCCCCGGGAAGCATACATGTGGCACTGCCAATCCATGGAAGAAATTGTTCTTCAGTATCCATCACTTAATATTTACATGTTTGGCGATTACAACTTACCAAATGCAGTATGGTCCAATGATGAGCTTGATGTCCTAATTCATTATCCAGGAGGTGATCCAGCTGTTGATGTGGCACAAGCTTATGCCCACATAACAATGATGTTCGCATCATGTTCTAAGCATATCCTACCAACATTCGTCGAAGTATATCCTTTTTAGTATATGGGTAGTACAAGCATAGCATGTACCATAAAAAACATTCTAAATTTCATGTTCTTTGCATGTGCCTCAAAGAATATTCTTGCACCGAATATACTGAGCACATTCGGGTACGTAGTATCTCGGAATGTTCGTAAAAGTTTATTCTTAGAATATACCTTAATCGAATATTCTTAGTATATGCGTAAGTATATGCAAAAGTATATGCTTAACACATACTTGTATATACTTTTAAAATATCTTAAAAATAATATACTGTATGTACCTATAGGAAGAAGAATAATGTTAGCCTATAGATTATCAACTTCGCGTTAAGAATAATTAATCAAATTTATGTATTTTGGTAGGTACTAGTGAACTATCTAATTCATTTTTTTTTAACCGTTTTAATTGTATGGTAAAAAGTTTAAAACTTAATTCTATTGAAGAAAAATGAGAAATTCTCGTTTCGTTTTCAGTTGAAATGAATATACCATTTTGATTTGAGTTTATACCATAAGTATTTTTACCTATAATTTTCGGGAATCCGGAAACGGCCAGTTTGAAAATAATAAATTGATATTGGTACTTCAATATTTCCTAAATACCTAGTAAGTAAAAGTATGTATAATGTATATAGATACCTATAAATTTTAGTAATTTACATACATATTATATATATTTGGCTATTATATAATTATATAAGCAGCATTTTTATTTTGATGTGCACATAATAACTAAATATAACTTATATTTTATATATAGGCTACTTACCCATATAATATTTATTATACATAGGTACCTATATAACTAACTAAAGTTTATATATTTTATACTTACTTTTTACGTAATATTGTAGAATGTAATAACTACATTCTCATATGCAATTAGAATATGTAAATATAATATATTAGTAGAACCAAAGAATACTTAGTATTCTTTGGTAGAACCTATAGGATGAGATTGGGTGATGTTGAAAACATACTTCTGCGAAATACAGCACATCCTTGGAATATTCTTCCCATATACTAAAAATATGTGCGATAGTACATTCTAAGTATATACATAGAAGGTATATAGCACTTCCTTGGAATATTCTTCCCATATACGAAAAATATGTGCGATAGTACATTCTAAGTATATAACTAGAAGGTATATAGCACTTCCTTGGAATATTCTTCCCATATACTAAAAATATGTGCGATAGTACATTCTAAGTATATAAATAGAAGGTTTATAGCACCTCCTTAGAATCTTCTAAAAAGTATGTTCTTGGTATATACTGAAAAGAAGTGCGGTAGTACATTCTAAGTATATACATAGAACGTTTAAGTACTGTAATGTAGTATATACTCAGTATATGCTCTGCACATTCGCAATGGTAATTACGCATATTCTAAGTATATACTTTTTCTGAAAAGTATGTTCTATGAATCTACTAAGAACATGAAATTGTTATGTGGGTGGTTACCTAAAATTTTACCAGCTAAACTCTTTACCTAATGACAGAAATGTATTTTTAGACCTGGTTTTCTCTAACGATAGGGACTTGGTTATCACAAGGGCGGGTGATCCTCTCTTGAACTCTAGTTTACATCATTTTAGCTATGAAGCTAGTTTGATGGCCTTAAACACATCCTCCTCTTCATGTCTGTCCTATGATGAATTCTACTATGATTTCAAGAACGGCAACTACTTTGAGTTTAATAACTTCTTGGCTGCTATAAATTGGCAGGAATGCTTAGGTTATAGCGATATAAATGTATCAACTCAAGTCTTCAATGAAATTCTTGCTACAGGTATCGCTTTTTTTGTACCTTTGAAACGCTATAGATCTTCTACTTTTCCTAAGTGGTTTTCTCATGATCTTAGATGTTTGACGAGAGAAAAGAAGTATGCCCACTCTCTGTACATGAAGAATCGGTCTGATGTTAATTATTCCAATTTCTCTCGTCTCCGATCAGAATGTAAACGGTTGTCTGATGCATGCTTTTCCCTGTATATTAGAGGTTTAGATGCTGAATTGCGGAATAACCCTTATTCTTTTTGGAAATATATTAGGGATAAACTGTCTAGTCACAACCTTCCTGATTTGATGTTTTATAATGAACGGTCAGCTTCTGATGGACAAGGTATTGCTAATTTATTCAAAGATTTCTTTCAGACTGTTTACTTACCCAGTAATAACGATCTCAAGTTACCCAGTGCACATTTAGATAGCAACATCGGTGCTTGCTTCAATATCACTGACTTTACTGTCACTGATATTTTTGATGGTATATGTTCTCTTCCAAATAAAATTTCCTTTTAAAAAAATGTGTCTGCACTGTTGTTGGGCCATTACTGTTATTATTTAATAAATCCTTACAGTCTTCTACATTTCCAGGTGCTTGGAAGGAGAGTTTTGTTGTACCCATATTTAAAAAAGGTAAGAAGAATGACATAGAAAATTATCGTAGTATATGCATTCAATCCGCAATTCCCAAACTCTTTGATAGTTTGGTAGCTAAGCAGCTGTCGTGGATGTGCAGGGGTCTGATTTCTGAATCTCAGCACGGTTTTTGCAGACAAAAATCCACAGTAACGAATCTAATTTGCTACCAATCTGATCTCTTAAAGCATATGGAAGATCGTAAGCAGATTGATGCTATTTATACGGATTTCAGTAAATTTGATCGTGTTGATCACCAAATTCTCCTTAATAAATTGGCATCCATAGGTTTTCATGTCCATTTTGTTGAGTGGGTTAAAAACTTTTTATCTGGTCGTACCCAACGAGTTAAAGTGGGTGGTCTTTTTTCTGATGTTATTACTGTAAGTTCTGGTGTTCCACAGGGTAGGCATACGTCTCCCCTGTTTTTTGACTTATTTGTTAATGATATCGTTAATTGCTTCTTATATAGTAAATGTTTAATGTTGGCTGATGATGTAAAATTTTGGCGAGTTGTGAATGATATGAGGATCAGAAACTTTTACAGGCTGATATGGATCGCTTATTTGATTGGTGCATTTGCAATAATCTTCAGTTATGTGTTGAGAAGTGTTGTTATATTAGTTTTTCCCGTAAGTTAAACAGAATTGATACTGCGCTTATCACATAGACAGTAAACCTCTTAGATATGTCTCGACTATTAAATATCTTGGTGTTATCATGGATGAAAAGCTCTCATTTGTCGAACATATCAATTCATTATCCGTAAAAGCTTCTAAATTACTTGGATTTGTTAAAAGAAACTCTAAATACTTCTCTATTGATGCTGTTAGGTTAATCTATTGTTGTCTAGTCAGATCTATATTAGAATATTGTTCGGTAGTTTGGTCTCCGTACCATTGCAGGGCCTATTTTACCACTAGGCCTGTGAGGCACCTGCCTCGGGCCCGCATTTAAATTGGGCCCGTAAAGATCACCAGAATTTTTTTTATTGTAATAACAAAATAAAATTTCAAAATTCTTTCATTTCACGAACAAGAAATGATAAATATGACTCCACTGTTGATTTTGAAGCAACTTCACCTGTTACAAGTAGTGTTGCCAGATGATCAAAACGAAAATATTGTACAATGCTGCAGAAATTATCGTTTTTTAAATGATTTTATTGTACAACCAACTGCCCTTATTTTTCGGTATAAATCGTCAAATTTCGGTAGATTTTATTTTTTTACTTCTTTTGCTACCACATTGCAAAAAAGTGATACTTCAGGTACGAGTATTCAAAAACTACATACCTTCATCATCATATATGTTCAAAATCGGTATACGTATACGTTAAAAAAATGTATTTTCTCGACTTTTATAGCCTTTTCTTCAAATTTTCTTCATTTTTTTTAATCCAAAGTAACTCGAATAGAGCCGCCTAACAGATGCAATAGTAAATATCAAGGATGCTTTAGTTTTGTTATAATGAATAAATTTATTTATAACAAAATAAAACTGCATATTTTTTCCTGTTGTAGAATTTTTAGAAAAATTTACCACAGGTGTACCTTTTAACAGTCACAATACAAATATCCTCATTTGAAAGCTGTATAATTTTTTAAACAATCTTTGTTCAAATTAAAAATGTTTGTTAGGATAATAAATAACAATTATAAGTTATTAACATTTTTTATAAATTAAAGTAAATATATGTATTTATAAAATAAGCAAAAAAAGGTTTTATTTCGATCAATAATTGTTTATGCATTTCAAATAATTCAGAAATTATCGTACATTTATTCATATTGATCGTACGCATCGTACAATACCTTTAATTATCGTACAAATACGATAATTATCGTCAGACCCGACCAGAGGGGGACAGGGGGGGCAAAATCCCCGGGGCCCGGGGCCCAAGGAGGCCCGGGCCCGGCCGTTAGCAAATTTAAAAAAATTCATTTTATTAAAATATTTTACAACAGATTGAATTTGCTTGCGGTTTTAATTACGAAATTATTATAAGGACTATTATGCATTTGGAAAAGGCAATATGCAAGAAATTATTTCTTTGCATAAGTTACAATTAATAAAAATATATCGGGAACAAGGTTCATAAATAGACAGGTTGCATGGTAACTTTCCACCAATCAGCGCCGAGAATCTAATGGCGGGAGTGACGTCACCCAGAATGCTGCATTCAAATTCATTCACTTCACTCATTGAAATGAACTCGGAAAGTAGGAATGTATTGAAAATGTGTATATTTAAAAAAAATACGTTTGGATTTTTAATGACTATTTATTTCATATATTCTTTAAAAAATGTGGTAGATACCTGTAGAGTTACAAAAATCATAGAATATAATTGCATTTAAATATATGCAGTAGATATAGTAGAAATATATGCAGTAGATATTAGATGTATGCAGTAGTATAAAAATATTACTACTTAATTAAAGCAGAAGGAGATTCTTTCTTGTGTATATATGGGACTAAATCTTTCAAATATCCTAGGTATATTAATAATGGGTTGAATACAATTTACTTTTTTAAATGATTTTGAGTAGGTATATAATAATTTTGAATTGGGGATAATGCATGTAGTATATTATTATAAATTCCTCCTAACATGTAAACCATGGTAAAAAAGAGATTCAACTAAAGATTTATGTATCAAAATTAGTAGTTTTTCCCTTAAGTTTAACATAAGAGCATCTGATTACGTTAGGTACTGGATTATAATATCTAAAACTATTAAAACATTATGATTCCATTCAATAGGTACCTGTAAAGTTTTACATTAACAGTAAATTATAAAAAAAATACAATTTCAGTGCAATAAAGGAAATTTTCCCCATTTTATATATTCATTTAGTTTATAATTGTTTATTCAAACTATCTTCAGATGGCTGCAATATTGGTTATAATTTTATATGAAACAATTACATATAATAGATCTATTATCTATAGACTTAATTAGATATATTGTTCAATAAGTCTAAGCAGATTGTAACCTACACAGATGATGTAAACTTGATGTGAAGAACCGCAAGAGACATTACAGAACTGTAATGTCTCTATACAAGAATGTCCTTTACTATACAATACAGCAGAAAGAAAATCCAGTAAGTAAGTAGGTACTTAATACAACCACATTAAAATGTATCTTAACACTTGTAAAAGAGTTTTGGGTTTAAGTTATTATACTAAAAACACTTAAGAGGAAACAGTAGCGATCAACAGGTAGCGAAAACGCGTTCCAAGATTGCGGCTGTATTTTGAATATTTTTTCGAGATATTTGGCACACGTATTCGTAATATAATAAAGAATGGCGGTACAGAGCCCAATTTGAAAAATATATTCATATGTGGAAATTACTCTGTAATTAAATACATACAATATTAAAAAAACGAGCCTGTACCGCCATTAAGAAGAACAAAAAAATACACTTTTTTCAAATAAACTTTTTTATCCGATGCCTAGATTTTGTGTCATTTTGGAACTACTAAAATGTTTTATTTCATTAGTAGTTCCAAAATGACACAAAATCTAGGCATCTGATAAAAAAGTTTATTTGAAGAAAGTGTATTTTTTTGTTCTTCTTAATGGCGGTACAGGCTCGTTTTTTTAATATTGTATTTAATTACAGAGTAATTTCCACATATTAATATATTTTTCAAATTAGGCTCTGTACCGCCATTCTTTATTATATTACAAATACGTGTGCCAAATATCTCGAAAAAATAATTCAAAATTACAGCCGCAATCTTGGAACGCGTTTTGGCTACCTGTTGATCGCTACTGTATCACCTTAATGATATCTATAGATACATTATATCTCAAGATATAAACACAAATTAAAACACTAACGATATTTAATAACAAAATATAGCCTCCAGACCACGTATCCTATTATGTTTACAAACAATTCGTAAAATTGATCATCTGGGTGACGTCACGATGACAATATTTCATTTGTCAATGTCAAAGTTACCATACAACCTATGGTATAGGGACCTTGTATCGGGAATACATTGCGCGTGGGAGCGGTTATGAGATGTTAGCACCTCATTGATCGAATTTCGTAAAAATAATTATACCATCCTTTTGCTCACGGTTTGTACAGCAATGATCACTAGGTTTCAGATTTTGATCACCTGTAGTTTATTTTTTATTAAGGGTTGAAAATTCAAGGACGAAAAAAAAGATGTTGGCACCTCATTGATCGAAATCTTTAAAACAAATGACTGTATTCGATAGGAAATAAAGCGCTGAGCAATGATCACCTATTTTGAACATTGATCAGGCTTTTTTTTGCACTGAAAATAATTATTAAAGTTGCAATAACATTACCACGCACGCGCAGTCCATTAAAAATTTTATATCTAACAGGAGCTCTGTTCTTTATTTGAAAAATTTTCAAGGACAGTCACTCTTCGGTCTGAGTAAAATTATTCTGTCTAAATCTTGACCCGAGGGGTAGCGGCGTGTAATTTGGGTTGCCTATATAAACATCGACGAAATTTGAGTTATTTAAAACGCTGAAAAGACTAGTTAGTGATAATAAAAACCGATATTTACTGCGGTTACATGATATTTAATATTAAAATATTATTGGATGTGGTAGAATGTAGACTCTTTGTATAATTACCAATTGAACAGTGAAGCTGTTAGATCAATTTTCCGATTCAATCATTTCTACTGTTTACAGTTCTGTGTTTGTGTTTGCTTTTGAGTATGTATTTCATTTTCTTGACATCGAAAATGTTAGGTGTGGAAAGAATTAATAAGTGCGTGAAATGCGAAAAAGTGTATAAACATAAACATGATTTAAAAAGACATGTAAAAAGTTCGCATCCCGACAAATTGGATGCAATTGCCCCTTTAAAAGTGCTTAAAGGCAACGTCTATAAGTGCACACATTGTGAATTGTGATAAACAATTTAGATATGTCAAGTTTAAACTTTCATGTCAAAAAAGTGCACACAAATGTATCAGTTTCTGCAGAAACTAAAACATTTCATCATAAATGTTCTCTGTGTAATTATCATGCAACTTTTAAAAAGGACTTTATTAAACATTATGAAACTTCTCATAGCATTCCTATGCAATGCGATACAATAGAGTTTTCCAACCATGATGACTTTATTTCTTGGAAGAATAAAATAGAGCTTGAAACAAATGCTAGTGTAGTTTTATTGCTGAAAAAGTGAACTACATAATTGCCACCGATAATAAACAGGCCATTTCGCGATTTAAGGTTATCAACACAAATTACACGCCGCTAATATTCGGGTCAGGATCTAGAATCGAGTATCAAAATTGTTGCAAGCTTTTTACTCTTCGAACGAAGCGTTTTCTTACAGTGTTGCGCGATTTTGAATAAGTAATAAATTATAAGTTCTGACCCAGAAAACTCAGAATTGATTTTTACATTATAATCAAACGAAGCGGTTATAGTTAAATTTGTTGCTATCTAGAGAATGTAAAGATTATTCGTGATAATAAGAATTGTAATAGATTTCTTTGTTGTGGATATTAGGACTATTTTATTCCAAGGAGATAAGTCAGATCACACTATTGGCAACTGAGCATCTTAAAACATGTCTTATTATATGCATTGTTGTCAGGTCTAAAAGTTACTTTTTCTCTTAAAGTTTTTTATACCTACCTAATAATATTAGTATAATTATTATATTATATTATATTATATTATATTAGATTATATTATATTATATAATTATATTATATTATAATAATTATACTATCATTTTTTAAAAAGGAATTTCTTTTTTAAGGAATGATAATATTATATAAAACTGGTGATTTTTTCCTTCGCCATGCGACGGGGGATACAATCAATTGCCATGTACAGTCGCTGTACTCAATTTTTTCTGGCATCCTCTAATTTTATTTGACAACCTCAACTATAAGAAAGACTGGATTGATTTCGCTAATTTTGATTTTGAAATATTTTTAGAAGTCGTGTTCTCACCATAGGTATAATAACACAATAGATTAGGCCAGGTCCGAAAAATAGCGTAACGCGGAGCAGTTCGGGTCGGTGGTCTATCTATCTCTCTTTACCGGCGCTTAGCTTTCTCTCTCTAGCATATGATGGCTGCCGCCTCTGTGTCACTCAAGGTTCATAGATAGTATGCAATAATCCACCTTGTGTGTCACTATCGTTCCATTACTCCCACCTCTTGGTAGATACGCTCACACTGGCACGACAGACAAAGATAGCTAGACCACTGTACTTAACCCGCGAGTAGTCACGCCGTTAGATAGAATCTCACATTTTATCCTTTTTCGCGATAACTTGATGAAAAATTTTGAAATTTTGAAAAAATTTCGTAAGTGCCTCGAGGAAGGGTGTAGTAATACGTAGGATTTTTTTATTTATTTATTTCTTCTTCTTCTTCTTTTTGTGGAATTTATGGCTATGGGGACAGCCAATTAGCTTTAATAATTGTTAGAAATAATATAAAATAAAAATTTGTTGTAAATCCGTATTTAAATTCCAATTTTGAGATAGAATCTAACACGCGACTATTCACGTTACAGAAGTGAGCGCGACTACTTCCGGGTTAATATTGGCGTTACACCCAGAGATATGTCAAGAATAGATCTGGCTAGGGATATGCTAAATAATGCATCGGGGTGTAACGTCAATATCAAGTACGGTGGTCTAGCTATCTTTGTCTGTCGTGCGAGTGTGAGCGTATCTACCAAGAGGTGGGAGTAATGGAACGACAGTTAAGGCCGCGTCCCACCATCAAATAATTTGATCAAACTGGTTTGAGCAAACTGAAAGTGACAATTAGTGACGTCACATCCTGAGTGTTCATTGTGGATAATAATGAAAAATTTTAATTTTAAATAAAGTACAAACAAGTTAGACAACTCAATACACAAAATTTGATCAAACTAGACTGATAGTGAGAGCACAGATTTTTAGAATTTCAAAAAAACTGCAATTGTGACGTCACTTTGACGTACTTCCGGAGTTTGCTCAAACTGTTTGATCAAATTATTTGATGGTGAGACGCGGCCTTTACACAGAGGCGGCAGCCATCATATGCTAGAGAGAGAAAGCTAAGCGCCAGTAGATAGAGATAGATAGACCACCGACCCGAACTGCTCCGCGTTACGCTATTTTTCGGAGTTGACCAAATCTATGTGTATAATATCTTTGGTTACCCCCCGATGCCACAGTATAGGAGGCCGATGCATTGAGTAGCATATCCCTAGCCAGATCTATTGTTGACATATCTCTGGTTCTCACTATCAAATATGAACCGTGATAGTGCGACGTCAAAAGGTCCAAAAAGTTTCCAAACAAAGCAAAGGTTTGACGTCTGTGAATTGTTTATACACGTGATTTGTGTAATCCATTTTAATTTTATTTTATTTTAACAATAATCTGCACATTTTTTCTTAAGACACAATCCTTGTTAGTCATATCAATCATATTGCTTTTAATTTTATAAATGTCCTTACACAAAATCAAGGATTTACACACTACATAGTACTTACTGCTCTTCAGGTTCTTAACCAGTCCTATATGGAAATATGGTGGGAAATATACTATGAGCATTGATTACAATCACGGGTACCCACCACCCAACACATTACCATTTTGTAAAAATTAAACATCTTACAATAAGCAATATATTCCAATTATAAAAACCAAAACAAACACCACGTGTGAATTTTTTTTAAACTTTTCAGAGTAGCCAACATTGATTTGACGTCACGACTATCAAGGCCGCGTCTCACCATCAAATAATTTGATCAAACAGTTTGAGCAAACTTGACGTACTTGAGGAAGTACGTCAAAGTGACGTCACAATTGCAGTTTTTTTGAAATTCTAAAAATCTGTGCTCTCACTATCAGTCTAGTTTGATCAAATTTTTTGTATTGAGTTGTCTAACTTGTTTGTACTTTATTTAAAATTAAAATTTTTCATTATTATCCACAATGAACACTCAGGATGTGACGTCACTAACTGTCACTTTCAGTTTGCTCAAACCAGTTTGATCAAATTATTTGATGGTGGGACGCGGTCTTTACGGTCCACTTGATCAAACTGGTTTGAGCAAACTGAAAGTTAGTGACGTCACATTCTGAGTTTTCATTGTGGATAATAAGGATAATAATGAAAAGTTTTAATTTTAAGTAAAGTACAAACAAGTTAGACAACTCAATAAAAAAAATTTGATCAAACTAGACTGATAGTGAAAACACAGATTTTAAAAATTTTAACAAACTGCAATTGTGACGCCACTTTGACGTACTTCCGGAGTTCGCTCAAACTGTTTAATCAAATTATTTAATAGTGAGAACACGACTTAACGCTCGGTTTCATAATCAGATAAAGTGAACTTTAAATTTTAAGTTGGTGCCTTTATCAATAGCTAAGGCCATGATACTATAAATAAAGGCTAAGGCTAATAAATAAATGGCTAAGGCTACGCCGAGGCCGGCGTAGCTAAGCGGTAGTGTGCTTGGCTCGCGTGCCGGTGGTCCGGAGTTCAAATCCTACCGCCGGCAAGAACAACTAGACATTTTTAAAATTTTTATAGGCCCCAGGTCGACTCAGCCTGAATAAAATGAGTACCTTGGGTAAAACCAGGGGTAATAATAGGCGGTTGAAGCGTGGCACGCTGTTGAAGGTGGTTGAAGATGTTACCTTCCTTGTATACCGTAGGCCCTAGATATTCGCTCTGAGCGTTAACAAAGTGTCAAAACAAAATCGACCGACCTGCTCATGGTGGCGGTTTTTTGAAATTTTATCAGGACGCTTTGTGTATGTTTAAATGATACATTTAAAAAAAATTCCTTGTCACGCTAGTGATATTATGTATTAATATAAACAGAAAATAAAAACGCACTTAATCTGAAATAAATTCTTATATTTCCAATATTGATTATCAGTTTGATTTTGTATACATAACCTCACTATCGCAGTTTATGTCAATAAATCTTTATTAACAAAAAAGAAAATATTTTTGTTGCACTATAAATTACAGTATAAATTAATAACTAATGAATTCTAACAATTGTATTCGGTTATTATCACTACAAAATAAAATATTCAAGTTTAACAAAATAATCCCATAAGACTCAATGTTAAAACGTCCTGACAAAATCTGACAGTGTGTCACGTGACTGTAAGTAGAGGGGAGACGCACGGAGCCAATAGCAGACTACCCTGCTATACTCCCAAAGCCACGTGAGCGGTATAAAACGGGAGACTATTCATATTACCTTTATCAATGCAATAATTCATATGGGTAAATGTCAACGTTAAAGTGAACTTTAGTTGATGTTTAACACTTTAAAATTGACATTTACCCATAGGGCTTTTCATCGATTGGCATTTGTTTCGAGCTTCTGTCAGATGTTGTATAATCTGTGTACAATATTAATATACACGGATTATACAACATAAGACAGAAGCTCGAAACAAATGACTGTGAATGAAAAGCCCCATATGATAAGGTTACCAACTTAAAATTTAAAGTCCACTTTAACTGATTATGAAACCGCACGTAAGGAGGAAGATCTCTATACCTACTCTATACATTGAATCTCATCAGATATCAAATGCGTTATTAGTTGTATAGAAAGTGTCTAAATAATGTGCTCCTTGTTCAAGAATATCTCTATTTTTGACAATATCGAAAATTAATATACGGAAAATATGTTTATAAATAAAAATAAGTTTAAAATATTGTTTATTTATTAGGTATAATAAAAAGTGTTTTTCAACATTTACTCTGCGATAAAGTTTAAAATTCAAAACCCTCCAATGATTGACATACGCCTAAAAAGACTTTGGCCAGAAGCAGAAGACCAAGCTGCTAGGTCAATTCCAGAGAGTCGTCAATGGACGACACCTGCCACAAGCCAAGAATTTATAAAATATTCAGTGATGAGCGCGCTAATAACGGGCAAAATAACGTAAAAGAGAGAAAAGATAACACGTTGTGAAATAAAAAGAGATGACACTAGTAGAGATGTAAAATTATCAATAGGAAGCTATACTTAAATTTATATTACATAGTTTCTCACCTTTAGACGTCTGTGACAGGAGAATTTTATAAAATTGTGTAACAGTGGCACTTGTCATACTCCTTTCATACTAAAATTGTCTAAAGATGGTGAAGTATGTAATGTAATGTAAATTTATAGGTTCCTATCGATAGTTTAACACCTCTGCTAGTTTCAACTCTTTTTATTACACAACGTGTTATGTTTTCAATCTTTTGCGTTATCATGCGTAAGCAAGGTTTGATAATTGAATTGAGTTGAAGCTAGTTTCTATAATAAGAACATTCTTGCTGAATAGGTATACAGTATGATGAGTGCACTAAGAACAGGCAAAATAACGCAAAATACGGAAAACATAATACGTTGAGAGGTAAAAAGAGATGAAACTAGTAGAGGTGGAAAATTATCAATAGACATCTATAAATTTACATTATATTCATAGTTTCTCACCTTAAGACGTATCGGATGAGTTTGGCGACGTATAGGAGTCAAACTGTGGCAGGAAAATTTTATAAATTCTGTCATAATTTGACTCCGATACGTAGCCAAACTATCAATATAAGGTAAATTTCTAGGTTTTTATATATAATTTCCCACCTCTACTGGTTTCATATCTATTTATTTCACAACGTAATATGTTTTCCGTTATTTTGCCAGTTATTAATGTACTCATCACCGTATATTTTTACCACCAAACTCTGAACAATGTTATCTCGTTCAAATATTTTAATCTGTTTGTCCTTTGTCCAGTGTATGTTATTTGTATCGTTAATTTTAAGTAAATGTCTTCATTCTGGGAAGGTATACTTAGATCGAAAGTATGCTTGGGCAAGATAATATTAATAAATAACTATGCTCAATATTTGCATTTTATTTTTAAAAATAAAAAAATATACCTATATATAGGTGCATATTTGCCTTTAATCGGTTTAATAAATACATATATTATATATTCGATAGTTAATTTGTAAGTAAGGGGCTTATTGTTAAAATGTTAATAAATGGTGAACTTATATCTAATATGGAAAAAACATTAATCGAAGCCATCGAGATAAACTTCTAAATATTTACATTTATATGTAATATTTCAACCAAGTTCGTTGATTTAAATAAATATTGAAACTCAGGCAACACTGCTGATGGTAACAACAATTTGCATTAGAAGTAATTTTTTTCTCTCTCTGTTAATAGTTCTATCCCTTCTACTGGAGTATTATGAATGTACAAGTTGGCTAACTTGATAGACAGCTGATTATACAGTGTTGCCTTGTTGCCTAAGTTTCAGTATATATCGTTAAACCAATTATAATTTACTATTTTATTTGGCTATCAGCCACAATTTAAGTGTGAAATTAAATTTATTTGGCGTTTTATCCTAAGTTGCCATAAGAAAATAGCTTCAGAACAATACAGTATAAAATTGTTTGAAATAAGTTACGTTTTTAAGTAAATATTTATAAATAATATGTAATAATTCATCTCGATGGCTTCCATTAACGTTTTATTCACTTAGTAGGTATAACTTTCAGCATTTATTAACATTGTAATAATAAGCAGCTTACTTTGAAATTAACTATTGAACTTGTTATTTGAAAATTATCAATACAATTCTGATTGAAAACAAACATATTCTGTAACAAGTTGCTTATTTTGGAAGCTAGCTTATTTTCTGGGTTGCAAATTGCAATGCAATTATCAAACCTCGCTACCGTATCCGTATCAGCGATTTAAAGGACGAATCCTGCTTTGTTTTATTTCTTATATTCAATCTTTTATATTTTGAAACAAGGTGGATAACAGAAAACAAACGTAATTTTTAAAATGTGGTTGCATTAAAAAACAACGTGTACTACTTATATAGGTATTTATGGACAAACTAGGGATTCCAAAAAGGTAATTTGCATGATAATAATGACGATTGGGTACGTAGATCTTATCAAACAAGAAAATACAGAACGATATTAAATATATAGATCAGGGGTTCTCAATCTTTTTGAGTCATGTACCATCAAATACTTTTTATTACTTTTGGTACCACCTAACTGAAATACCTATCTAGCTAGGTGATCTAATTAACTATAATAGTGGTGATGATTTTGGCTGTTTCTGCGTTTTGCTGTACCACCTCAAATAATGATATGTACCACCAGTGGTACATGTACCTACCACAGATTGAGAACCGCTGATATAGATAGAGTGAGATCGTCAGACAGAATAAGTCTTCTTAACCAGTGTTCTCAGACCTCCTGAAATTTCAGGAGACCTACTGATGGCGACCCTCGCCTACTGATCTACTGATGGCGTCCTTAAACCTCCTGATGAAGTGATAAAATTCTGAAAATCATCTGGTTTTGTTCCAACTCGATACAAAACCGTTCTTGAATGATTACGAGGATGCGCAGTAACGAAAAATGTGTTACTGCGCAGCATTATTCGTCATTGCGCATGCGCGTAACGATTCAAGAACGGTTTTGTATGGAGTTTGAATTTTTCAGAATTTTATCCTATTTCATTTTTTTTTATTTTTATGCTTTAGCCGCCATCTAGCGTTGCCACAGCCGTCCCTTACAGATTTTATAGAGTTGCATGCCTACCTATAAACGTAAAAATACTCCACCAACTGATTCTACTGATTTTTCGTGGCGACATCTAGTTGCCTATCTATAAACGTAAAGACTGAAACTACAGAATTCTACCAATTTTTGAGGCGAGCGAGTCTCCTGAAATCTCCTGATCGTTCGTGGCGACACCTCCTGATCCTCAAAAAAGTCATCTGGGAACACTGTTCTTAACAGACCTTAAGCTGCGACAGAAACATCCTGTTATGGCTGTTACTCATCTCATACTAATGGCACCAGTGGCGCACCCAGGGGGTGGTTTGGGTGTTAAAACCCCTCCCACCGGCCACCAGTACATACAAAGAATAGTAGGAAAATGTAACTTGTCTTTAACAAACATACAAAAAAATTGCTGTGTAATATGTAAAAAAAGTAGAAAGAGGCTTTTCATCGATTGTCATTTGTTTCGAGCTTCTGTCATGTGTCACATAATATTAATATATCTACGTCATACGTCTTTGGTTTGTATCATTGGCAATACCAATAACGTATGACGTAGATATATTAATATTATGTGACACATGACAGAAGCTCGAAACAAATGACTGAATGAAAATCCCCATGAACGATCACATCAATCACTTATTTTGTATTTGCTGTCTTTTTCTATAAATAACAAACTTTTGTTATAGAAAAAGACAGCAAATACAAAATAAGTATTTAAGGTCAAATGTCTTCTTCTTTTTTTTTCTCAAAATGTCATTTTATGCGATTTTACATGATTTGGTGTTTATTTAAACAAATTTGCATTTTACATCGTAAAGTATCAATGAAAAAAAATATATTTTAGTAGAAGGGACTCAAAAATATCATTATATGGCATTATAACAAGTTATTTTGATGGAAAATCAGTTTTTGATCAAATTTTATAGTGTATAAAACGTTTAAATATCGTTTTTCTACAACCGTGTTAAAAATGCAATTTTTAGCACTCCATACGATCGTTATGCCACTTTAAGGCACTAGTGCTTTAAAATTTGTATGGCACTGCAGTTCGTATTGACCGTATAGGCAATTTTGATGTAATGTCAGAAAAATATAAAAATGGAATGTCAGTCAAGTTCAAGTAAAAGTTTTTGTGGATATTGCCCTGTAATTACGTTTGTAGAAAAAATATTGTATGATATGCGTGTTAAAAAGTACATTTTTAAGGCACTCATGTGAATTGCAGAACTCGCTTCGCTCATTCTGAAAACTTTCACATGCGTGCCTTAAACGTGTACTTTTAACACTGATATCATAAATAACTATTTTTACATTTTCCTCCATTCCCAAAATACATTATAATCGATTTGGCTGAAAATATGCCCACAGATAGACTTTAAGTGGTTAGAATGATTTGAATTAGAAAAGAAAGTAATCGTTTTCGTTTTGATTCAATTCGAGTCTCTTGCCATCCTCTGACACCGTGTTTCGGGGTCTCTACCCCTTATCAAAGAGGCTATGCAAGTAGACTGAACTGAATCAACTCGAAACGAAGAAGAACTGCATATATTAAAATATCTGCAGCAGAGTGTGGTTAGACTATCCTCTAACGGGGAATGACAAAATGAATAAAAATAAATTTCGACCAAGAGTCAGGATTCTGTTAACCGAGATACGATAGTACACTTCGCGTCAAAAAAAAACTGGTACAACTCTTATAACCGAAAATCGTGTTTTTCAAGTTGTGTAAGTTGATCTTGTCACAAGTGTCATTCCAATTTCTAGGGCAAAGTTGCCAGTTCAACGAAAATCTAGGTAAAAACGGGGCTGTGCAACAGACCGCATTTTTTAATACACTAAAAACTAAAACAATTGTAATTTTCCGTCATCTAAATTAAGTATCCATACATTGATTCGGTTTTTATTATAATTTATAAAAATATTTCAATTCAAAAATAATGATAGATAATAAATCTTGGCATGACTTTAAATTATTATGTTTAATGTCAAATCGAGAGGTGTGATTGGTTTCTCGTAAATTGTAGGACAAAACTGCATTAAGTTGTGTAGAATACATAAAACACACTGGAAAAATGAAAAATTTAATTTGAAATTAATACAAAATGAATAACTTTTACAGTGAACAAGTGTGTAATTTAAATATATGTATTACAATTATTCGAAATATACATTTTAAACGTTATTTTTTTGTATTTAGATTTAGTGCAATTGCGTTATCTGTGATGGCAACAACGAAGTGATTCACGAACAATAATTGTCAGTTTGAACACAGGTTTACATTGGGAAAAAAAGTGTACCAGTTTTATATGACGCGAAGTGTACCAAGCGGCGCCGCTAGGAGGAGCATTGAATTACATTACAATACAAAGTCAAAATACTCAAAAGTATAATTAGTCCAGTCGGGATAGCATTTGACCTTGCATTCCGAGCTGCTCAAAATTTTATTTTTCTTATCTTTAGGGGGGTCAAAAGTAGTCTAAATTTAAAATCGCGAATGAATTCCTCCGTTACGTTAGCCACCATCTTGATTTTAAAGGAGAACCGTTTTTGTACAATATCTCCGCCATTTTTAACTTTCCACAAAAATGGTAGAAACTGAAATTGTTAAAAATAAATCATATTTACAATTATTACAATTTCTTTTTAAAAATTTTTGTCGTGAGGTCGATATTTTCTGAGTTAATTATACTTACAGTAACCGCCTATATTTTTGACCATGATATTGCATGTAACTTTTTTATTATTGTAATATAATTCAAATCCTTCTAACCACTTAAAGTCCTATGTTTTGGCTATCTGTGGGCAAATTTTCAGCCAAATCGATTATGATGTACAGTCGAACCCGCTTATTAGAATACCTCTTAAAGGAATATCCCGGTTTAAGGAATAGAAATTTGAGGTCCCGAAACATTTATAGTAGCAACCAATGATCGGTTATTAGAATATCCCGGTTATAGGAATACTTTTACTTGGCACAAAGGCTATTCCAATAAGCGGGTTTGACTGTATTTTGGAAATGAAGGAAAATGACGGTATTTTAACGTTTTCTACACTATAAAATTTGATCAAAAACCTGTTTTGAATCCAAATAACTTGTTACCTATACCTATAATGCCATATAAATGACATTTTTGAGTCCCTTGTATTAAAATAGTATGTTTTCCATTGATACTTTACGATAGAAAATGCAAATTTGTTTAAATAAATACAAAATCACTATAAAATCGCTTAAAATAACAATTTGAGAAAAGAAGAAGAAGACAATTCGACCTTAAATGTTTTATTTCTACATCTCTCAGATGCTATATATATACAAATTTTCAGACAAATCGGAGATCCAAAAGTTTTTTTGATCCAAAATTGAGTGATTTGAAATGGAATCACCCGTAATTATATGGTATAAGTTCTTGGCTTGTGGCAGGTGTCGTCCATTGACGATTGACGACTCTCTGGAATTGACCTAGCAGCTTGGTCTTCTGGCCAAAGTCTTTTTAGGCTTAGGAGTCTGTCAATCACTGGAGGGTTTTGAATTTTAAACTTTATCGCAGAGTAAATGTTGAAAAATACTTTTTATTGTACCTATTATATTATATAAACCATGAAATATTATTCTGGTCCAGATAATAAAAATATTATTTATAACAATTATTAAAGCTAATTGGCTGTCCCCATAGCCATAATTTCCACAAAAAGAAGAAAAAAAATAAAAAAAGTCCTACGTATTACTACACCCTTCCTCGAGGCACTTACGAAATTTTTTCAAAATTGCAAAATTTTTCATCAAGTTAATTATCGCGAAAAAGGATATAATGTGAGATTCTATCTAACGGCGCGACTACTCGCGGGTTAAGTACAGTACATAGTCTAGCTAGTTATATTTGTCTGTCGTGCGAGTGTGAGCGTATCTACCAAGAGGTGGGTTTAATGGAACGACAGTGACACAGAGGCGGCAGCCATCATATGCTAGAGAGAGAAAGCTAAGCGCCGGTAAAGAGAGATAAATAGACCACCGACCCGAACTTCTCCGCGTTAGGCTATTTTTCGGACCTGGCCTAATCTATTGTGTTATTATATCTATGGTGAGAACACGACTTTTAAAAATATTTCAAAATCAAAATTAGCCAAATCAATCCAGTCTTTCTCATAGTTATAAAATAAAAAAAAAAGTACGAGTCAGAAAACGTTGGTTGTCAAATAAAATTAGAGGATGCCAGAAAAAAATTGAGTGCAGCGACTGTACAGGGCAATTGATTGTATCCCCCGTCGCATGGCGAAGGAAAAAATCACCAGTTTTATATAATAGTATCATTGCTTAAAAAAAGAAATTCCTTTTTAAAAAATGATAGTATAATTATTATAATATAATATAATATAATAATTATAATAGTATTATTAGGTAGGTATAAAAAACTCTACGAGAAAAAGTAACTTTTAGACCTGACAACAATGCATATAATAAGACATATGTTTTAAGATGCTCAGTTGCCAATAGTGTGATCTGACTTAGTCTCCTTGGATTATATTAGTCCTAATATCCACAACAAAGAAATATATTACAATTCTTATTATCACGAATAATCTTTACATTCTCTAGATAGCAACAAATTTAACTATAACCGCTTTGTGTGATTATAATGTAAAAATCAATTCTGAGTTTTCTAGGTCAGAACTTATAATTTATTACTTATTCAAAATCGCGCAACACTGTAAGAAAAAGATTCGTTCTAAGAGTAAAAAGCTTGCAAGAATTTTGATGAGATTGAAGAGTGACTGTCCTTGAAAATTTTTCAAATAATTAATACAAAATTATCTGCTAATGACTAAACCCTGGAAATGTGTGTCCTTTCGTGAGCAATTTGTTAACTTTCAGATGGTATAAATATATTTCAGAAATACTAGCCGTAACATAGTAATTTAGCAAAACTCGGGAAGGCACTGATTTCACAGTAGGTTTAAAATTTTTACCGCGCTAAAGAACTGGGCTCCTGTTAGATATAAAAATTTTAATGGACTGCGCGTGCGTGGTAATGTTATTGCAACTTTAATAATTATTTTCAGTGCAAAAAAAGCCTGATCAATGTTCAAAATAGGTGATCATTGCTCAGCGCTTTATTTCCTATCGAATACAGTCATTTGTTTTAAAGATTTCGATCAATGAGGTGCCAACATCTTCTTTTTCGTCCTTGAATTTTCAACCCTTAATAAAAAATAAACTACAGGTGATCAAAATCTGAAACCTAGTGATCATTGCTGTACAAACCGTGAGCAAAAGGATGGTATAATTATTTTTACGAAATTCGATCAATGAGGTGCTAACATCTCATAACCCGTGGGAGCCCCTGATCGGAAGCTCGCTCTGTCGGCCACTGCCACACGATTCGCAGAAGCGCTGACCTTGGCGCGACGTCTGTTTGTTTACGAGTTTACGTCCTGACTCACTACCATTCCCATATACCCCCTTCGTCACAGGTTTCAATTGCAATTTTCGGCAGTTCGAGTTTAAATAGGACGTTGAACACAGCTTTGGTGTTATTCTGTTGTTTACTTTCAGTTTTTAGTAGCTGTTATGTGATTAATTAAGAAGATTCTGAAGTTTTAACTATTTAGAATGGGAAATAAGCCACAATATTATAAAAAAATGATTTTTATTAACGTTTTGATGCCCAAATCGGGTGCCGTTGTCAAAATACAAAATACTATTAATATAAACAAAAATGTTGTTGCTTAGTAAAAAAAATTCTTCTAATAATTTATTTAATTTGACTCATTTATATCGGCAATTCAGATACATATGATACATTTTAAAGTAGAAGACTTTAAAATGATATTGCCAATATTTATGAGTTGCGTTCCTGGGACGACTTTACTGAAAGATAGTTCATTCGATTACATGAAATCAACCCCAACTCAAGAATATCCGTCACAAAAAAATCATAGCATGTGATCTGTCTTTAAAAAGACAACCACATGCAACGGTGACATTAAAATTCTCGCGTTAGTGACATTAAAATGTCACCGTTGCATGTGGTTGTCTTTTTAAAGACAGATCACATGCTATGATTTTTTTGTGACGGATATTCTTGAGTTGGGGTTGATTTCATGTAATCGAATGAACTATCTTTCAGTAAAGTCGTCCCAGGAACGCAACTCATAAATATTGGCAATATCATTTTAAAGTCTTCTACTTTAAAATGTATCATATGTATCTGAATTGCCGATATAAATGAGTCAAATTAAATAAATTATTAGAAGAATTTTTTTACTAAGCAACAACATTTTTGTTTATATTAATAGGAGTATTGCAGCCTTAAGTATTAAACCGCTGCAGCCATTGTGGCTCGTTAGGGGAGGAAGCAAAACATTCATTTTTGGCTTAGACATGTAGTAATTAATGAGCAAAAAATACGTACTTGGTTTTAGCCCTATAAACTGGTTATTTTCACTTTTTGTGGATTCCGGGGAATGATGATAACGGTAGGGGTTGAAGGGGGTGAGTTTGTAAATTCTTGTAAACTCAATCTTTCAGCAATTAATTAGCAATAAAATATGCCGCCGGAAGCTACCTTATATCTACTTTCGTTCCGGAAATATGAATGTTGGCTATTCTAGCTTAATATTAAGCTGAAATGGCCACCTGTTTCTCTGAAGGGGATGAAGCAATAAATTTTTGTTTTGCGTAATAAATTAGCAATTAATTAGCAATAAAATAGGCCACCGGAAGCAACTCTCTATCTACTTTCGTTCCGAATATATGAATGTTGGCCTTTCTAGCTTAATATTAAGCTGGAATGGCCACCTGTTTCTCTGAAGGGGATGAAGCAATAAATTTTTGTTTTGCGTAATAAATTAGCAATTAATTAGCAATGAAATAGGCCACCCGAAGCAACACTCTATCTACTTTCGTTCCGGATATATGAATGTTGGCCTTTCTAGCTTAATATTAAGCTGGAATGGCCACCTCTGAAGGGGATGAAGTAATAAATTTTTGTTTTGCGTAATAAATTAGCAATTAATTAGCAATAAAATAGGCCGCCGGAAGCAACTCTCTATCTACTTTCGTTCCGGATATATGAATGTTGGCCTTTCTAGCTTAATATTAAGCTGGAATGGCCACCAGTTTCTCTGAAGGGGATGAAGCAATAAATGTTTGTTTTGCGTAATAAATTAGCAATTAATTAGCAATAAAATAGACCACCGGAAGCAACTCTCTATCTACTTTCGTTCCGGATATATGAATGTTGGCCTTTCTAGCTTAATATTAAGCTGGAATGGCCACCTGTTTCTCTGAAGGGGATGAAGCAATACATTTTTGTTTTGCGTAATAAATTTGCAATTAATTAGCAATAAAATAGACCACCGGAAGCAACTCTCTATCTACTTTCGTTCCGGATATATGAATGTTGGCCTTTCTAGCTTAATATTAAGCTGGAATGGCCACCTGTTTCTCTGAAGGGGATGAAGCAATAAATTTTTAATTTGCGTAATAAATTAGCAATAAAATAGCAAAAAAATGTGGTGTGTCTCATGGCTCCCTTATGAAATGGTCTTTCTAGCTTAATAGACATTCTACATGAATTAAAAAAGTAGTCAGCTACCTGAATATTTCAGTTAGATATTATGAAAATGATGTAACAGTGTGAAGTAGCTTCAGTGAAATAACAGTTAAAAAATAACGGCTACTGCTATCGCAACACATTCCTATCTTATACTAGTGCAAATTGCAAATTATACATAATCATAATTTTTCATTTTCGGAGGTACCGCAGACGTTCGGAAACAATTAGCGTCTCTTTGCAAAGACAATGACGTCGACTTTGCAAAGTAACAAGACACTTACTCAACACACACACTACACATTACTCCCCTGACTTAGTGATAAGTTATACAATTACGTGGCTAAAGGTTCTAGTTCTAAACCAAAGCCAGAATCAGAGAGAAAAAAAAATTTTTTCATTTTTATGTAAAACATTCTGTGTTTATTTTCACCGGTCAAAAGTGAATTCATACCATACTGTGATCAGTGTGATTTTTGTTCTTCTCACTTGTGTAAAATATTATTTTTTATAAATTCTATGTTCCTCATTTTAATACATTTCCAAACAATACATTTCTTATTTAAGGGACCGTTCAAGTATTACGTAACGCAGGTTAGGGGGGGTCAAAAATCTTCAAAAATTGCGTTACGTAAGGGGGGAGGGGGGGTCAAAAATCTTCAAAAATCGCGTTACATAATGCTTGAACGCTCCCTAAATAAAAAATTCTGCTTGCATTTTTTTTTTCGCAAAAATGGTACATGTTTGAAGGGCGGCTACTAGAGAATTGCCTAGGGCGGTAATTGACCTAAACGCGGCCCTGCTAACAGTTAACAAACCTTTAAAAACAGAAAGGCACAGAACGTTAACAATTCTGGTCGATACTTTAAGAGTTATTTGTCAACCAAGTGGGCGGTATGCACAGCGCAACATAAGAGAGATGAGATTGTTTAATGGAGGCTTTGTGATGTTTGGGGGTGGAATTTCCTTGACAGTAAGTATGGCTTTGGTGTCTACGTGGAGGCTCTTTAAATAGCGAGAGGTCCATTGCACAGAGAGGTCTATTTCTTTGAACACTCTGTTCCTTTCGCACTAGATATAGGAAATAATTTCATCTTAGTGGTATGATAAGACATGCTCACGTATCGCATGTCGTCAGTTAAAACACATATTACAGAGTAAAACCGTCTAGGTTCTTTGTTATTAAAGATATCACAGAAATATAAAAAATAAAATGTTCACAAGATATATGAGACTACAACATAATTTCGATATATACCAACCTTTGTACCTTTTCCCCCCCATTTATGGTGTCTTAAACACTTAAACTTTTGTTTCAGTTAAAACACACGTTAAAGAATAAAACCTTTTTTTTGTTTTTAAAGATATCAGGGACATTCTTCTTCTTCTTCTCGTTGTCCTTATGCCCTATAAGAGCGTCGGACTTTGGTATCACCTATCCATCTTTTACCCATTTCTTCCACGCCTTCCAGTCTCCTGCCATTTCCTTCATCTATTGCACTGTTTTCCCTCTCTTTGTCCCGATTTCCTCGATCTGCTCCATCCACCCCTTTCTAGGTCTGCCCCTTCTTCTTTTCCCCTGTCTTTTGGCATCTGTCACCTTCTTTACTAGTCTGTTCTCATTCATCCTAGTTATATGTCCAAACCAATTCAGTTTTCTTTTTTTAATTTTTTTCTCTATTGGTTCCTGACTTAGCACGTTTCTGATGTTTTCGTTCCTTTCCCTGTCCATCTTCGTCTTTCCAGCTATTTTTCTCAGCTGCTTCATTTCTGCTGCATTTATGGCACTTTCATGTCTTTTATTTGTGACCCATGTCTCGCTTGCATATAGAAGAGTTGGTACTGTGATTGTATTATATACATGCATTTTTGTTTCCTGGCTGATTTCCCGTTTTCCCAGTATCGTGTATTATTAATCGCATAATATATTTTCGTAGCTTTCTTTGTCCTATTTGCAATTTCTAGATCTAGCTTCCCGTCATTAGATATTATCGTGCCCAGGTACTCGTAGGCCGTCACCCTCTCCAATTCTTGTCCTTTACAGAACACTCGTGTTTCGCCTTCAATCTCCTTCTCCTGCTGACCTATTTTCATCGTCTTGCATTTGCTGATGTTTATTTCTAAGTTCATTTTCTCTATTTCCTCAGTCCATACATCAGTTAGTCGCTGCATCTTTCTCGGGTTGTCTGCTAAAAGAACGACGTCGTCCGCATACAATAATCCTTCTATCATAACTGGTGTTAGGTGCGTGTAGCCTATTATTGTTTTTAAGTGGTTTGTTCTTCTTTTTACATTTTTAAATAATTTATCCATAATTATGACGAATAGGAGTGGGCTTAGGCTATCTCCCTGTTTTATACCCTTGTTCATCCTAAATTCTGGTGATCTGCTACCTCCCATTTGTATTTTTCCCACCACTCTGCTGTATGTACTTTTAATTATCTCTAATAGTTGTCTCGTTATTCCCAGCTCCTCCATAGTATTCCACAATACTTTCCGGTCTACTGAGTCGAACGCTGCTTTAAGGTCTGTGAAGGTCATATATATGTTTGTTCCCCGATCATTATTTTTTTCTATTATTTTTCGTAGTATGCTTATGTTGTCTACTGTTTGCCTTTTGGCTCTGAATGCTGTTTGTTCGTCTTCAAGTTTTTCTTCTACATCTGTTCTTAATCTTCTTTCTATTATTCTCGTATATAGCTTGAACACTACTGATGAGAGGCATATATCTCTATAGTTTCCACAGGTGGATTCTTCTCCTTTCTTGTGAATTGGGATCAGTAAGTTTTCTTCCCATTCTCTCGGCATTTTGTTTGTTCTCCACGCTTCTCTCAATATTTCCAGCAACCACTTCTTTCCCTATCCATTTTATCATTTCGGGATCAATTTTATCTGCTCCGCTCGCTTTTCCTATTTTTATTCTACTTATCGCTTCTTCCAATTCTTCTGTACTTATTTCTTCCATTTGGTATTCGTCTGCTGCTGTCTGTTCTATGGTTCCCTCTGTCTCTATTTCTTCACTTTCTTCGCCCATATATTTCTCTTCATAATATTCTCTCCATACCTCTAGTATCTCTGTTGTATTTGTCTGTAGTTTGTTGTGTTTGTTTTTTACTCCTCTGAGTTCTTTTCTTTTTTTTTCCTCTTAGGCTCCTTACTTTATTCCAGAAGCATCTGTTATTGTCTCTGTGATTTTGGTTTAGTGATTCACCGAACTTCTTCCAACTCTCTTTCTTTCCTTTTCTAACTAGTTCTTTCACTGTGTTTCTGTGTTTTTGGTATTCTTTTTATCTTGTTCCTCTCTTGTACTATTGTATTTTTTCCATGCCTTTTTCTTTTTCCTCACTTCTTCCTGTATATCTGCATTCCACCATTCCGTCTTTTTGTTTAATTTTTTGACTGTTAGATTTCCGCGTATCTCTTCTGCTTTCTTCATTATTATCTCTTTAAATTTTTTCCATTTTTCCTCCATATCCATTTCTATTTTCTTTCTCTCCTCCATTTTGAACCCCTTATCAGTTTCTTCTTGATATCTCCTTTTCTTTTGCTCATCTTTTAGCTTTTTTATGGCTATTCTGCTGTATTCTTTGTGTTCTGGTTGTACCGGTTTTCGCCATGTCATATCTGCCATTACCAGTCTGTGATCAGTTCCGATCTCTGCTCTCTGTTCTGTCCAGACTTGTTTTATATTTTGTTTCATTTCTTGCGTGTAGACTACGTAATCTATTATGCTTTTTTGCATCTCTGCTTTCTGCTATAAATGTATATTTATCTTGTAGTACTTGCTGTGTAAACGAGTTTCCTATTAATAGGTCATTTGTCTGGCCGAATCTGATCATTTTAATTCCATTTCTGTTTAGTATCTCTTCACCATGTCTTCCCATGCCCCCAAGTCCTTTGTTTTCATCTTTCCCTATCCTTGCGTTCCAGTCTCCCATTAACACTACTCTTTCACATTTTTCTCTTATCTCATCTTGGGTATTCTGTAGTTCATTGTAGAAATCTTCCATTTTTTCTTCTTCTGTTCTTTCCGTTGGTGCATATATTTGCACTATGTACCATTCCTCTTCCATTTCTATTTTTATATACATTATTATCGACGATATTGGTTTGAAATCTGATACTCTTTTTTCTATTGTCTCTGTGACTACTATGCCTACTCCTTCTTTCGCTCTAAGTTCTTTGTCTACCCCGGAGTAATACATCGTGTAATTTTCTGATATTTTTTCTTTTCCTCTTCCACATTTCTTTGTTTCGCTAATACCTATTATTTGCATTTTAAATTCTTTCATTTCTTGCTCTAATCAGGGATATTCAAAAACAAAATTTTTACAGAACATAAGACTATAATACGATTTTGATGCATACTCAACTCACACTTGTAACAGTTGTAACTTGTCCTCCCTACAGGGTGTCTCAAACTTAACATAAGAAAACCATTTCTTTTCTTCCACCCGGTATACCTACGTACAAAGAAGAAGTTTGAGTAAACCTTTGCCCAACTGTGTAAATACCAAAGAAATATATAAAATAATAAAAAAAATAGTGGAATCCGTTAATCTGTTCAGGAAAAAATCAACTATGAAAATGAGCATAATAGGGAACTTGCACTAAAAATTTTTTTGCATAAAATTGTTAATTTATGTTTTAAAATGGTATATTCAAAATATTACGTCTTAACAATGAATAGTGTACGTACAACATAATATGGTCAAAGTTCCGCGCCTAAAATTTCCGTTTCAAACAACTTCAAAAGCTAGACGTTTTGGGGCCTGACGTCACAGGCCACTCGTATCGTTTTCCCGTTCGGTGGGCTATTTATTGCATTTAATGCAGTTTGTTGCCCATAGATAAATAATATAGTTGAAATATCTTGTTTTACTCTCTGGCAAAAATGATTTTTTCTGTGACAGACAAAATATTAACATTTTATCTCTGTTGACATGTATCAAAAAGTTCTTTTTTATGAAATTACTTTTGTCGTTTCTTGTGTTGAAGAACAAAGAAGAAACAAGTAACTTAGAAATAAACCAAACTTTTAGTAATAAAAGTAAGAGTAACTAAAAAGTATTGGTGCTACTATAGTATGCGGTCTACAGTCGGGTTTCTACTATAGCTTGCGGTCTACCGAGGGATGCGGTGTAAGTATAAGCCGAGATGATAAATATATTAACTTGTAAAATTACAATAATGATTCTTCTTATTTATGCGTATTAATAACTTTGTAAAGAAGGATTTTGTTGGCTATGTACACGTTCTATCGGTCCGTCTGCTAATCACCATAATCTTTTCTCAGAAGGCTTTGAACACAATAATGAAAGGCTCCAGTAGGTACTAATAAACATTACAATAAAATATAATCTTTATTATAATGCAAATTACACCGTAATCTTTTCCAGGATATACGAAATCCTTCGATTAGAGGTAGGTAGATAAAACCCACGGGGTAAACCGTATACTACAATATAATGGTACCAAACTATTGTTATAAACGGTTTAAACATGCTTATTAATAACTCTTACTTATTTGCCTTGACACCTCGCATTTCTCCAATAGAATAGCTTTCACTACTTTTTATAAAAGTTGCCACCATGAAGACATCAATGGTAGGTAAGTTAGTCAGATTGACCTTTTGAAAAACCCTCGTCCGTTATATTATGCGTTTTAAACTCTTTACAAAGTAGCACTCAACTTTATCAATTTCAGTTTAAAACTAAGCTGATTGGGGAACTACTTATTACAATATATAAGATGAACATAAATAATACCTAGGAATTTTCCATTAAAGACGATTAAAATGTAATATACCCGTGATACCTACCCTAATCGCGTTGTTTCCGACTGCTAGGCCCGGTTGACCGTGGCCCGTGACGTCGAACCAATAGAAGGACGTTCAAGAGCCTCCTAAGATATTTGAATTTTACAGCATTTTCAAAGCGTCGTAATTAGCGTACGGGTTAAAAATATTTGTTTTTTTCGCATGCAAGCGTTTTAAGATCATGTTACCTTATGTTTTTTAATATCATTTTAATATTTAAAAATTTATGCAAGTTCCCTATTTTCTATATCCCTAACTTATGTCTCGCAGTAGCGCAGTACCTATACATCGTTTTATTTTGTGTCTTGTGCTTATTATTCAGAATTCTTATATGACCTTCTACTCCACTGATGTTGTTAGTCCATTGACATACCGCGAACAGGTAAGTGGAAGAAATATTCTCGAGCCGCGAGAACACCTTTAGTAGAAGTGAAAGGCCATCAGCTTTTAGATCGCAAAAGTTACCGCGGTGGTTTATTATCATTTCATTCGCGATCTACTTACCATACGGGACAGTATTTCGACGACAAAATATGTTTTCGGCTTGTGTTTCTGTGGTACTGTTTCTATTTTTCAACAACTGGATGTGTGATGCTTCTACAGGTAATATCTTTTGTGTAGTTACTAACATTAGTTTGTAACTAATGTTGTCCAGGTTACAAGTTTATATTGAAGTGAGAGTGTGCGAATTGGGTGACTTCAAGAGTTCGTCGCTATTGTCTTCTTTTTCAATCTCTTTTTTTCTAAGGCTGTTGTAGAATATTAAAAATATACTATAAGCTTGTGCAAAAACAAGATGTTACGTTTTATTGTAAATGAGCTCTAAATATTCACTTATAATATTTAACAGGACTGATTTGGGTGCTTTTGTCTACTAATATATTTCTTGTACTAACCTACTATTATACTAGGATTTAATAGGAATTAATAAGTAACTCCATTTGATGTACCTGTATTTAAAAAAAGTATTCAATAATACAGTTATATATTTATGATAGACAGTTATGTTTAAGGTGAATTCAAAGCATATCCATAATTCCACAACTTTCTAATCTATCCGCAGATAAGACGAAATTTAAACTAAGATGAGACAGGATGATTTGATAAGATAATACAGCCAAATAAAATAAGTACAAGTACATTCACATACTTATGTATAATGTTCATGTACGACATTTTTTTGTTGTTGTTTTAATAGGGAATTCCTGCTAATCATCAGAGTTCGAGCCATCATTTTTGCATCTACCTATCGTTTTTCAAGGGCATTGACGGGTTTTTTGAATTGACTATCGGTTTGCTGTCATTTTTCAGATCTCCTTTCTGTTGCTGTTTTAGTGTTGATATTTATCAAATCGCTATCTCTGCTATAGATTGCGCATTTTTGTCATATTTTGCGACTTATATTTTAACTTTTGTTGTGTTCTATCTACTCTACGTCTAGGGTTTCCAATCCCGCAGCCTGAGTTCAATCTCGGTATTTGCGGGACTAAGAATTTTCAATCCCGCGGGATCTCGGTATTTGCGGGATCCCGCATATTGAAAATAGTCATATTTATATAAGGCAAATAAATCAATAAATTAATCAACTAAGTCCACATTTATTTAAGTATTACTATTAGTATGAGATCAAAACTGTTTAAAACAGTAACAAATACAGGAAAAACAAAAAATCTAATATCAAAAACAAAAATCAAAAAATTAATATAGTTTACTAATTTAGTTGCTATATTACTTAGATATAAGTTACTATTACATTAATAAACGTCAAATACGGTTGCATCTAAAATAGCTCCAGAAAAAATTAATTTTTTAGTAGTTTAACTTAAATTAATTTTATAGTGGTTTTAATTATCATTGATAAGAAGTTTCAGTCCTATGGGTTAAACAGCCTAGGCTTCTTTTCACGGTGTTTAACTTTTGTGTGAACAGTTTAAAATTTGGCCATGGTTAAACGTACCTAAATATTGACATTCAGCTCGCAGTTTTTGTGACAATTAAAACATTTAAATTTCATCGTGGGTAAAAACATTTACATATTGTAGAATAGTGATACAAAAGTGAAAATATTCTCCCCAGATGGGGGAGAATATAAAAAAGACGCCAGTGTGCGAACTAAATACTGCTGAAGTTATTAGTGATAGTAATCAAGACATGGATACAGGAACTATCACCACAAATTCTTCTGCTACAAGGGAGGTAAAACTTTTTAATATTAATTGTAATAGTTACGACTTTCAAAATTGTTGTGTTTATGTTGAGAAGACCAATGATCAGAATATTTCCCGTTTGCATCCAATGGTTGTTGCAGATATTTTACATCAAAAATTAAAGATTAATAATATTAAGCAAATTAAAAGTATAGGAAGAAACCGTGTTAAAGTAATCCTCAAATCTATTTTGGATGCAAACAATTTAGTCAATAATAGTCACTTAAAGGACGATAATTTAAAAGCGTACATTCCAAATCACCTCTTGGAAATCAAAGGACTGATACGCGATGTTGATACCAAATATAATATTGACTATTTGAAAAAATATATGAGCTCTAGTTCACCAATTATTGATATTAAAAGAATGCACAGGAAAGTAGAAAAGGATGGAAATACAGAATACGTCCCTAGACGTAATGTTATAATTACTTTTGAAGGCAACTGTTTGCCAAACTATGTTGTGATAAATTATGTATTTTTCCAAGTGGAAAAATTGTTGGGTAAAGTGACGCAATGTTATAAATGCCTCAAATATGGACATATTTCTAGACAGTGTAAAGGTACACAGGAATACTGTATACAATGTGGACAAATTAAAAATGACATACATACATGTGATGAAACAAAAAAGTATTGCATACACTGTAAAACTGATAAGCATATATCGATCTCTAAAAACTGTCCTTTTTTCGAACATCAAAAAAAAATAAAAAATATCATGATTGAACATAAAATCTCATATTTGGAGGCAAAAAATTTGAGTGACTCATCATTTTCTGGTCTTATTTCTAATAACAGATTTGAAATATTGTCAAATTCAGACAAAGAATTTCCAAAATTAACTAACTCCTCTGAAGTTAGTACATCTCCTTATTTCAAGCCATTGAGGCCTCACCTACAGAAACCCAAAAGTTTTAGCCAACCAAGCTGTAGTACATCAAGCACTGAGTATAGTGCAAATAAAAAAAGAAAAGTATCATCTCCAACTTCCGAAGATCCTACACCATATCTCATCCCTTTCAGATTTGGACCGTCTCAACCTTTACCTCCCTTAAATAAGGAAAGTTTTCCTAATACAGACAATGATAAAAATAAGTTAGTAGATTCCTTAGTACTTCTTTTCTCAAGTTTTATTCAAAATATTAATTGTTTAGAAGAGGCAAAATCACTTGACATGAATTTGTTAGCCAAAGGTATTAATAATGTTCTAGATAATATTTTAAAAAATAACTCATCTAATGACGAACAAATCTAAACTCAAAATAATACAATGGAATGCTCGATCAGCTGTTGCTAACAAAAACAGCCTTATTAACTTTTTAATAACCGAAGATATTGACATAGCTTTAATAAGTGAAACTTGGTTTAAACGGGATGTTGTATATATTTATAGAGGTTATAATGTGATACGCGAAGATCGCGATGACGGCTATTCTGGAGTTGCTATTTTAATTAAAACTGGTATTCCTTTTGAGCGCATAACAATTAAAAAAAATTATATTCAAGACTTGCTTGCTTGTGGTATTAAAATCAACTATAAACAAAGTTATTTAAGTTTACTCTCTGTATATAGGTGCCCAAAAACTAAAACCAAAACCGAAGATTGGGATAAGTTATTTTCTCAACTAAAACACCCTTGTATCATTGGAGGAGATATGAATGCACATAATTCTTTGTGGGGCTCATATAAAAATGATAATATAGGCCATCAAATTGTGGAGACAATTCAGAATTTAGATTATGTAGTAATGAATAATGGACAACCAACTTGCCAAACGAGTCCAGGAAACTCAGATTCCATGATTGATGTCACGTTTTGCTCACCATCCCTTTTTGATAAAACTTCGTGGTCTGTAGATCTTGATACCTTGGGATCAAATCATTTCGTTATAAAGGTTGTGATCGATGTCTTGGGAACTAATGCTAATACCATTTATCCCAGTACTAAGTGGAACATTAAAAAAGCAAATTGGTCATTATACTCTCAGCTTGTTGATACCTTATTAAACGAAAAACCTCACACATCCTTAAATACCCAAGAAAAATATAATTTCCTTATTGACTGTATTAATGAAGCTTCTAAACAATCTATTTCTGAATATAAACCATTTAAATGCAAACGGACTCCCCCTCCGTGGTGGGATTCGGAATGTGATCAATCCGTTGCAGAAAGAAAGAAGGCATTAATAAACTATAAAAACAATTCTTCTCCTGAAAATTTTTGTAAATGCAAAGAAGTAAATGCTCGTGTCAAAAAATTCCTGAAATTAAAGGCCAAACAAAGTTGGGTTGCATGGTGTTCAAAATTAAATAAACAAACTCCATCTAGTCTTATTTGGAATCAAGCAAGAAAAATGAATAGGAAAAAAGTTAATTTTTCATTACCTCTAAGTAATTCATGGGTAGACGATTTTTTCGATAAAATAGCTCCACCTTACGTAAATAACCAGTTAGATGTTATTAATTCTAAAACGCTTCCATCTGATCAGAATCATTTTCTCCTTACACCTTTTTCGAGAACTGAATTAGAATTTGCCCTTGATAATCGCGTTAGTACCTCACCAGGATACGATGCAATCAAATATCCTATGATACAACATTTACCAGATAACGCAAAACAATTACTTTTAAATATATTTGACCAGATAATTATTGAAGGCAACAGCATAATAGATTTTAAGCGTATTATAGTCGTTCCTATTCCCAAACCGGGGAAAGACCCTAAATTAGCTGAAGCTTACCGACCGATATCATTATTATCATGTATATTGAAGACTCTCGAACGGATGGTTAAGATTAGGTTGGATTGGTGGCTAAGGGATCAAAATCCTTTACCCGCTAACCAACATGGTTTTAAAAAAGGTTATGGAACTTTAGATTCCTTAACAACTCTTGTTGTAGACATTCAGAACAGTTTTTCCAGGAACAGTTATGTGCCCGCTTTATTTTTAGACATCGAAGGTGCTTATGACTCTGTCTCTCTTTCAATTCTCCAAGAAAAAATGATTACATTTTTTAATATTCCATCACAGTTTGCTTCTAACATTGTAAACCTGTATAAAAATAGAATAATTTATTTAAAAAATAATCATACTCTTATAGGCCCTAGACTTAATAATAAAGGATTACCTCAGGGCTCCGTTTTGAGCCCTATTTTATTTAACATTTACACAGCAGATCTACACAACATCACTATTAACAATATTGCATTTAATGTTGTACAATATGCTGACGATTTCTGTTTGTACACAGAACACAAGAAATATCAGCAATCCATTGAAAACTTGAAGAGTGTCTATGGTCTCCATAAAAAATGGTTTATTGAAAATGGCTTTGAATTATCATGCAGTAAATCACAAGTTTGTTTATTTACCAGACATAACTTTCCTAATATTAGCACAATCACCTTAGGTGGGCATAAATTTTCTTTTAAAAATAAAATTAAATATCTTGGAATGATACTCGACCAAAAATTGACCTGGAAGTTACATATTGACGACATGTTGAACAGGTGTAATAAGGGAATAAACTTTCTTAAATCAATTAATAGAACTTGGTGGGGATCGGATGTTGAAGTAAGTTTATTATTTTATAAAGCTTACATACGATCTATTTTCGATTACGGCAGTGTTTTGTATGGATCAGCAAGTAATGCACTACTAAACAAAATCAACGTTTTACAGAATTCAGCCTTACGAATATGTCTAGGAGCTATGAGATCCACTCCAGTACAAGCTTTATATTTGGAAGCCTTGGAACCTCCTTTAAATCTAAGACGACGTTTTTTGTCCAAAAAATATTTAATGAAAGTATACTTAATTAACCCTCTTCTATACCAAAAAATAGTGACTTTAAGTTGCCATGATCTAACCAATAAATATTGGCAAAAAAAGAAATCTCCCTTACTGTGTGAAGCTTATAATCAAAATATAGTACTCTTAAAAAATATAGATAAAACGAACGACTTATTCAAAAACTACGCGTACTCTTCTTTCTTTTCTCCTACAGATATTATTGTACCAAATTATAGTGAAAACATATATTTAAATAAAAATATTCTTTTATCCATAACGAATAGTTACAATGAGTCAATAGCTCTATATACAGATGCGTCTAAATCTGCAGATGGAACTGGATGCGCCTTTTTTATACCATCGGGACATATAGAAAAGAAATTCAAACTGAAACCGGAGACTTCGATTTATACAGCAGAGGCTATTGCAATATATGAAGCTTTACTATATGTAGCTGAATTTGATTTCGCCCATATTATAAATTTGTCTGACTCCTTAGCAGTATTGAAATCTCTTGGTAAATATGGACCCCCAAACATCCAAGACTGCCCATACATTTATAAAATTAAACATATTAAACAAAATCTTTTAACCAAAGGAATCAATGTACATTTTATCTGGATTAAAGCACACGCAGGATTTGAACATAATGAGTATGTCGACTTATTAGCCAAAGAAAGCGTTTCATCCGATACCAGTATTCTACATAAAATAACACTGACTGATAGTATAATCTCTTTCAAGTCAACACTGCATCGGGAGTGGAGCTACCAGTGGACGGAATACTCTTTTGTGAATCAAAATAGATACTCGTTAATTCAGCCCGATATTCCCAAATTTCCTTGGTACAAGTCTTGTAGAGCTTCTAGAAAGTACATAACTTCTATTATTAGAGTACGATTCGGGCACGCATGTTATCCAAAGCATTTATTTAAAATACAGGTTTTGGATAATGATAAATGTGAGCATTGTGAAGAGGAAAGTGATTTAGATCATATATTTTTTGGTTGTTCTAAAAATACAATTTACTCATCTAAATTAATAAATGATTTATTAAAATGTAAAGTAGCAACTCCTTGGAATATACTATATTTATTATCACTTGGTTCTGTAGATGTATACAACTCTTTAATTAACTTTTTAAAAGACAGCAAATTATCATTATAATTCCCTTAAACATTTTTAATTAATACCTTTGGTAGTTAGTAGTTTTAGCTGTTAAGCTTAGTGTTACTTAATACCTTTTAGTTGTTATCTTTGTTTTAAACCTGTTTTGTATAACTTGATAACTTGTATTCCTTATGTGTCTGGCAGTATGACGGTAAGTCTAAGCCAAAATAAAAAATAAAAAAAAAAAAAAAAAAAAAAAAAAAAAAAAAGTTAGGTACTATTATTTAGCTTAGCTAAAGCTTTCAATTGAAAATGTTTGCAAAGGAAACGCAACATATTGGATGGTATGAATAAAAACGGAGTATAAACTCCAAGTACGTTCTCATGAGTATGAGCATAAAGTATAAGTTTATACTACATTTCATATGAATAAAAATATGTTAATGTGATGAGTTTCTACTCACCGTACATAAAAGTAGATACTACCGCGTGGAGTATGTACTCCAAAATTTGGAGTATATACTACATTTTTATTTTTATTCATACGAGCCAATATCTAAATCTAAACTGTCATCTGCCAAAATCCTGCGTATTTTAAAAACAATATAGCCAGCAGCAGGAAATGCCCATTCGGCTTCCATACGCCGACGGTATTCCTTTTTAGGCTTTATATGTAAATGTAAGATATTTTCCCACTGACTCACCAGATTCATAGAGTCATTTCTATTTTAATAATGGACTCAAGTGTATTAGCTCGAGATGGCGACGGGCAAAGTAAATACATTACATGCTGACGATATAGTTAACTCTAATTCCTGGTGCAATGTAAGATCAAGATCGGAACCCGATAATGGAACCTCTACATTGTTTCTCACGTGTTTCTTACTTGATCAGCCTCTTCGTCATCATTGCTCTCAGATGAATTTAAAGGGCTGAAGTTCATTCCCGTTACAAAATCATTAATTTCTTTTCGAAGTAAATTTTTCGGTGGGAGATGAACAGTTTCATCGTCACACGACACTTGGTAAGTACGAGTCTTTTGGAGATAAATCAGTAGTGCAGTCACATTTTTACGTCGTTGTAAAATACGGCGCAAAGACAGTTTTTTGATAATTTTGAGCGTAACTACAGCAGTAATGTACGCTTTTTTCAGTCCCGCAAATTCCGCGGATCGCACACCTGTAATCCCGCATCATGCGGGATTGGAAAATGACGCGGGATCCCGCAATACCGAGATCTCGGTATTGCGGGATTGGAAGCCCTAACGTCACCATAATAAATGAAGAATGGACCAACAACCGAGAGATAAGAGCGCGCATAGGAAAAGCTAGATCCATCTTCAACCGGATCAAGCCTTCTTTAAAAGCCACAACTTCTGTCTTGGCTTAAAAGTAAGAATACTGCGATGCTATGTCTTATCTGTGCTTTTTTATGGTGTTGAATCGTGGACCTTGAACGAAGATGTGTGCAAAAAATTTGAAGCATTTGAGATGTGGCTATACCGTAGAATTATTAAAATGCCGTGGACTGACCGGGTCACAAATGAGGAGATCCTCAGAAGAATGAAGAAGAACCGAGAGGTACTGACAACCATCAAATCTCGAAAGTTACAATACTTCGGAAACATTTTGCGAATTGACTCCAGATAGTATGAGCTCCTACAAGCCATTCTGTAAGAAAAAATATTTGGAAAGCGAGGTCCAGGAAGAAGAAGAACGTCCAGGTTAAACAACCTTCAACACAACAGCTGTGCAGCTTTCCCGCGTCGCTGCAGATAAGATAAAGATGGCCATGATGATCGCCAATATTCTTCACGGATAGGCACACCAAGAAGAAGTGTTCTATCTTTGGTAAAGCTAATCTTTGTTATGTTATAATCGCCCACAATTTTTATCAAATGGTTAACGAACATATCTACAGCCATTTCTGAGCCAAGATCTTCAATCCTACGCGAATTGGCGCCCAACCCTAGACATGAACTGGCTCCCATTCATTACGAAATTCCCAGAAATTGAATCTTCTTCTGAAACTTAGATTTTGAGCAAAACAGTTAGATATAATATAAACCAGAAATTAGAATTGTAGTCGTAAACAAATTATTAAAGAAATTGCAACTTACGACTATACAGGGTGTTTGGTAAAAAATGGGCCATAGGTTAACCGTAAATCCCTGAAGTTAAATAGGTGGATTTGAGCTAACTTACCTTTACCTTAGTACGAAAGTTGATAGTAACCAAAATACAGGGTGCCAAAGTTAAACTTTTATTTTATTTATTCTTCAATAGTTCCTGACAGGCATGGGACAACAACACGAAATTTGGTACGTGGTGCTGATACTGTACACCCTACTAAATTATGTCAAACAAACGTTTGTGGCTACTACCAGAGGCGTACGACGGGGAAACGTGAATGGTTAACCCTTCTCAAATTCTACGCCACTGGCGGAATTGCTATTATAGTGCAATTTTTGGATTCTCCAATACTTTCTAAGGAAATAACATACCCCTCATTGGTAACGATAAGACGATTAGTTTTCGAGATATTTGAAGCTAAAAACGAAGGAGCATAATACATTAATCAAAATAACTGTGCCTTTTCTTTTTAACTTCAAATATCTCGAAAACTAATGACTTTATCGTTACGAATGAGAGTATATTAATTGCATAAAAAGCATTGGAGAATCTAAAAATTATACTAAAATAGCAGTTACGTCAGTGGCGTAGGATTTGGGAAGGGCCAACCCTTCACTTTCCCCTGTAGTGCGCCTCTGGTATTAACCAGAAACGATTATTTAACATAATTTAGTAGGGTCTACAGTACCTACACTTTCTGCCAAATATGACACGTATATGTCAAATTGTTTGAAAGTATTATTTTTTTTAAATAATTTATTTTTTATTTAAACCTTTAAGAACAACTATCTGTGCCCGGTACTTTAAAACTATTTGACATATCCTTATGATACTTGGCAGAAAGTGTAGGTGCTGTACACCCTACTAAATTGTGTTAAATACTCGTTTCTGGTTAATACCAGAGGCGTACGAGAGGAGAAAGTGAAAGGTTGACCCTTCCCAAATTCTACGCCACTGACGTAACTGCTATTTTAGCATAATTTTTAGGTTCTCAAATACTTTCTATGTAATTAATACACTCTTCATTCGTAACGATAAAGTCAATAGTTTTCGAGATATTTGAAGTTAAATTTTTTTTTTGTAAGCATTTATTAACAATCAGAATTACATATTCTATGAGTTAATTTGATAACAAGTACAATAACTTATATTAATGTAGTATTGCACACTAAAATGGCGTTATGAGGTACATCACCCAGCGGTTTCACCTCAGTTTCAGCGAAGATCTATGGGCCATAATCTTCGCAATCTTCTGTTGTTTAGTGGCTGCAGTAATGGTACTATTAATTGGTTGGGGTGGCCTTCCAATTTCTCGTGGTGTCTGTTGGCTCTTTCTTGAATTACTGTGCTGACTAACGGGATGTTCAGGTCTGTATGAAGGGTTTGGTTGGAAATGTACCACGGGGCATTTGCGATGGTGCGTAGAATTTTTGATTGAGTTCTTTGGATAATTTTTGTGTTTGATTTGCTGGCACAACTCCATAGTTCTATACCGTACGTCCATATAGGTTTGATGACTGTTTTATAAATTAGCAGTTTGTTCTCAATTGAGAGTCGAGATTTTCTACCTATAAGCCAATTAATTTCTTTCACTCTCAACTCAATTTGTTTCTTCTTCTTTAAAATGTGTTGTTTCCAGTTTAATTTAAAAATTAAATAAAAGAAGTTAAAAATGAAAAAGCACAGTTATTTTGATTAATGTATTGTGCTTCTTCGTTTTTAGCTTCAAATATCTCGAAAACTAATCGCTTTATCGTTACAAATAGAGAGTATGTTATTTACATATAAAGTATTGGAGAATCCAAAAATTGCACTAAAATAGACATTCCGCAAGTGGCGTAGAATTTGGGAAGGGTAAACCATTCACTTTCCTCCGTCGTACGCCTCTGGTAGTATCCAGAAACGTTTGTTTAACATAATTTAGTAGGGTGTAAAGTACAAGCACCACGTACCAAATTTCGTGTTGTTGTTCCACGTCTGTCAGGAAATATTCAAAAATAAATAAAATAAAAGTTTAACGTTAACACCCTGTATTTCGGTTATTATCAACTTTCGTACCAAGGTAAGTTCTAACTATTTTAACTTCAGGAATTTACGGTTAACCTATGGCCCATTCTTTACCAAACACCCTGTATAAGTTGATGCCTTCTTGACATTTTTTTCCAAACGCAAAAGTAGTTACTTATATCTACGTTTTTCCTGTAAAGGACGTATTTGATGTTCAATGAAAGACATACATAATACATATATTACTTTTCGGTATACACTTTTAGGGACACTGACACTACTTCTTACTTTAGAATAGGTAGGTATATATTTGAACATTTTTCAGAACTTTCAGAAATTGGTAACTGTTCGGATGCAAGTATCAAACAAATAATTGAATGGAAGCTCTCGCATACATTCGTCGTTCTTTGTAGATACCATTCTCAGCTCACTTGGTCGGTGGAAAGGACCCCGCAGAAACCTTATGGGAAATGGCACTCTGTCAAATGCTCTGAAACTTTCGGTTCTGGTAGTCCTTGATGTGTAGAACAAAAGAGTCAATGGGAGCGTAGCTCCAAAAAATCATGGTTTTAAGATACAAGTCTCTGAAGTTATAGGTACAGTGAGGGCGTTTGAGTTGGAATAAATTCATTTTCTCGAGATTGGGCGACTCTGGAGACAAATTACGAATCAAGTCGATTTTTACATTTACATTTACATTTACATTTACGATTATTATAATTTTTTGGCATATATATCATACTAGTGACGACATCCATCTGGGTGTGATGACGTAATCGATGATTTTTTTTAAATAAGAATAGGGGTCGTGTGATAGCTCATCTGAAAGGTTATTCAATTCTCTATTCAATAATATAAACATTAACATAATTATTTATACAGAGTGCCCAAAAAAATTTTTTGAATTAAATTAGCTGAGACAAAAGAGGAATGTATATAATTTACTTAATTCGAAATACATTTTACTGTTGTCCGAAAACAGGAAAAAATGTTTCTTCTTCTTCATGTGCCGTGTTCGATTATCGAACGTTGGCTATCAAATTGGCTATAGCAATTTTGTTAACGGCAGCTCGGAAAAGGGATGCAGAGGATCTGTTATACCATTCTCTCAGGTTTTTAAGCCATGACGTTCTTTTTCGACCTGGCCCACTTCTTCCGTCTACCTTGCCTTGTATTATTAAATGGAGTATATTATATCTCTCTGGCTGTCTCATAACATGGCCAAAATATTCAAGTTTTCGATTTTTCACTGTTCTGACGACTTCCGTGACTTTTCCCATCCGGTGCAAAACAACTTCGTTACGAACCCTATCCACCCAACTTATTCGTAGGATTCTTCGGTATATCCAGAGTCCAAAGGCTTCCAATTTCTTGAGAAGAGTATATGTTAAAGTCCAACCTTCGACACCGTACAAAAGAGTAGAGAACACATAACATCTCACATCTCACTAATCTAATTTTAAGATTCAAAGTAATGGTGTTTCCACATAAAAGTTTTTTTATCTTAAAGAATGCAGCTCTGGCCTTCTCTATACGTATTCTAATTTCTTTGCTCATGTCCCAGTTCTCATTTAGATTACAACCAAGGTAGGTGATACTGTTAGTTCTCTCTAATTGTTCACCATAAGCTGTTACTACTTCCGGTTGTATTGGCGTCTTACTGACAACCATCACCTTGGTCTTTGCGGTGTTTAGCTTGAGTCCATATTCATCACACATTGTGGTAATCCTATTAATCAGATGTTGAAGTTCTTCATAATTGCTCGCAATTAACACCGTGTCATCCGCGTATCTCAAATTATTAATATTGACGCCATTCATTTTGATACCACATTGAGTATTATCCACTGCTTTATTGAAAACAAACTCAGAATATATGTTAAATATTAGTGGGGACAAAATGCAGCCCTGCCTTAATCCTCTTCGTATTTGAAGTTCTTCAGACGTGTCCCGGCCAATCCTGATGTTTGCACGTTGATGCCATTAAAGATTTTTGATAATGCGTAGGTCTTTATCATCAATACCCACTTTCTAAAGAATAGCAATCATTTCAGTATGTTTTACCCTATCAAAGGCCTTCTCAAAGTCAATGAAACACATATAAACCGGATGTTTGACATCTCTGCATCTCTGTACCATAACCTGAATACTAAACAGTGCTTCTCTGGTCCCAAGGTTATTGCGGAATCCAAACTGTGTATCACCAAGCTGTTCTATTTTTTGCTACATCCTAGAGTGCAAAATTCGTAGAAATATCTTTAAAACATGACTCATCAAGCTAATGGTTCGGTGCTTTTTTAGGTATCGTCACAAAAGTCGACAGCAGCCAATCCGTTGATATATAGCCAGTTTGATAAACTTTATTAAAAAGATGAAGGAGAGATCTTTTACCTGAACTTTCGAAGAGCTTTATTATTTCACTCGGTATTTCGTCTGGTCCCGTCGCTTTTCTGGTCTTTGCTAATCTTATTGCTTGTTCAATTTCGTCCATACTTATGCCAGGTCCTGTAACTACTTCGTTAATTTCAAGCTCGGGCCTTTCATCATTAAACAGTTCCTCAATGTAGTTTTTCCATCTGTCTTTTTTATCCAAATCAGTGATAATCAGTTTTCCGTCTCTATCAACGATGTTATTTGCATGTTTTTTGTTCTGACCGGTGATTTCTTTTATTTTTTTTATACATATTAAATGAATTATGTTTTCTCTGCAACTCTTCAATTTCTAAACATTTGTTTTCAAAGTACGTTTTTTTGCCGCTCGTATTTTAGTCCTTATCTCTTTATTAATGCGTTTATACATTTCGATGTTTTGGTTCTTAAATTTGCGTCTTTTCTCCATCAAATTCAAAATCTCATCGTTCATCCACTGTTGCTGCTTTTGATTTTTCTCTTTGAAGTTTGGAGTTGAGTTGCTTATAATCGTTTTGATTTGGTTCCAATGATCCTCGATAGATTCTTGTTGTTCGCTATTCTCAAAATTGCTCTCTAAATTGTTTGCAATCCCCTGACTGTTGTTTCTAATAAAATCGGTATCCAGTTTGTTAGAGGACCGTTGTTGTTTTATTCGTTTAAGTTTTAATTTTATTTCGGCCAACAATACATTGTGATCAGATGGCACATCGGCGCCAGGATAGGATTTTACAGACTTTACTGCATTTCTATGACGCTCACTGATGGTTATGTAGTCAATTTGGTTTCTTACGATATACGATATTATGGGGGGTATCTGCTGGAGATTTCCACGTATAAAGTATCCGTTTAGGTAATTTGAAAAAGGTATTCATTATACATAGATTATGTTCTTTGCAAAAATCTGCGAAATAGTCTCCCCTTTCATTTATATCGCCCAGTCCATAACATCCAAAAATGTTACTTTGTCTGCCTTTTCCTATCTTAGCATTAAGGTCACCCATCAGAATGGTGAGATCTCTAGTCTTGAGTTGGTCTCCACTGGCAACCACTTAAACCACTGTTTAAGTGGTTGCCACCGCACCGAGTACTATTATGTATTGACAGTTCTGGCCTACATGACTTCCGCTCAATACAGATACTGAAAAACCAACTGCCGATTTCCAGGTTCGATTTTATACAAGCCCTAAAACCTGGGGGCTGCCACCTCCGTCCTCCAGACCGCTGTGAAGACCTTCTTCTCCGCCCTGGATGCCGTTGTGGGCTTCATCCGTGACCCTGGACAGGGGACCCTTGTCCCCTGTCCAGGGTCACAGATTACTAGTGACAGGTACTAGTTTCCCGGGTCAGGAAACACCTGGAATCTTCAGAAGGCAGGGATTGATTCAATTTCCCTGATAGGACTTTCCAAAAGGAGTTCCTACCTGCTACCGGTTGTTTATATCAAATAAACATTTTGTAAAAAATGTTTTTTTGATAAATAAATAAATTTTTTTGGCTTAAATTCAATATTAAAGCTGCCACCCACCTGCCTCTTAGCAGTTTGAACATTTAATTTAAGCGAAAAGCAATATTTATTTATCAAATAAACATTTTTTCCTGTTTTCGGACAACAGTAAAATGTATTTCGAATTAAATAAATTATATACATACATTTTTCTTTTTGGCTCAGTTAATTTAATTCAAAATTTTTTTTTGGGCACCCTGTATAAATAAATATGTTAATTTTTATATTATTGAATAGGGAATTGAATAACCTTTCAAATAAGCGATCACACAACCCCTATTCTTATTTAAAAAATCATCGATTACGTCATCACGCCCAGGTGGATGAGAGACTAGTATGATATATATGATATATATGCCAAAAAATTAAAATTTAAAAATAAAAATCGACCTGATTCGTAATTTATCTCCAGAGTCGCCCATTCTCGAGAAAATGAATTAATTTCAACTCAAACGTCCCCACAGTACCTATAAATTCCGAGGCTTATAGCTTAAAAACCATGATTTTTTGGAGCTACGTGCCCATTGAGTCTTTTGTTCTACAGATCAAGGACTACTAGAACCCAAAGTTTTAGAGTATTTGACAGAGAGCCATTTTCCATAAGGTTTCTGCGGGGTCATTTGACGTCTTTTGGATGTACCTAGTTGTCCATGTCCACCAAAAAATCTGCAAATTTTCGAACTGCCAGATGTCTGGGTAAGATTGCTCCAAAAACAATGGCAAAAAACGCCTTCGTGGACCAGAAAAGAAAGACCAAACACGTATTTTAAGTAACACGAAATATCTGATTCTTTCGAATTTTCTGTTGCCAAGCCCAGTTTCTCAGTCTTTTACATATACTAAGAATCGTTTAATAAACTTATTAACCCTGTCCAGCGTGAAAACGCATCCTTTCAAATCAGAATTTGGAAAAACTTGGCGAACTGCTTTGTGAAAATGCTATCTCTAAATCCACATACATAACAGCCGGATCAAAAATTATGCTTCTACTCGTCCACTCCTCTTTCACGAACTGGAACACCTATACGTTGGAAACGGTTTCCTTGTTGGGAAGCAATCAATGAAAAATCCATAGTGACCTGTCAATGGAAGTGATATATTTAATTGATCTCACGAAAATCATAAAATGGCAAAAATCGCGCAACGATTATTTATTTAACAGTTTTATAGAAACTGGCTTGATTTGAACATATCTAATTTTTATCATGGAGTTGATACTTAAAAAATTGATACCGTGCGCGTAACTGACATTCAAAATAGCCAGTCGCTTCAAGCGTTATTTCTGAGAGAACTTTTCATTACTCAGCTACATTTCTGGTTTGAAACATTTTTCTGAAGCTATTTCTTTGTGGCATCTTATGCATAGGTATATTATCTTTTCTGCAGCGTACAAATTTTTAATAAATCGATGTTTTCCCGATGCCCGGGGGTAGAAGTAGAAAACTTTGTTGCATCTTTTTTTGGGGTCTTAAAATTGACAATCTCAGCAAAATTCAGCTTGTTCGTATGAAGTGGCATTTTCGTCTCTGATGATTTCAGTATCTTAATCTTCCTCTTGAGTTGCTTTACAACTCGGGATGAGTCTTGGTCGCATCCACTATAGCCCTCCATCTTCCATTTCTCATTGTTGTACCCGTGTACCCGAATCCTAGACAAATCGCCTTCAACATCATCCTTCCATCTATTTCTGGGACGGCCTACTGATCTTCTTTCGTCTGGTCTCTCAAAAAATACTGCCTTTAACACTCTGTCTTCCTCTGATCGTACCACATGACCTGCCCGTCTTATTCGGTTAGCTTTTATATGTCTGACGATGTTTTCAGTACCATAAAGAGTCACCAATACCAATTCAGTATTACGGCACCTTCTCCACTCTCCTGTCACTTCATATCTTTGAGGGCTATATATCATTCTGAGAACCTTCCTTTCAAATACCAGCACCTTATTATTTATTTCCCGCTGATGTAGATAATTGACACGTACAGTCTTAATTTAGATGTTCTTTTTAGCAGCTTAGATCTTAATAATGATGATAGGGAGTATAATGCTCTATTTCCCGCAGCTATTCTTGCTGAGACCTCTTTTTTATGTGGTTGTCGTCTGTGATTACCGCCCCCAGATATTTAAACTCTTTAATCACTTCGAAGTTGTGGTCGTTAATAGTTATGTTCAGCCTAACTTTTATTCTTGGATTTTTGGTTACGAGGATGTATTTTGTCTTCTCTTCATTTAATCGAAGCCCCTGAGTACCTGTTTCTTCCTCGAGTTCCGAAAACACCGATTGGAGTATGGCACATAATATTTAAAGTAAACGTTATACAGGGTGTAACAAAAATGCAGGTCATAAAGTAAATCACATATTCTGAGACCAAAAATAGTTCTATTGAACCTAACTTACGTTAGTACAAATGTGCACAGAAAAAAAGTTATAGCCCTTTGAAGTTACAAAATGAAAATTGATTTTTTCCAATACATATATCGAAAACTGTTATAGATTTTTTATTAAAAATTGGCCTTTGGCATTCTTATGGCAGCAACATCTTTAAAAAAAATTATAGTGAAATTTGTGCACCCCATAAAAATTTTATGGGGGTTTTGTTTCCTTAAACCCCCCCAAACTTTTGTGTACGTTCCAGTTAAGTTATTATTGTGGTGCCATTAATTAAACACACTCTTTTTAAAACTGTTTTGCCTCTTAGTACTTTTTCGATAAGTCAGTGTTTATCGAGATATTTTGAATATTTGTCGAATCCGCCACATATTTGTTAATGGCTAAGTACGATTATGGAGACCTGTTGTTAATAACCTGAAAGTTTATTTATAATTTACATTTTTAGGTATATTTTGAAAAATATTAAAAAATAAGCTACATCTTGATAAAAACTGACTTATCTATCAAAAAAATACTAAGAGGCAAAAAAGTTTTAGAAACCCTGTGTTTAACTAATGGTATCACAATAATGGTTTAATTGTAACGTACACAAACATTTGGGGGGTTTAAAGGAACAAAACCTCCATACAATTCTTATGTAATCATATTAAAAAAGAAGCCGCATCTTGATAAAAACTGGCTTATCGAAAAAATACTAAGAGGCAAAAAAGTTTTAAAAATTTTGTGTTTAACTAACGGTACCACAATAATAACTTAATTGGAACGTACACAAAAGTTTGGGGAGGTTTAAGAGAACAAACCCCCATAAAATTTTTATGGGGTGTACAAATTTCACTGTTATTTTTTGTTAACATGTTTCTGCCATAAGAATGCCACATGTCCATTTTCGATAAAAAATCTCCAATAGTTTTCGATATACTGAAAAAAAAAATCGATTTCAATTTTGTAACTTCGCAGCAACTTTGTACTTCCATTGCTTACTCTCTATTTGAGGCATTATTGTTTGTCATTTGTCATTCATATACAATAACATATGCTGTCTTCTAAATATAGTTGTGGTACTTCACTAATATTTTTCGTTTGCTTTTGAAAAATGCAATAAAAGAATAGAACCAGTCTTTATAAATGGCGTTGTTGAGGTCATCAACGATAACTATAGAAATACCTGTCCCATAAATGTTAGAATATTTTAGAAAATGTTTTGTTTTAATTTAAATATTATGCAAAGAGAATAATTGGAATAACAACATAACTTTGTAAGTGTAAGTAAGATTCGAAACAATTTTACTAAATATAATTGATAAAAATTTATGTAGATTAAAAATTTATGTAAATTGTTAAGAATTGTGTATTTATTTATGTACCTAACCTAACGTCTCAAAAGTGATATTTTACGGGATAAGTAGGAAGTTTCCAGAAAGATCTGAAGGCGAGTCCCCAAATCCTGCGAATCCCATAGAATTACTTTTGGATTGTCTAAAGGTGCGTACTGACTTGAGCAGTTTTCTCCAAACGAACCGAACGAGCAGGGCGCGATGTAACAAATTGCTCTAATCATTACGTGTTCGCGAGCAAAATTCTGCCGAACCGGACGAGCCAATCAGTTTCGGAGGAGTGTCGCTAACCTTCGGAAGATCAAAAGCGAGCATTGGTAGTACAGGCGTTTAGTGTATTCGTTGTGTTCGCGCAAATATTTAATTAAAAAAGAACTTTGATACGTTCTACACTTAAAAAATGGAATGGAACAGAGAAAAATGTTAAGATCTGATTGATTTATATGAACGCCCTGATGCATTGATATTGGTAACTGAAGAAGTAGGATATACCTCCGAAGAAGCAAAGAAAAAGATTGATAATAGTTATGCTTGCCAGTTTCCGAAGAGGAACGGTAAAAAGTACTAAGTACAGGAAAATGTAGTTTTTAACCTTTAGTAGAATATCGTGGCTGCGCAGCCGTCTCCAAAGTCCGAATAGCTATGATGGTTGCCGACCTCCGTCGCGCAGATGGCACTTGAAGAAGAAGAAGAAATTTAAAAACCTACTAGACGTATTAATTTTTCAAAAGTCTTCTACAGACATTCGAGTGAAATTTTTAAAATGAAAACTGTCCACATCTTTCAACAGATTTATTTTGTTACGACTTATAGTCTAGGCGCCAGAGTGGTCACCGTGTCCTTTTCAATTCTGATGGACAAACTCAACGGTTTCTTATGGATTTTTGGCTGCTGATTACGAATTTCAAGGGTGGATTTCGATCCGAGTGGTCAAAAAATTGCTATAAACAATTTAATTGTTTATAAATTGTTTATAAGGATCTGGCTCATAAACTAAAAGAGATAAAAAAGAATGTTTCAAATAATATTTGTTGGTTAATAAAAAACGAAGAAAAAAACATTTACTAAACTTAAATCCAACAATTATAACTGAAGATATTGTAAAATTAGTGCACAATGCAAATTGCAAAATAAGTATTTTTCGAAGCTTTATCGATCGTAACTCGGCTTCTACGCATGAAAATGAGCCTTGGAAGGTCTCATTTTAAAGCCTCATTAATAGGCTTCCAAACAAAGTTTGTTAAATTACATTGTCCTCATTTGTTTTAAAATTATACCCGTTTGAAGTTATAATTTTCTTTAAAAAATTGTACATTAATTTGTTTATAACGGTTTCAAGTAAATTTAAGCTATAAACATTTATACTTTAATTAACAATAATGATAGAAGAACTCAAAGGGAATAATTTGACCTTAAGAAAATGTTCGTAAGTTGATTTTTGGTCAAGATATCGATATTTTAATGGCGCGCTATGAGGCGCAACATCGGATCACAGTCAAGTATTTTTCGACGCTTTATCGATCGTAACTCGGCTTCTAGGCATGCAAATGAGCCAATATGTGATATCCATATAAAATTGGATCGAGTTATATTGCAGCATCATCATTGCATATAAAACGAGCATTTATGTTGTGGCGGCATACACACAATTGACGTGCCTTGATGATGCTGCAAAAGAACTAGATCCACTTTATATGGATACTATCCACTATCCACTGGATATCTATATGATATAGATTATATCTATAAATATATATCTATAGATCAAATAGATAATTAGACTCTGAAGCCCCAGAAAGTTTTAGTTTTACTGCGTACAATAACGGACTTAGTACCACCATGTAACTGTAAAAATTGCTCTAAGAACTTATGCAGATGTAAAAAAGCTGAGATTCCCTGTATATCTCGATTCAGATGCATGAAACAAAAAGTTTGTAAAAATAGTACTAATAAATAATATCAACTTACTTTTTAGTTCTATTTCTGAAATATTAGTTTTTAATGTTTTTTCTCATTTAGTACAAAAAATATAAGACAAAGTAAATAGAATGAAAGGTGATACGAGGTTACAGTATGATGATTTAATTATAAGAATTATAGGATACAATTTTATTAGGATCTTCAAAAATGAAAAATGAAGATAACGTATATATACATAGAAATTATAATTTGCATCGAGAAGTTAGCGCGTGAACCTTTACGCGGTGAGCCGATCTTGCGCCTCAGAGCGCACTATTAAAATATCGATATCTTGGCCAAAAATAAACTTACAAACAGTTTCGTAAGCTCAAAATGTTTCTTTTTAGTTCTTCTATCATTATTGCTAATTAAAGTATAAATGTTTATAGCTTAAATTTGCTTGAAACCCTTATAAACAAATTAATGTACAATTTTGTTAAGAAAATTATTACTTCAAATGGGTATAACTTTAAAACAAATAAATATCAAGTAATCTAACACAACTCTGTTTGGAAGCCTGTTAATGAAGCTTTAAAATGAGACCTTCTAAGGTTGATTTGCATGCGTAGAAGCCGAGTTAAGATCGATAACGCTTCGAAAAATACTTATTTTGCAATTTGCATTGTGCACTAATTTTACAATATCTTGAGTTCTAATAAGTTAAGTAAACGTTTTTTCTTCGTTTTTTATTAACGAACAAATTTTATTTGAAACATTATTTTTTATCACTTTTCGTTTATGAGCCAGAGACCTCATAAACAATTTATAAACAATTAAATTGTTTATAACAATTTTTGACCACTCGAATCGAAATCCACCCTCCAAATTTGTAATCAGCAGCCAAAAATCCATAAGAAACCGTTGAGTTTGTCCATCAGAATTGAAAAGGACACGGTGACCTCTATTTAGCGCCTAGACTATTAAAAACAACCTTCATATCCAATGTCTTCTTAAGAGGCTACATCAGCGCCTCATCAAGACGGAAAACGCGTTCCAAGATTGCAGCTTTAATTATAAATATTTTGTCGAGTTATTTGGCACACATATATTTGTGTGTAAATTACTCTATAATTAAATAAAATATTACAAAACGAGTCTGTACCGTCATTAAGAAGAACAAAAAATACAGTGTCTTCAAATAAACTTTTTTTATCCCATGCCTAGATTTTGTGTCACATTGGAACTACTAAAATCGATTATCTATAATCTATAACAAAAATCGAACTTAACTGACCGTTTTGGCAACATTTAGCGTGCCTATGAGTATATTATTATCACAATATTGTGCCTTCGTGTTTGATAGTGTCACGTCCTGCCGATGTGACGCACTATTGCCAAAAGTTCGCAGAACTTTCCAAAAATCTCTCGAATTAATATTGATGACGAGCTGATGTAGCCTCTTATGGTTTTTTAATTTTTTTTTGTTTGTAATAAATTTAATAAGAGAAAAGCTCTAATAGCAACTATAACCAGATTATTTGCTTCTATCGTAGTAAAGCAAATAGATGCTGACATTTCAGATTAAGTAGCCTAATGAGCCATTTTCTGAAAATTTTACGCAAAATTGTGCATCAACGTATATACAGAAAATGTGAGAGAAACCTAAGCGACAATCAATTTGGATTTCGTATGGGCTTTGGTACGAGGGAGGCATTACTTGGCTTTCAGATATTACTACAAATTTCACTATTTTATCGAATGCGAAAAAGCGTTTGATCGAGTAAAACACACAGAACTCATACAAACCCTAACTCAACATGGTATAGTATAAAGCAGTGTTTTTCAATCTGTGGGTCGCGACCCCTAGGGGGACGCTAAGCCTTACTCGGGGGGTCACCGACTGAAAGAAAAAGTTGAGGTTTTTACACAAAAAAAAAAATCACAATTTTAGTAGGAAGGATGTGCTTGTTAATTTTTTAAAAAATTATCAAATTGTGGTGCTATTTTTGAAACGTTAATAATCAAATAATTTTCGGATTGCAGTCTATTTCTCTTTGTAGTTTTAATATCTACCATTGAAGACCATCCCAAGTAGGACAATAAAAACATTTTAGTTTTATTTAAGGTTTATAAAGGTTTTATCGTGGTAACTAAGAAGATAATGGTTTTAAAGTTACCTTGTAGATATACTGCCAGAACTTTAAAACTGTTAAGCTTTTGTCACTAGTTTTGAAGTATCTAATAAGAGTATCAAATAAGACTAATTAACCTTAATAGATAATTTGTCTTATTGCAGTTTTAAAATGGTTTATTCTCAGTTCACTTTAAAACTAATCAGTTTTATGAAGAACTTCCGGACTGTTTGGTTTTATTAGATTCTAGTTTGTTACCTTTTAGTTTTATTGCAGTTTTAAAGATTCTCCTAATATGACTAATAAAACCTATTATTAAAACTACTTGAACTCAAGACTATTATGTCAGTAAAACATATGCCTTAAAACTATTTTTTTAGTTTTCTTTAAAGTTGCTTTCTTAAAAGCAATTAGTAGGCTATATTAAAACCAAACGCTCTTAACTGAATCAATGTAGTTATCGTAAAGACTAAACTATGCTTCTTGTTAGAAACAATAAAACTAAACTCGTTTCCTCTTCTTTTATGTCCAAAATGGTGGGTCAATTTTTGGAGAAAACAGTGGTGTAGTGTGTTGTAAAAAGTGGAAGTACATTTAGTATGGAAGAAATAAGTCGCAAGTACTTAAAATGTAAACGAACTGGTAATTTTAAAATAAAAATACAACACACACAGCACTATGACAGCACCTTGATTTTAGGTTAGATTCACGTTAAAACCGAGTGGCATTATTAACAGCAGCATTAAAACTAAACGGTTTTAATTCCAAGGCAACCTTGCTTTTATGTAGGATATAAGCTCCTGGAAAGGTATAAAATAAAACCATTTGATCTTAACAATTCTCTGTCGATAGATCAAATAGTTTTATTTGGATTTCGGCCATATTGCTTTCTGGAGATGCTGAAAGCCATGATAGGTTACAATATAAGGCTTAGGTACATAAAAATTATAAATAAGCGACTTAGAGACATAAATTCCATTTATTTTAACATTAAAACATTAAAATTGTAGATAAAATTATTTTTCTTTCAAATTAATATTTTCCGGATTTAAATTTTTTTTTATTATTTTTATTTTTTAATCGCCAAAAGTCAGAAATGTTAGGGCGCGTGAGTTATTTAGACCTATTTTTGTTAACATTATCAATAAAGTTGGGCGCGCAAGTGTTTTTCTACCTTGACAGTCCGAAATAACCAAGTACTTTTTATTATTTTATGGTTACAGATACGTATCTACCTATCATAACACATGTAAAAATTTGTTGGCCTATATGGAGTATATGGGTTTAAAGAATCATTTAATATGGTAAATTGTCTTTAAAAGTCTCCATTTGAAAAACCTTTTTAAGTTTGTTATAAAACTGCCTGCACTTAAAGTGTCTCTAAACATGGTTTTAAAAGCACCTTTACAGCAGCTTTAAAACCAGTTGCTTAACAAAACAAAGTTTTAAGAAGGTTTTTATTTGTGGTTTTATTGACCTCTTTCAGAGTGGGCCCTTTTATGCTGAAAGCGGTTTTATTGCAACCTTAATTTTTACTTAAAAACCAAATGGTTTTAATTTTAGTTTTATTCTACAGTTTTAAAGCATCCTTAAAAGATTTAATTAACCCGTTCGGTGCTACTTGGGATGTCAGTTCACACATGACAAGTATGAAGTGCAAATTGCAGTAATAATTTAAGAACTTCCCTTTCCAGCTTTGGAGATTGGTGTTTTCTTTTCATCCAAAATACGTCGACAGTTTGCAAATAAAATTCCATTTAAGCATGCCATCGGCAGCTAAATCTAGAAGACATTCTTTGATCATTGATTTCTTGTCAAATTTATTGATTTGTCCAAAAAAAGTTTTAAAATCCATCTACGCCCATTGTCAGCTTTAGAGTGCAAGTCTGGAAAGAATTTCAAAAGTTGCTCTTGTAAATAATTGTGCAAGCTCTTTAACATGCAAGGAATGTGAGACGATACTGCAAAACTTTGGTCTGTTACATTATCTTCAAAAGTCTTCTGAACATATGGAAAAGACTCAAACATTTTGTTTTGCAGAAATGTTGACCACAAACGAAGTTTGGCGTGAAATGCTTTTACTTTTTCTTTAGCTACTAAAATATTTTCTTCTCTTCCTTAAAGGTTCTTGTTCAAATTGTTAAGATCTGTTAGAAATGCTAATTTCAAGAGCCAATAGGATCAGATAAACGATCTGAATATTTAGATTTTGCATCTTGTAAGAACATTAACAATTCATCTCTCAGTTCCACAACTCTTGTCAATACCTTTCTTTTGGATAGCCACCTGACCTCTGTGTGTTCAGTAACTTCACGATTCTGAATAGCTGGGTTTGCAAAGCTTTACCTTTGATAGAATTCACAATTTTTATTACCTCCTTAAGGACGTCATTTAAATTAGAAGGTACTACCTTAGCACCTAGAGCCTGTTGATGAATAAAACAGTGTGTCCATTATCAGTGACCATTATCTTTACCAGTGTTTGGCATTAGCGATTTTATTTTGCAATGAGTCCGCTACTTTTGCCAGTCATAACTTTAGCTCCATCGATACAATTGGCGATACATTTTCTCCAATCAATATTGTAGTGGCAACTGCTTTCTAAAACATATCGTACAAACACTGGCCAGTAGGGTTTGCAGGAAGTACTTTACAAAATAAGATTTCTTCCGTGATACTGACAAACTGACATCTGCCTCGTAGCGCACATATACTACAAACTGTGTACAGTCGGAAACATCTGAAGATTCGTCAAACTGCAAAACAAAATGTTGGCTGTTTTTGTACCCCGGTTTTTTATAGCGTTCTCCGCCTTCCGGTTCCCAGTTTCCAGCTTCGTCGGTCGTTCCATTCGCCAGGGTGAAGGTTCCTTTCCGACATTGCCTTCTGAATGCCGTTTAGCCAGGATTGTTTTGGTCTTCCTTTCTTCCTTTTTTCCCTTGGCGTCCATTGTAAAATTTGTTTTGGCAGCCCATTGTCGTGCACTGTTTCTACATGACCATACTAGATCAGTTGCCTCCTTTGAATTTCGTCCTATGATGGTTGACTTTACTCCCATTATATTTGATGTACCAAAATAGTTATTTTGTTATTTGTTTGGTTCCCTATCACACCAGGGGGTCGCCAGAATATTTCAACCTGTAAAGGGGTCGCGAAATCAAAAAGATTGAAAAACACTGGTATAGAGTATTGAGTATAGATCATAACAATGTGGCCCTTATTAACCCGGGAGCAGTCGCGCTCACTTCTGTCACGTAAGTAATCGCGCGTAGAGAAAAACTCTCACAATACAAATTTAAATACGAATTTAAAACAAATTTCTATTTTATAATATTTTTATTTACTTGTTATGTTAAAAATATCTAGTATTTCTAACAATTTTAAAGCTAATTGGTTCTCACCAAAGCCATAAATTCCACAAAAAAAAAAAATAAAAAAAATTTCCACGCATTACTACGATCCTCTTCGAGGCACTTCCGAGTGGAAAACAATGTTGCAAAATTTTTCGTCGCGTTATCACGGAAAAGGATAAAATGTGAGATTTTTTCTAACGGCGCGACTGCTCCCGGGTTAAAAACCTATATTGGGATCAAATGGCGTCAATCAAAATAAATAATCGTCTAACAACAGAAATGTCAATAAAAGAGGAGTTCGTCAGGGCCAAAGAAAATAGTCCACCTCGATATTTGGCAGTAGTTATTAGATTTTAAGGAAATGCCGAAACAGGTCGATTTTTATTTTTATATTGCAATTTTTTGGCTTATATTTCATGCTAGTGACGTCATCCATCTGAGCGTAATGCAGTAAACATTAATATCATTATTTATACAGGGTGACCAAAAAATAATTTTTGAATTAAATTAATTGACGCAAAAAGAAGAATGTATGTAATTTATTTAACTCACAATACATTGTAATGCTGTCATAAAATATAGAAAAACGTTTATTTCACAAATAAACATTCCTTATCGCTTAAATTATATCACAAACAGCCCTCCCACCTACCTTCTGGTAGTTTGAACATTTAAATTACGCTGAAAGCAATGTTTATTTACCAAATAAACATATTTTTTCTATTTTCTGACAGCAATAGAATATATTTTGAGTTAAATAAATCACATACATTCTTCTTTTTGCGTGAATTAATTTAATTCAAAAATTATTTTTTTGGCCACCCTGTATAAATAAAGATATTAATGTTTATATTACTCAATAGAGAATTGAACACCCTTTCAAATGAGCTACCACACGAAACCTATTCCCATTTAAAAAAAATCATCGATTACGTCATCACGTCCAGATGGATGACGTCACTAGTATGACATATATATCAAAATATTGTAATTTAAAAATAAAAATCGACCTGTTTCGGCATTTCTGTAGACTCTTTTCGTTCGCCCACCCTGTATATTTCGAAAAGATCTTTCAAAACGCCCTCGAAAATATTGAAGAAGCAAGTAAACAACTTAAGATACGCAATACGCAGACGACACCGTTATTCTTGCGGACAGTGCTGAGGGTTTGCAACGACTTTTGAATGTCATCACCAGAGAGGGAGATAGCTTGGGGCTGAATATGAACACAAATAAAACAAAAGTAATGGCTGTTACACGTGTACCAAATGTCGACATTAATATTCGTATCTATAAAAAACAGATAGAACCCGTACAAAGATTCCAGTATCTTGGTTGCTGGATAACAAACGATCTAGAATACGAGGTCGAAATACGTGCTCGTATAGAATAAGCTAGGTCCGCTTTTCAAAGAATGAAAAAATTCCTTATAAACTGTACCTTATCGTTTGATATCCGATACCAATTTGTAAAAACATTCATTTATTCCATATTGTTATACGGAGTGGAAACATTGTCTCGCGGAATTACAAGTATGAGGAGTATAGGCCTTTGAGATGTGGGTTTTTAGAAGGATGCTGAAGATCTCTTGGACAAAGCACGTGACCAACAACGAGGTGCTGAGAAGAATAGGGACTGAGAGAGAACTCCTAAATATTGTAACAAAAACAAAAACGAGTTATTGTATCTAGGTCATATTTACAGAGGAGAAACATACAACTTTTTACGACTCATAATGGAAGGAAGAAGGGGTCCAGGAAGAAGAAAATGCTCCTGGCTGAAGAACGTAAGAGACTGGACACCTGGACAGGACAGGCATGGATACACATTCGATACTAAGAACCGTTCAAGATAGAGAGCAATTTGCTGTAGTTATAGCCAACCTTTAGTAATGGAGAAGGCACCTTAAGAAGAAGGTCGGACGAACACTGAAAAAAAAAATGAACAGAACATGGGAACGCGACGAATACAACGAACACTTCGAATAACCTTTTGCAAGCATTTGCTCGTTTGTGCGCACTCGGCTCGTTGGGTTCGGTTGGTTCGTTCGTAAGAAAATCTTCTAGTTAGTACGCACCTTTACGTACAATATTGTTCCTGCATTTTATGTTAAAAAGAATCTGAATGGATACATTACTTATGAACTTTTTGTTATAAATTACATATAACATCAATAGTAGGGGAGGCAAGTATGCTAAATTTGCAGTTACTCGAGCGTTATGGGGACCTATTGGGTTGTGAAGATTAGTTCCTAAAACTAAAAAAGGTAAGTTAAGTTTTCCATTTCAGTGGGGACTTTCCATTTTTTAAAATTTAATTTTCCATTTCAAACAAACGTTTTTTCCGATTGTAGCGCCATCTATTCATAATTCGAAAAAATGTCTCGAATAAAACTTACATATTTTTGCGCAAGGAATCCAAATCTGCAATAAAAAAATTAAGGCTTCTATTTGAGATTTTAAAGTAACCCCCTGGGGGATCGTGTTTGATGTCATTAGATAGATTTTTTGATCTGATGTTCATTTCTGGAAATATCGCCGGGTTCCTATTTAAAATTTTAAAGTTACCCCCCATCATTCTCCGCGTGAGGTCTTGTTTGGTATCATTCGATAGATTTTTGAAAAATATTGAACACGTATTTTTCAGTTTTTCGATCTGACGTTCATTTCACGAAATATTCGCTTTTTTTGTGAAACTTTGTGACTCGCCCATTTCCTTAGGCCCGGCTCAAATCGTCAGATTTTTTAAATATACACTGTTCTGCATGTATTAACTTTATCTTAATCTGACAATTTCGAGTTTTCCTAAGGATAGATATTTTTCGGACCCCTCTTAACGAACTCCTCTGTATTAAGAGTCCATATATGGTAGGGGTGCATTTACAGGGTACAAGGTTTCTCCCCATGTAATTTTCTGACGCACTCGAGTAATTGCAAAAATCCTCACTTAGGCTCCCCTACCATAACAATTATTGCTCACATTTTTGTAAGTTTTGATTGACAGCACAATTTTCGTAACTTATTTAACCGATTTTATAAATAAAATACCATTGACAAAAACAGAAATCGTTAAAATGAAATTAAAATAATTGGCGGAACAAATTGAATTCACTGTCATAATTGGTGTCTAATTTCTTAATTGGGTTTAAATTCTTTTCATCCGAAAAAATATTAGACTAAGAGCCGCTATACGTGAAATTTCTTAATCATTTTAGGCACGACAGGACCCTATAACTTAAATAGTAGAACCTAAAAGAAAACGTTTGAACACTGTGCCGTCACTTTTCAGTGGCACATGCGTCGACAGTGGCGCATCAAACTTTCCACTTACGGACGGGATAAATAAATTAAAAATTACCCTCCCTTACTAACAGAATTAAATTTTTTTTATTTTTTTAAGTTCTATGTGATTAACACATAGGATTCAGCGTAATTTTAACCCACCACCCCCTTCCCCCTGCCTCCGCCATCAAAAACTTCATTTTTGGTTTTTATTTTTTTTGGTTGGATGCAATCAATTTTAAAATTTCAAAAAATTCACACGCATAGCTGAGGCTTTTATAAAACATGCCTGTTTTTATAGACCCGTAGGTAGACTGTACATAACCTCAAAAAATTAAAAATTTTTTTTTTTCAAAAAAGCGTATAACTTTTTTTAAGGAATTTTTTCAGGTCTAATTTTTTCTTAATTTTATGTGTTTTATCAAACACTATATTCTTAATTTTTTTCAGATTTTTCCGTAAGGCTCCCCACCTTCAAAAATCCGAAAAACGGTTTTTTGGGGGGTTTTGGGGGATTTTCCCTATTTTATAGACTTCATAATATATCAAATCAATTTTGTTTTTATAGGTTATATGTAACTTGAAGTAACTGAGTCCTTTAGAATATTTAAAAATCAGAAAAACACGTTCAAACCCCCCAAAACCCCCTTAAAAAACAGTTTTTTGGATATTTGAAGGAGACCAGCGTTACAGAAAAATCTGAAAAAAATTAGAAATATAGTGTTTGATAAAATACACAAGACTAAGAAAAAATTAAATCTGCAGCTATCCCCAACAAAAAGTTATATACTTTTTTCCAAAAAAATTTTTTTTTAAATTTATTGAGGATATGTACACTCAACCTATAGGTCTATAAAAAATAGACGTGTTTTATAAAATCCTTAACTTTGCGTGTGAATTTTTTGAAATTTTAAAATTGGTTGCATCTCACCAAAAAAAAATAAAATCGAAAAATAAAGTTTTTGGTGGTGGGGGCAGGGAGAAGGGGGTGGTGGGTTAAAATTACGATGAATCTTATGTCTTAATCACATAGAACTTAAAAAAATGAAAAAAATGAAATTCTGGTAATGAAGGAGGGTATTTTTTAATTTATGTATCCCGTCCATAAGTGGAAAGTTTGATGCGCCACTGTAGACGCATGTGCCACTGAAAAGTGACGGCACAGTGCTCAAACGTTTTCTTTTAGGTTCTAATATTTAAGTTATATGGTCCCGTCGTGCCTAAAATGATTAAGAAATTTCACCTACAGCGGCTCTTAGTCTATATTGCCCGTTCAAATTAGTGGAAAATTGCATCCATCCGAGCTATTATTTTTAAAAATGAACTAAAATAAATAAAATGCAAAGAAGTAAACGGAAATCAATGATCAAAAAGTATTTTTAACAAGAATGGGACTATGTTATTTTCGTTTTGGTTTTATAAATTATACGTTTGTAATATCTATAAACGACTAGAAATAAATTCAGCAAAATTAAACTTATATGTCAAACAGGGATGACAAAGGAGTAAGAATTAAGGTGCGTCTCCACCAAAGCAACATACTTCAACTTTTGTGTTTTACAATGTTGAAGTAAGTTGAATTAGGTTTCACATTTTAGTAACAAAGTGTCTTCACACAAGCAACTTTGTTGTAGCGGAGTTTGTTGCACGTATTTACGATAGGTGCATCATTATGAATCCACTGAAACAGCAGTTGTTTATTATGTGCGACGAAAGAGGCACCTGCTCCGGATTTCTTCATAGCCTTGTATTTCTTCCTCTATCTGTAGAACTGGGCTTACAAATTTCTTATTTTTCGTTTTACCTTTTCTAAATTTTTTTACAGTTTATACATAGTCCAGGCTGTATCGTAGCCCCCGTTAGGTAAATTAATACGATTCGATTTTTTTGCACAAACTTACTCAAAAAGAGGTCCTTATAACAAATCCACAGGGTGCCAGGCGGTATCGTGGTCGGAAAATTGTTTAAACAATTTTTTTTTAACCAAATTCACAAAAACAATTTTTTCACAAAAACAAGGGGTCTTGTGATTTTTCTCTAAAATTGATTGTTGTTGAGTTATACGCGATTTAAAATTTGAAAAATGCGAAAATGATCATAAAGAAATTTTTGTCATTATTTTATTACTAAGCTGTTATTTTTAATTATCTACATTTTTAATTATCTAAGTGCATATTGAGGCGGCCGTCAATGTGCGAGTGAGATGCACCATTGGACGGCCGGAATGGTGCATCTCTTTCGCACTCACCATTGACGGCCGCCTAATACGTTAGAGCTCATTGTTGATGATTAAAAATAACCGCTTAGTAATACAATAATGACACAAATTTCTTCAGAATATTGTAGGGGGACTTTAACTTTAATTTGGTCACTTCCTGACTTTCATAATAATAATTTTTAACCGAGTTATTAAGCCTAGAAAATGGCTATTTTCGCGTTTTTCAAATTTTAAATCGCGTATAACTCGACAACAATCAATTTTAGAGAAAAATCACAAGAGACCTTATTTGCTCAGAATGAACCAAATGATCTAAAAAATTATTCGAAGTGAGAAAAATATTTTTGTGAACTTGTTTAAATTTTTCGACCACAGTACCGCCTGGCACCCTGTGGATTTGTTATAAGCACCTCTTTCTGAATAAGTTTGTGCGAAAAAATCGAATCGGAATAATTTACATAACGGGGGCG